>NC_134409.1:82699097-83040184 GCF_038048845.1 Mixophyes fleayi
ATGACTGAAAATTAGTGTTATTGAGGTTAATAATGTAGGAACAAAAAAGCCAAATTATGTGATCTTTAGCATATTTTAGCAATTTTTCCAAAATACAGATACAGAACCAAAACACGGGGGTCAGTGAAATTCTCTAATCTCAGTACACAACTTAACTTTACAATAATTTTATAGCTTGTGTTAATTATCCTTATACGGATTATAAACGTACGTGTCTGTATATGTGTGTGTGTATAATAAAATATATATATATATTATATTACTGTGTAAAAGGTTTAGGCAGTGAGAGTGCTTTAAAAAAATAGAAGTGTTAATAGTTTATTTTTTATCAATTAACATAATGCAAAGTGAACAAAAGAGAAATCAAATCAATATTTGGTGTGACCACCCTTTGCCTTCAAAATAGCATCACTTCTTCTAGGTACATTTGCACACAGTTTTGAAGGAACTCTGCAGGGAGGTTGTTCCAAACTTCGTGGAGAACTAACCACAGTCTGTATGTGAATGTAGGCTTGCTCAAATCATTTGCTCACTTCATGTAATCCCATATAGACTCGATGTTGAGATCAGGGCTCTGCGGGGGCCCTATTGTCACTTACAGCACTCCTTATTGTTGTTTACGTTGAAGATAGTTCTTGATGACATTTGACTGTATGTTTGGGGTGGTTGTCCTGCTGCTGAATAAAGTTGGAGCCAATCAGACGCCTTCCTGAGGGTATTGCATCATTAAGTTCCTGCTTGTTTTTCTCCGCTTTGAGGACACCATTAATCCTGACCAAATCCCCTACTCAATTTTCTGAAATGCAGCCCCAAACTTGCAAGGAACCTCCACCATGCTCACTGTTGTCTGCAAACACTCATTATAGTACCGCTCTCCAGCCCTTACGCAAAAGAACTGCCTTCTATTACAGCCAAATATTTCACATTTACATTATTCAGTCCAGAGCACCTGCTGCCATTTATCTGCATGCAGCACCACAACGGTTAATCTCTAGCGCTTGGTGCTGGGAGTGTAAAGGTGTGTAAAATATGTTTACTTTGTTTAGAGCTGGACCACCAGAGAAAGCAAGTACTTTTATTTAATTAAACAATGAGTCCCTATTTTGATTGAGCAACTTCCACTTTCGTGTTTGTTTGAGAGGCATGTTTGTATCAGTAGCTGAAGGGAAGTACTGTTGCTGTATTGCCATTTGGAGGAGTTTGGGGTAACTCTTGGTAGGTTGGCTCTCAATTTAAAAACGCATATGTATGGCCAAAAAATAGGGACTCTTGCTGTTTAGTGTTGGGACCACCATATTAGCAGAAGTGCCTTGAGGAGCGAGTGGATTACTATACATTTGCAAATGTGTGCAACTGAGCATTTTGCATTTTTATGTACAAATAGCAGCTCCTTTGCTGGTTTTAGCAGTGTGCTGGGGGATTTTTCTATGTATTTGTTCCTTTCAGGATAACCGTGCCCTTTCAAGCACCTGCTAAGAACCTATTCACTGAGCAACTTCCACTTATGTTTTGTTTGTATTGGAGATTACATGGTTTAATGCTTGATTTGTATGCATACATACCTCTGACCGTATTAATTTAATCCCATGTATTAAATGATGGACAACATTTTATGTGTACTTGAAATATTTTGATATGTTTTTGTTTTGTTTTTTTTTCCAGGCATGTAGTAGAGGAAGCAAGGCCACATGAGACCAATCTTGCCATGAAGCTGTACTTCTGACTTTCTGCATGTATTGGAGAGATTCTGTATCTTGGATTATGGGGATGCAATGTTCTGGGATTGGGATATGAATTGATTAATAAATATCATTTAAACAGAAAAAAAGGATTCATTGTTTTATATGTCTAACTAGAGTTAGAGTCGAAAATCGTGGTCTTACAGTACTTTTGCACAACTAATTTTGGCAAAGATTGTTGTAGAAAACCATATGACTTTATGCTTTGTCAGAGTACATGTGTTTTAGTAAGTACAATTTGTATTGCAAAAATGACACTATCAACATCAATAATGTTTTGCTAGCATTTGACTAGTAATCAGTTATACTACTACTTTACAGATGATAAATACAAATTTACAGTGCTTAAAATGTATACATAGCAATGTGAAATTTTCTCCCATCAGTAAAACTGTTCACCTTGATTCTAAATGAAGCTCAGCAAGCTTAAGGAAAGTTAACTGAACTTGTTATAGTTGAGAACTGAAACTAGTCTTACGATTGTCAATTTCAGAAGCCAGTATTCTTCTCTTTGTTCCAGAAGTGGTTCCAGCAGATACCCATTAACATATTTAATCCTGCTCTATGATACCTTAACACTATACATTTTGTCCAATATCAAGATAGACAAGGTGGTGAAATAAACTGGCTCCGCACAACAAAACAGCCGCCTAAGTAAATACCTAAAAGGAATCCACCAAATGATCCTCCTACTTAAATATATATGTATAACCAAAGGTATCAACTAATGGCGCTATTCTGTGCAAATAAAGATAAATGAAAATACATAAAATCCGTACAGTAATAGAAATTAGTCCATATTAGTCCAAATCAAAGATGTATATCATAAGACATTTTTTAGAAAATGTAGCATGCTTTTTTTTTTTTTTTTCCAATCCTCGGAGGTAGTTGTAATGCTTATGGAGATAGAAATCCTGAATGATGGCATATAGCCTCAAAAGTAAAGAGACAATAATACATGAGATATATTCGATTAAAGGTGAATACACCCCGTGACTGTACCGTTGCCACACAACCGATATATAAAGAAAGGGTAGTACTAACACACGGACCTTAAAACCCACAGGAGTGAGACCAAACGGGTTAAAAAAAAATGCAGTGATAAAGAATTCACCCTAGAAGGATAACATCTTATGGGAGCACTTACACAAACAATGAGGAGCTCACTGAGCGCTACACACATCCACTATTTCTTTAAAGGGATGACTTCGATTTTTCACAAATGCATCCTCCAATAGGTGCAAATCTCCAAACGTTACTCCAAATAGGGAAAGGTCAGAAAAAACAAAAAAAGAGGTAATGTAGTGCATTATCTTTAATATAACAAAGGAGGAACACAGGAGATATTAGGGAAAGGTGATGTAACACAGGGGGAAAAATGAAGTCACATATGGTTAATGAGGGAGACGCTGAGGGACACGGGAGGTGCATAGCAGAACATATAGTCTGTCATCATTTGTCTGTCATCATAGTCTGTTCTATATATATTTGCATTTAATGAATTCTGTAAATGTAAAATTATACTATTGGATAACAACAGAGGAGAGCCAAATAGAGGGCAAATACTAAAAAAACCAAATTGTGCTCACCACTCCTAGAGTAGCCCCGGTGAATTACAGCAGTGCTTCACTATGTATGGCTGCAATTAACGGAGATGCATAAGGTTTGTCAATGCCCTATTTTAATATATAGACCCCATAGCCTGTAATTCATGGGGATTTCTGAGGGTAATCCCCCATACCTTCCCTCCCTCTACCATTTTCTCCAGTCATATATCTCCCAATTTTACAAGCCCCCCCCCCCTTTCTGTATCCTCCCCTTTTCTGCACTCGCCTTTACTTGTTAATTTTTCTTTCTTTCTCCTCTTGTCCGCCTTTTGTTTCTGTCTGTCTTTTGCCTGACTCCTGTCTGCTCCTCTACACCGACAGCGTTGTAAGGTCACGACGCTGCCAAGAGACGGGCACATTTGAAATTAGTTCTGCAGGACAGCTATATTGCGGGCGGGCAGTCGCACCTCCCGCATTATTTTAACTCCTTTTTAATAATAATATTGTCTCCCCGGCCACAAAAATTTAACTACTGCGTTATCATACTCTGAAAAGGAAGGAGTCTTAAGTGATTATTTTCAATCTCTTAATATTCCATCCTTTGCACAGTACTATTCTTTTGGAAATAATTGATACTGCAAGTTTTCTGTTGATTAAAGATGAGGATTGTGGTATTATAAAGGATACTCAACAATCTAATCTGAATTATCAACATGTAAATATGAAGATTGCCCTGTTAATCTGTGTATACAGGGCACCCGTAGGGGCATATTCAATTTGGCCGATTTGTTTTATCCCATTTGCACCCTTAACTGCGGTAGGAGTGGCTTAAGCGTCTGCCGCCACTGGGCTCCTTACCAGCATCCAAAACTGTGTCCTTCTGATGGTCACTGATGGTACAACTGGGCTGGTACCCCTGACCGCTTTGCTTCAGATCAGGGTTGCTGTGGATTGTACCTCTGGCATATCACACTGGCCAGAGCTGCTGGTAGCGGGCAAAATGTTGGTACTGGAAAGCTGGGCCCAACCGCAGAACAGACGGAAAACTGTTTAGATTTGGTATAATCTGCAGGTCAAAGGAAATAAGTGTCAAAGCAAGTTCTTTAAGCAGTGATGTTTATTAGCTTAGGAAGTCCTAACAAGGACAGATACAGGTACTAACAATATCCAGAAAGGTATAGATGGAATGATACATTTTAGTACAAACTAGTGCTCTTTTTATACATATTCTGACACACATGTCAGCAGAGAGGGTAAGCCAGCCCCATCATTCGGGATGACTCCACCACGTCTGAGTTATTTTTTGTATTGGGATGCAATATGTTTCCCAAAATGTGGATTTAAATGCAATGCAAAGTTAACAAAATTTACACTAATCTGCTATATGCTAAACTTCTGTGTACATTATTCAGACATGATCTGAGATGCAGGATTACAAACCACACAAACAGAGAAGCAGAAGCCCCTTGCTGTCTATACAGGCTGAACGGACGTATTGGCCACTGAGATGAAAAGGTCTAATTGACATGAGGGATTTTCTTTAGAAAAGTTATATAAATCCAATCATGACATCCTGTTTCAGAAGCTACAAATCAGCACCTCAGAAATGAATGCATTTCTGATAGAGAAATATAACACAATATAATAAAATAAGTGCATTTCTAATACACAGTATCCAGAATCAGTACATTTACAACAATAATAAATTGGCACACTTGGCTAATAATTTAAATATATTATTGCAATAAGTTATTTATAAATGATCCAGCCACAGGAAAGATTGTTGTTGTATTCTATAAATGAAACTCACAGATCTAATACGAATGATCAACATGTACAGCAGGGTGAGGGTTGCTGTCTTACCCAAAAATCTAATATTAATCAAAGCATGTATAGAGGAAGATTGCTGTATTACTATATATAGCCAGAAAATGCAAGGATCTAATAAGAAATATCGGCATGTACACGTGTGACAGGATGCACCACCTATGCCACCCTGTCTGTTGTTGCTGGGAACCAGCTGGGCTCACTTTGCCACTGTTCCCTTAGGTTATCCCAAATGCGCCCTCTAACCGCAATAAGAGGGGCTTACAAATGCTGCCACCACTGGACTCCTTACCAGCATCCAGTACCGGGTTTCTTCTGGGTAACTGACACTGCTAGTGTACCCCATTACTGGTGTACCTTTGACCTCGTCCTATGGATCAGGGTTGCTGTGGATGGATCCCCCCTGTCCAAAGCTGCTGGGTAGCGAGCAGAGCGATGGTACCGGAAAGCTGGATCCAAACCTCAGAAACAGCTGGGAATGGATTCGATTTGGGTCTAATCTGTAGGTCACAGGGATAGAGAAGTTTCCAGGCAGGTCTTTGAAGTGAGTTATGTTTATTTGCTCACCCTGGTTGAAGGTACCAGGGAGCAGGTCAAATGAAACCAGAACAAATTTCAATACAAAACTGTTTTTCTCTATCATCCTATCTGGGGGACACTGCTTGCCATGGGTTGTGGAGTGGAGCTTGGGGAGTTAACACTTAGCTAGTTAACTTTGTTATATGCTTGCTGACTGACCCCACCCCTCCACCAACCCCTGCAGCCTCAGTTTGAATCTAAGTGCCCAAGGAGTTGGGCTTATATTTTACAGCTAGTAGGTTTTTGTTTTTTTTATTTAACAATTTAATTTACCTTTCATAGTTAAAAATAGGTTTTTATTCACTGGAGGATCGGTGGAGTGTGCTCTGAGATATATATATATATATATTACTTTTATTCTGGACGTAGTGTTTGCTCACGCTAAGGAAGCCCTGTAGGTGGTGTATATACTCACAGGTGGTGTGATTGCACATCTTGACAATACTACTCTATGCTGTGTTTTGTTTTCTGCATTGTTCGTTATTTGATCTACTGGGAGGAACAACCTGAGGAGGATTTTCCCTCTTTGATTAGACGACCTACTAATACCTTATGGTACGCATTATATTACATCCATCTATACTATACAAGCGATAATACACATTGAGGCGCCCTGCCTGTCTTCTGTTACAGTGTCTCCATTTCCGGGCTAACCATCTGGCTACAGGTCATCGCGGCTGCCGCTCATACTTGAGCTTTCTACATACCTGGAACTTTTCTACTTTTGATACTGCATTACTGTGACTACGTTGTGGTTGTTAGCGCCATTCTTTATCTGTTTGTTGGTTTTGTCATATATATATATATATATATATATATATATATATATATATAGAAAGAAAGAGAGAGCTCACACTCCTTTTTGATACTTGCAGCGACACTGCTCTGTTAGGAGAGAGCTGAACAGCTCTCACTGACAGAGCGCTCAGTGTCTTTTTTTTTTTTTTCAAAACGTTTTTATTGAAGATGTTCAGACATCAATCATACAATACTGTTAGTTTCATAAAGAAAAAGAAACATTCAATTGCGAATACAATCAATATACATGTACTTAAATATTGTTATATCTTTTATAGATTCTACTTGAGGAGGTTTAACAACACCACATCACAGACATTCCAAGATATATATATGTCTGATATTAATATACTATGGGTCTGTAACATGGGACAAGACAAAACTGCAATAGTGATAATATTGGTGATGAAAATAGATATGCCACCATCCCTCAATGAGAGGAGCATTCACAACATTACAGCTTCCCCACCCCCAACCCATCGTCAGGATGCGGAGAGACCAGAGGAAGAGGACAGGCCCGCCCCATCATCCCGTACTAGAATTGGAGGATATCGAAGGAATACCCATAAAGTTGATTTCGTAGTTGGGAGGGTAGGATATTAATATAACTTTCCCAAGTCTCAAAAAATTTGCGAGTTAGAGTACTTTTCTGGAGAGAAGCCTCCAGCCAGTCCATTCTCAGGAGAAAGTACATTTTTTCTTTAAATAGATCAATTGTTGGAGGGGAGTTCTGGATCCACATATGGAGGATCGATTTCCTAGCCACTGCAGATATTGCCATAAGCAACCTTCTTCCCCCTACGAAGGTTCGCATATCAGAAGGCAAAATACCCAGTATTGCCCAATCAGGAGTGAGTGACAAATAATTAACTAAATCTGCAGTTGCAAACCTCCATACCCGGGTCCAGAAGGCCCTAATTATAGGACATGCCCATAAACAATGGTATAAGTCTGCTTGGGTTTCGCCACATTTAGGGCACCTAGAGTCAGCTGAAAGACCAATAATATTTTGACGGTGCGGTGAGAGGTAGCCTCTGTGGACTATGTTGAGGAACATTTCTGCATATATAGAAGCTGGGAAAAGCTTTATTGAAGTGGCCAGCCCTTTCAATAACACCTGTTCTGTTAATTAGGGAAAATGGCGCAACCATCCACTCAGCAAAACGCTTATTGCTGTCTATTAAGTGTTTGCATACAGCTGAGAACTCTTTGCGTTTTTGCGAAACTATGACTGAGAAATCTTGAAATATCAGAATTTTTGTGCCTTCAATAATCAGTGACCCCTGTTTTCTATACGCCCTAAGTATTAATTCTTTTGTTCTATAGTCCAGAAACCGGGCTATAACTGGGGCGGGGTCTAGGCCTGTCTCCTTCTCTTTCTTGACCAATTCTATGCGCCCTTTCAATTTGGGGTTTCTCCATTGTTTCCTCGACTTCTAACGCCAGGGGAATCAGAACACTTAAGTAATGAGTAAGTTGTTGACCCTTTATTGTCTCTGGAATACCTATGAATCTGAGATTATTTCTCCGGTTCCTGTTCTCCTGGTCATCAATCTTATCCATTAGTTGTTGTAAAGTTTAGGAGTGGCTATCGACCTTCCCCTCTAGCGATTGGTTTTTATCCTCTACGTCGCTGGTGCGTTGTTCCAACTCAGCAATGCGGGTTGTATTAGCCGCAATAGTAGATAGGACATTCTCGACCGCATCACGCAGAGCCTGGAATTGTTTATCAATCTGGGGCATGAATATGGCCGAGAATTCCATTGCTAAGATGGAAGGAGAAGCACTTTGCGATGAGACCACCGTAGGATCAGAGTTATTTAATTGAACAGTATCTGACAGTGGGGGAGATGGTGGAGAGGGTACGGGTTTATTAGTTTGTGATTTTGGCTTTCCCATTGTAGAAAGAGAGACTTTGGGTGCACTTGTCCCTGTTTTTTGTTTATGTAAGTATTTTTCCATGGAATGAGCAAGACAAATAGAAAAAGAGGACCCCCGTTAAGGTGGTGTGCCTAGGTTGTCAATTTTAAAATAAAAGTTTACATTTACTTCTCTCCTCAGGAGATTACATTTACATTTTTTTATTTTTTTTTGTTTGAGTCCGTAAGTCACTTAATGTAGTTGAGTTAACCCGTAGCAGACAAAGGTATGTTAAGTAGCCTTTTAATTATTAAAATTCTCTCCTCAAAGTTTACATTTACTTTTCTGAGCTATCTTTTGGATATGCCAGTACTGATTTTGAAACCGTGACTCGCAAGTTATCCGTTGAGGCACTGTTTGTAAGTCAGGGATCAATTGATCTTTTGATTTTCTAACTGTTGCACCAAAATGTCTTGACCCAAGATCTTCAGAAATTTAAGTTTAAGCAATTGTCGCCACTAGGTGGTAGCAAAGTTCCTAATATGCAAGGTGTATATCTAAATTTTCAAACTTAAGAAAATGATGTATATTATCTTTTACCCTTGGAGAAATTTAATCACATTATTTAACGGAACAACAATCACTCGTGTATTATATTCAAGATTCAAGTTAGATAATGGCTAATGTGATAAAGTTATCCATTTGAAGGTTGTAATTAACTGAGTAACTACAGGTTTTCACCTGTGATATTTAACAACACTAACCATCTGCCACCACTAGATGTCAGCAGGACAGTATCAGTTCAATATGGCAACCTAATCAGATTTCAGCCAGCATACACAATATTAGTTTTCTCAAGTCAAACACCTAGTGCCACATGAACTATGACAGGAGAAAGGCACATCTGCAATAAAATTGAAATTAACACCCTGCTGCTTTATATCTGCGGCTTATATTTCTCTAAGAGAGTATACACAGTTGTTTATAGTGGAATTTTCTGTCCAAGTCAACTGTGGGTATAAAGATATAATGCAAGCTGTGTAGTGCCTCCAGCTCCTGTTGAAAGATTATCTCCCTAGATATACTCAGCGGAAGCGAAGAGTGTCAGAACCCTCCACCACGAGATAGATCTTCCACCGCAGACACAAGCTCTCCGTTCCACCTTCGCTCCTTCCCTTCAGCACTCCGCGGGGAGCAAGTAACGCCTCCAGCACGGCCTCCTCTTTGATTACAACGGCCCGATCTCCGGTCCACGATCTCCCCGAGTCTGTGCCTGTGTCCTCCTCGCGCAGCTGCCTCTAGGACTCCTTCACAAGCACCAGACCCTCCAGCGCGGTTGCCAGGCTCTCCACAGCTCCCCCCCCCGCAACACACCTTCTTTCAAGCTGGTCTCCGCTTTCCTTTACTAGGGTACTGCTGCACGTTCCTCTCGCCGCCTGTCCCCACTGCCGCCACGGGACTCTCAGGAACTCAGTCACAGTTTAAACAGATTCCGTTGGGAGTCTCCGACACTCTCATTGGGGGGAAAGGGGAAGGGCTCACAGGCCACCACCCGGACCGCACCAGACTCCTCACTCATGCTCTCCACCCGCAGCACTCCTGAGGGACCATGCCGAGTGGTAAGTTTGTTGTTTTAATACCTTAGAGTCTTTTCTTCGGTATCCATGCGCCCATGGTTAGATTTAGCTTCAGCTTGTGAAGTTGCCGAATGGCGGGAAAGCTGGCGTGGCTCTCACTTGGAGCCGGACTCCGGGGGGAAAGATATGCTCTGTGTCATCATACAGACCCCAGACAGATCTTCACACTCTTGGGCTTAGTTTGAGCCTACTTCTGTTGTTTTTTGGTGTGTTCTGATCCTCTGATGGTCTTGGATATCGAGCAGTCATGCAGAGCCAGACCTAAAAGTGGCCATTCCAGATGCCCCGCCCACCGGAAGTCCCTCAGTGTCTCTTTTAACAGAGTGACAGGCGGTTTATTCAAACCGCTGTCACTCTGACAGCCTCCCGACAACCGGCGCTGCCTTCATAGGCATAGAGCACTGGTTCTTGGAGTGGTGGCAGATGCCATCTTGCCGGGGCATACCAAGTTCCCTCGCCATAGATAGGAGGGGGGAATCTTGGCTGGCTGCACGATCCAGCGCGGGCAGGAGCCTGGACGCAGAAACGCGGTGTCTGCTCTAAGTGAAAAGAAGAAACTCGGGACACCATTAAATAGGAACAGCAGCAGAACCAATTAGGGGAGAGGAGCTAAGGAATATAGAGCTCCCCTACCCCTCATATGCACATGGATGAGCCCGATCGGTTACTTCCCTGGCTCAGATTCTGACTAAGTCCACAGAGTTAATAGTGGCCTCTAATGTTAACCCAGGGGTTTCTGAACAAACAGCCCTTCCAACAAGCGTGGGAATGCCTATTACCACTCAGTCTTCAGAAATAGGGGTGCCAGGTTCATCATCCCTGCCCTCTAATCCAGGCTCTAATTTGGAACCAGCTTGGTCCTTATCATTAATCGGAGGCCTGGATAAGTTAAATAAGTTGCTTGAACCTCCAAAGGCTGGACTTTCAAGAAATAAGACTTCAGTCTACAAATCCTCTGTTATCCCTCTCTGATTCTGAGGGGTATTCTGAAGAGGAGGGCGAACCCATTTTTGAATCGGACTCTGATATTCTCACAGACCCTGAGGAATCCTCCAGGAATCAGGGTGTTGATGATCTAGTCCTAGCAGTAAGACAAGCCTTGGATCTTACAGATTTAGAGGAGCCTAAATCTCCCGATCAGGGTCTTTCCAAAAAAGCTAGAAAGTGCGCTGTCCGTCTTCCACCATTGGTGGAATTAAAAGATATCGCAGAAGGAACCTGGAAACATCCAGACCGGAAGTTTACAATCCCTAGGAGGTTCTTCTCCCTGTGGCCACTTCAAGAAGAGGATCTTGTTCGCTGGGAACAGATCCCTAAGGTGGACACACCAGTGGCTCGTTTGGCCTGTCACACTACGCTGTCGGTCCCGGGTGCTGCAGCCCTGCAGGATTCCACGGACAGAAAAGTAGAGACTCATTTAAAGTCTATATTTGCGGCAGCAGGTTCTTCTTTCAGGCCCATGTTTTCCTCAGCGTATGTTGCTAGAGGAATGGAAGCATGGGCAGAACAATTAGCTGAAGGATTGCAGGATTCAGAATTACTTCCACTTGCTTTGCATTTATTATTATTATTACCATTTATTTATATAGCGCCACTAATTCTGCAGCACTGTACAGAGAACTTACTTACATCAGTCCCTCCCCCATTGGGGCATACAATCTAAATTCCCTAACATACAGAGACAGACACACACACAGACACTGGTCAATTTAGTTAGCAGTCAATTAACCTACCTGTATGTTTTTGGAGTGTGGGAGAAAACCAGAGCATCCGGAGAAAACCCACGCAAACACGGGGAGAACATACAAACTCCTCACATATAAGGCCACGGTCGGGATTTAAACTCAAGACTCCAGTGCTGTAAGGCAGAAGTGCTAACCACTTAAAGGAAGCTTTTGGATATTTATACGAAGCGGCCCAAAATGCAGCTTCCATTTCCTTTTCTAGCCGACACCGCTGAAGCCTGTATAGAAGGACTTTATGGTTAAAGTCCTGGGATGCAGACTCGGAATCAAAAAAGTCCCTTGAGACGTTGCATTTTTCAGCCACTACCTTGTTTGGGCCAGAATTAGACTATACGATCTCCCAAGCCACAGGTGGGAAAAGCACTTTTCTACCAGTTAATGTTTCTAGGTCTAGGCCTCCTTGATTTGTTTCCTTTTGCCAGTCCTTTCGGGGCGGTGCTTTCGCCAGAGGTCTGTCGTCTAGGGCCAGACCGACAGGTGGCAGGGGTTAATCATACAGAGGCAGGTCCTCATTTTCTTCTAGATGACCATTGCCTAAGGTTCAGGAGAAACCGGCATCCTGACTGTCTCACTCCTGTTCTGTCAGCAGCAGGGGTGGGGGGACGATTGCTTTTGTTTCAGGAGCAATGGATGGCGTCCTCCCAGGACCTGTGGATTTGCGGGATTATGACGAGAGGCTATATTATAGATCTTTCAGGCCCAGCCCCTCGTCGCTTCTTTTCCACCCCGCGACCCAGAAAGGAGACAGGCGATGCAAGTCTGTATCGCTTCTCTTCTTTCTGTGGGAGTTATTTGCAAAGTCCCAGACAACCAGAAAAGACTAGGGTTTTATTCAAACCTGTTTTTGGTCTTGAAGCCGGACGGATCCTACCATCCCATTTTAAATTTAAAAAAGCTAAATGTGCACCTAAGGGTGGACAAGTTTCACATTGAGTCCCTCAGATCGGTAATCAACGGTCTAGAGGAGAACAATTTTTTAGCGTCAATAGATATAAAAGACGCTTACCTTCATGTCCCTATTTGGAAGGGGCATCAGTCGCTTCTTAGAATTACGGTGGGGTTAGCCCATTTCCAATTTCAAGCTCTCCCTTTTGGACTTTCCACAGCTCCGAGAGTATTCACAAAAATGTCTGTGATGGCGGCGTGTCTTCACTCTAGAGGTGTAAAGGTAGTTCCGTATCTGGACGACTTCCTCATCAAAGCCGCATCGGAAGTGCTGCTACAACAGCACCTCACTTTAACCATCAGGTTTCTTGAGGACCATGAGTGGTTAATAAACCAAAAGAAATCTCCGTTAATTCCCTGTCAGCGAATGACCTTCCTGGGGCTCATCATGGACACCAGGGAACAAAAAGTGTTCCTGCCAGAGGAGAAGGCCAGGTCGCTACGAAAAGTAGTTTTCACAGGTCTTGGCCACTCCCAGTCCAACAATTCTTTTATGCATGCGTCTCTTAGGGAAGATGGTGGCAACCTTCGAGACGATGCCTTTCGGCCGTATTCACTCTCGCTGTTTTCAGTGGGACCTCTTGACAAAATGGTCAGGTTCCCACTTGCGCTTAAATGTCAGAAGATCCGCTTGTCTGCCAAAGAAAGGACGTCTCTTCAGTTGTGGCTTGTTCAGGATCATCTGGCGGTGGGGAAGATCCTTTGCTCCATGGGCCTGGATCATAGTAACCACAGACGCCAGCCTGAAAGGATGTTGGGCTGTAATCCTTCAGCTTCAGGGTCTGTGGTCAATTCAGGAGTCCTCCCTGTCCATCAGCATTCTGGAATTGAAGGCCATTCTGTTGGCTCTCCGGGGTGCTCAGACCTTGCTACAGGGTTTCCCGATCAGGATTCAATCCGACAATGCCATGGCAGTGGCTTATGCCAACAGACAGGATTTGAACCAGAAGTGCAGGAGCAATGACAGTAGCAGATCAGATCTTCGCCTGGTGGCCACTCAATCAGGAGGTCTTCAGGTCTTTAGTTCGGAAATGGGGTCTTCCAGACCTAGATCTCATGGCATCCAGGCACAACAAGAAGGTGCCAAGATTCTGCGCAAGAGACCCCTTAGCAGTAGCTGTAGACGTTGTGACCATACCATGGAATTTCAGGCTGGGATATCTGTTTCCCCCCCCCCCAATACCCATGATTCACCGTGTTCTCAGACGGGTGAGATAAGGAGGACTTCTGGTAATCCTAGTGGCCCCTGCTTGGCCACGATGGGTGTGGTACGCAGACATATTAGCGATGGCGGTAGGTCAGGGTCTGCGTCTACCTCTGCGAGACGACCTTCTGCAAGGCCCTTTCAGATATCAGGACTTGCCTTGGCTAACTTTAACGGCATGGTTGTTGAGGCCAGCCTTTGGAGGTCTAGAGGGTTCTCGCCTACAGTCGTGGACCCTCTGCTGCGAGCTTGTAAGCCAGTTTCGGCTCGTATTTACCAATGAGTCTGGCGTTATATCAAGTGGTGTGAGAAGCGGCTCTGTCATACTTTGTCGTTTCGTCTTTCTCGTTTTCTGGCATTCCTTCAGGATGGCCTTGAGGTGGGCCTTCTGTTGGGTTCCTTAAAGGTGCAGGTGTCAGCTCTTTCGGTTTTCTTTCATCGCCGATTGGCGGATATGCCAGATATTAAGACTTTCCTGCAAGGGGTCTTGCATATCCAGCCTCCTTACTGTCACTCACCGGACCGTGAGTGCCTCTTCCCGGACATTTAGGAACCGTGGCCGTCCACCATCCTGAGGGTCTGCGCATGCGCAGCCCTTTTCTATACTTCAGTGTATACCCCTTTAACTTAATTGGCAGATCAGGCAACCTCCCTATATTAAGCACCTGTGGTCACTACCACGTTGCCTGATCTTGGAGTCTCATTCCTCATGAGTCTCTGAAGGTGTTCCTGTATTACTTGTGTATTCAGTGCTGCTGATTCCTGTGGTTTCCAAACCACTTCTACTACTGTGGTTCCATACCACTTCTACCATCAACTGTGTCATCACGACTGTTTGCTGATTCCTATCCGCTGCCTCCGTGCATTACAGTCTTCTACACCACTTCAACGTTATTTTATATCTATGTGACTGTTTACTCATTGCTATCCGCTGCCTCCGTGCACTCCAGCTTTTACCTCACTCACCTGCTTCTCATCAAGTCTGTTTGCTGATTGCTATCCGCTGCCTCCGTGCACTACAATCTCCTGCTTGCAACTCGCCTGTGTTCAACATCGTGACTGCCAGCTGACTACTATCCGCTGCCTCTGTGCACTACAGTCTCCTGCTTGCAACTCGCCTGTGTTCAACATCGTGACTGCCAGCTGACTACTATCCGCTGCCTCTGTGCACTACCGTCTCCTGCTTGCAACTCGCCTGTGTTCAACATCGTGACTGCCAGCTGATTACTATCCGCTGCCTCCGTGCACTACACTCTCATCTCATCTTTGCTGTGTCTTCTTCGAGACTGCCGCTTTTCATTACCATCTGCTACACTTCGTGATCTACAGCTCCTGCCCTGCGCTGCACTCCTGTTTCCCATCGCTGTTGGTTCTTGTGGTTGCTACTGGTTACCTCGTGTGCCGCTGAGTCCTGCCGCTGTGGTCAGCGCTATCGTCCATCTCCTGCTGATCCACTCTCCACGCCTTCACGTGTTCCACTGGCCTCTACCCTCCTGTCAGCTTTGGATTTGTATCTCTTCTACTACCCTCTGCTGGATCATCTCCATTCTCCTGGGTTTCCTATGAGTCCAGTTCCACGTGTTGCTGACTCCTGTGGATTCGTGTCCCTGTCGGTCTGCTCACCTGTGCGCTGCACCTGCTAGACCGCTGCTTCTCCTATCCAGGGACTTCCTATCCAGTCGGCCTCCAGCCGCTCAGGTACCGCTGTAATCCCATCTGACTGCTACTGCTGAACCACGGTATGCATACTTCTCATTGACTGTGCTGTGTATTGCAAATCTTGCTGGACTGTGTTTGGTTCTCTCTGGAGTCTGCTATCCGCTGAGTCTATTGCCATCATTGACTGTGTTATCATTGTGCTGGACTACTTCAAGAGACTTTCTAGATTGCAGACCTGATCAGTCATTTACATATATATATATCTATATTGTGCATATTACTGTGGATCGTGTATAAGGTGCCTGTGTATATCCTGTGTTGCAGTCTTCCCCCGTGCACCTCCTCACATATATATGCAGTGGTACAACTTGCTGATGTCAGACCACTGATCCCTGTTTCCGGTATCACCTGTTCCATTATCCTCTCACATAGCAGTGGTACAACTTGCTACCGCAGACCACTGACTACCTGGATACCTCCACTTGGATTCCATTCCGTCACTCAGACAGCGGTACAACTTGCTACCCGCAGACCGCTGACTCTCATCACCTCCTTGTTTCTGTTGGACATTCCTCCTCACTATAGCAGTGGTACAACTTGCTATCGCAGACCACTGACTACCTTCACGTGTCCTTGTCCATACAGTTCCTTGTGAATCATTACCTCAGTATTACCAGTGTTGCTAGTCATAGACTTTCCTGAGCATCTCATCGGTCATCATTTCATGTTCCGTGATCACCCAGCTACCAGAGTACCCTATTACCATCTACATTGCTCTGGTAAGCCTACCATCTGGTGATCCCTGGGTAAAGACTCCTAGTGCCCGTGACAGTAAGATCAGGCCATGACAGACCCAGATGTGGAACCTACCGCCAAAGAGATGCTGCAACATCTGGTTAGCCGTGTGGAGCAACAGGATGCCCGCCAACAGCTGTTACTTCAGTGTTATCAGTCATTAACCTCCCAAGGAACATCTGGACAGACTGTGACAGCTACTACTGAAGCTCCTGTGCTTTCCTCCGTTTCCCCATTGCCATCCCAGGTGTCTATAGCTTCCACGCTTCACCTGCCTACTCCGTCAAAGTACGATGGAGACCCCAAAACTTGTAGGGGTTTCCTTAACCAATGTTCAGTCCATTTTGAGCTCCAACCTCAAAATTTTTCTACCCATCGTTCCAGAGTGGCCTATCTTATCTCTTTGTTTTCAGGACAAGCCCTGGCTTGGGCCTCCCCTCTGTGGGAGAGGAACGATCCAATATTACAAGATAGTGCCAAATTCATTTCTACATTCCGAAGTGTGTTCGATGAACCAGGTCGTGTGACCTCCGCTGCTTCCAGCATCCTCCGTCTGCGACAAGGATCTCATACTGTAGGCCAGTACGTCATTCAATTTAGGATCTTAGCCTCTGAACTTCAGTGGAACACTGAAGCCCTAGTTGCCGCCTTCTGGCAGGGGCTTTCCGATAAAATTAAAGATGCACTGACTACCCAAGAGCTTCCTTCGTCACTTGAAGATTTGATCTCTCTATGCCATCGTGTTGATATGAGATTTCGTGAAAGAGAGGCTGAGAAAACGACTTCTGCTAAAGCACCTTTTCGCTCTAACCCTCAATTTCGTCCAGTGTCACCCGCTGTGATTCCCATGGAGATTGGACGTTCCAAGTTATCTTCTGAGGAGAGGAAACGAAGAGTCAAGAATAGACTCTGTATCTATTGTGCTGATTCCACTCATGTCCTCAGCTCCTGCCCTAAGAGATCGGGAAATGCCAGGCCCTAACTAGTTCTGGAAAGGTGAAGTTAGGGTCCCTGGAGTCCTCTCCATCGTCTATGAATTCTAAAGTCTGCGCTTTTGATGTGACTATTTCCTTTGCTACCAAGACCTTTGAGTCACAGGCATTGATTGATTCCGGAGCAGCAGGAAATTTTATTTCCAAATCGTTAGTTAATCAATGGTCTCTACCAATGATTACCTTAAAAACTCCCATTACTGTGACGGCTATCGATGGATCACGTCTCATCAACGGTCTCATCACCCAGAGTACGTCTCCAGTAACCCTTCAGATTGGTGCTCTGCATCATGAAGAGATATCGTTTTTAATTCTTCCTGTTACGACAAGTCCGATTGTCCTAGGCCTTCCATGGCTTCAGTGTCACTCTCCCCAGATTGACTGGCGCACCCCTCAAGTCACGTCTTGGGGGCCTGAATGTCACCATCATTGCCTTTCCCAAGTCATTCCTCTCAAGGTACAGCAAGCTTCCATTTCAGCTATTTCACCGGGACTCCCTCCTCAATATGCTTCATTTACCGATGTTTTTGATAAAGCTCAGTCTGAACGTCTTCCTCCTCATCGTTCTTGGGATTGTCCGATTGATCTTCTTCCTGGCAAGACTCCTCCCAGAGGCCGGGTCTATCCACTCTCGTTACCTGAAACTCAAGCTACATCTGAATATATACGGGAGAACCTCCAGCGTGGGTTCATTCGACCTTCCACCTCGCCCGCTGGAGCTGGGTTCTTCTTTGTCAAAAAGAAGGATGGATCATTACGCCCTTGTATAGATTTTCGTGGACTCAATGCCATTACTATCAAGAACCGGTATCCCATTCCGTTGATCACTGAGCTATTTGACCGCATCAAGGGAGCCCGTATTTTTACTAAGTTGGATCTTCGTGGTGCTTACAATTTAATCAGAATCCGTTCCGGTGACGAATGGAAGACGGCGTTTAACACCAGAGACGGGCATTACGAATATCTGGTAATGCCTTTCGGGCTATGTAATGCCCCCGCTGTTTTTCAGGGCTTCATTAATGAGATTTTTCGGGACTTATTATATGTATGTGTCGTCGTCTACCTGGACGACATATTGATTTTTTCACAGGACCTGCCTTCTCACCACCAACATGTGGCAGAAGTCCTTTCCAGGCTACGGAAAAATTCATTGTTCTGTAAATTAGAAAAATGTTCATTCGAATTACCCCAGATTCCATTCTTGGGGTATATTGTTTCCGGAGTTGGTCTGAAGATGGATCCTGACAAAGTAAATGCTGTACTACATTGGCCCCAGCCAACTACTCTTCGTGCCATCCAGCGTTTTTTAGGTTTTGCCAATTACTATAGACGCTTCATTCAAGATTTTTCTTCCATTGCATCTCCTATTGTGGCCCTGACTCGTAAAGGGGCTAATCCTAAGCAATGGTCTACTGAGGCTATTCAAGCCTTTCAAACATTAAAAGAGTCCTTCTCTTCGGCTCCAATCCTTCGTCAGCCTGATGTGACACTCCCTTTTTTCCTAGAAGTAGATGCCTCTAATGTGGGCTTAGGAGCTATTCTCTCCCAACGCTCGGAACAGCAAAAATTCCACCCTTGTGCCTTCTATTCTCGGGGTCTCCTACCCGCAGAGAAGAATTATACCATCGGAGACAAGGAATTACTGGCTATCAAAGCCGCATTAGAGGAATGGAGATACTTGTTGGAGGGAGCTCGCCACCCGGTGACGATCTTCACGGATCATAAGAACTTGTCATATCTCCAGTCTGCCCAATGCTTGAACCCTCGTCAAGCAAGATGGTCTCTTTTCTTTTCCCGTTTTGAATTAATAATTACCTTCAAACCAGCTGCCAAGAACAAAAAAGCTGATGCCTTATCTAGAGCCTTTGCTACGTCCTCTGATATAGAAGAGGTTTCCAACCATACCATTCTAGACCCCAAATGTATCTCACTGGCTGCTTCATCCACCAAAACGCTACCATTTGGGAAGACCCTCGTGCCTTCTACTCTAAGGAGGAAAATCCTTTCGTGGTTCCATGCCTCTCGTTTTTCTGGACACGCCGGTGAACACAAGACTTTTGAGATCCTCTCCCGAAGTTACTGGTGGCCTTCAATGAGGAGAGACGTCAAAGAGTTCATTGCTTCCTGTGAATTATGTTCGCAATTCAAATCCTCCCGCAGAACCCCAGCAGGGTTGCTGCGACCACTACCCATTCCGTCCAAACCATGGACCCATATTAGTATGGATTTCGTTACTGACTTACCACCTAGTAAGAACCATAACACTATTTGGGTGGTAGTGGACAGATTTTCGAAGATGGCTCATTTCATTCCTCTGTCTGGTTTGCCTTCCTCGTCTATCCTGGCTGAACATTTCATTAAAGAGATCTTCCGTATCCATGGATGTCCATCTGAGATTGTGTCTGATAGAGGAGTACAATTCGTGTCCAGATTCTGGCGAGCCCTTTGTAAAACCTTGGGCATACGATTAGCACTCTCATCTTCTTACCATCCACAATCCAATGGACAAACCGAACATGTCAATCAAGATCTTGAGACTTTTATAAGGATATTTTCATCAGCCAATCAAGACAACTGGGTAGAGTTACTCCCTTGGGCTGAGTTCGCCCATAACAACATGTACCATGAGTCATCATCCAAAACTCCATTCTTTGTGGTTTACGGTCACCATCCGTCTTTTCCGGAATTTCCTGCCCTCCCGCCCACCCAAGTTCCTGCGGTGGAGACTGTTTGTCAGACCTTTAAAAATATCTGGTCTCAGGTTAGAACCTGTTTAAAGAAGACATCTGTCAAATATAAATCTTTCGCTGATAAGAAGAGGCGGGCTATTCCACCACTAAAAATTGGAGATCGTGTCTGGTTATCCACAAAAAATATTCGTTTGAAGGTTCCATCCATGAAATTCGCCCCTCGTTTTATTGGTCCATATAGGATCATTCAAGTTATCAATCCAGTATGTGTGAAACTCCTTCTTCCTAAGAGTCTTCGGATTTCTAATGCCTTCCATGTATCTTTGCTCAAACCTCTTATTATCAACCGTTTTTCAACTCCTCCCTCAGCTCCGCAGCCAGTTCAAGTCCATCAGGAGGAGGATTTTGAGATTACCGAGGTACTAGATGCAAAAATTTCGCGAGGAGTCCTCCACTTCCTCGTTCACTGGAAGGGCTTTGGTCCTGAGGAGCGCTCTTGGATCAAAGCTGAAGATCTTAATGCTCCTGCCCTTTTGAAGAAGTTTTACTCCAAAAATCCGGACAAGCCCGGTTCCAGGCGTTCTGTGCCCACCTTTAAAAGGGGGGGTACTGTCACTCACCGGACCGTGAGTGCCTCTTCCCGGACATTTAGGAACCGTGGCCGTCCACCATCCTGAGGGTCTGCGCATGCGCAGCCCTTTTCTATACTTCAGTGTATACCCCTTTAACTTAATTGGCAGATCAGGCAACCTCCCTATATTAAGCACCTGTGGTCACTACCACGTTGCCTGATCTTGGAGTCTCATTCCTCATGAGTCTCTGAAGGTGTTCCTGTATTACTTGTGTATTCAGTGCTGCTGATTCCTGTGGTTTCCAAACCACTTCTACTACTGTGGTTCCATACCACTTCTACCATCAACTGTGTCATCACGACTGTTTGCTGATTCCTATCCGCTGCCTCCGTGCATTACAGTCTTCTACACCACTTCAACGTTATTTTATATCTATGTGACTGTTTACTCATTGCTATCCGCTGCCTCCGTGCACTCCAGCTTTTACCTCACTCACCTGCTTCTCATCAAGTCTGTTTGCTGATTGCAACTCGCCTGTGTTCAACATCGTGACTGCCAGCTGACTACTATCCGCTGCCTCTGTGCACTACAGTCTCCTGCTTGCAACTCGCCTGTGTTCAACATCGTGACTGCCAGCTGACTACTATCCGCTGCCTCTGTGCACTACCGTCTCCTGCTTGCAACTCGCCTGTGTTCAACATCGTGACTGCCAGCTGATTACTATCCGCTGCCTCCGTGCACTACACTCTCATCTCATCTTTGCTGTGTCTTCTTCGAGACTGCCGCTTTTCATTACCATCTGCTACACTTCGTGATCTACAGCTCCTGCCCTGCGCTGCACTCCTGTTTCCCATCGCTGTTGGTTCCTGTGGTTGCTACTGGTTACCTCGTGTGCCGCTGAGTCCTGCCGCTGTGGTCAGCGCTATCGTCCATCTCCTGCTGATCCACTCTCCACGCCTTCACGTGTTCCACTGGCCTCTACCCTCCTGTCAGCTTTGGATTTGTATCTCTTCTACTACCCTCTGCTGGATCATCTCCATTCTCCTGGGTTTCCTATGAGTCCAGTTCCACGTGTTGCTGACTCCTGTGGATTCGTGTCCCTGTCGGTCTGCTCACCTGTGCGCTGCACCTGCTAGACCGCTGCTTCTCCTATCCAGGGACTTCCTATCCAGTCGGCCTCCAGCCGCTCAGGTACCGCTGTAATCCCATCTGACTGCTACTGCTGAACCACGGTATGCATACTTCTCATTGACTGTGCTGTGTATTGCATATCTTGCTGGACTGTGTTTGGTTCTCTCTGGAGTCTGCTATCCGCTGAGTCTATTGCCATCATTGACTGTGTTATCATTGTGCTGGACTACTTCAAGAGACTTTCTAGATTGCAGACCTGATCAGTCATTTACATATATATATATCTATATTGTGCATATTACTGTGGATCGTGTATAAGGTGCCTGTGTATATCCTGTGTTGCAGTCTTCCCCCGTGCACCTCCTCACATATATATGCAGTGGTACAACTTGCTGATGTCAGACCACTGATCCCTGTTTCCGGTATCACCTGTTCCATTATCCTCTCACATAGCAGTGGTACAACTTGCTACCGCAGACCACTGACTACCTGGATACCTCCACTTGGATTCCATTCCGTCACTCAGACAGCGGTACAACTTGCTACCCGCAGACCGCTGACTCTCATCACCTCCTTGTTTCTGTTGGACATTCCTCCTCACTATAGCAGTGGTACAACTTGCTATCGCAGACCACTGACTACCTTCACGTGTCCTTGTCCATACAGTTCCTTGTGAATCATTACCTCAGTATTACCAGTGTTGCTAGTCATAGACTTTCCTGAGCATCTCATCGGTCATCATTTCATGTTCCGTGATCACCCAGCTACCAGAGTACCCTATTACCATCTACATTGCTCTGGTAAGCCTACCATCTGGTGATCCCTGGGTAAAGACTCCTAGTGCCCGTGACACTTACATTCCACCCACAGCACCATGGGATCTTAACTTGGTGCTAGATATGCTAAAGGTTCCCCCCCTTTGAGCCTTCACCTTCAGCTGATTTAAGTTTTCTTACGTGGAAAGTAATTTTTCTTCTGGCAATTGCATCAGCCCGCAGAGTGTCAGAATTGGGAGCCCTTTCCTGTCAAGAACCATATTTGGTTTTCCATGAGGATAGAGCGGTTCTATGAACAGTTCCATCGTTCATACCGAAGGTGGTTTCAGCTTTTTACATGAACCAGGAGATTGTGGTTCCAGTGTTTTCAGGGAGGAGATTCTTCCTCAGATAGGTATTTCAAGCAGAGTTTAGATGTGGTTAGAGCGCTTCGAATTTATGTTAAAAGGACTTCTCAAATTCGCCGCACAGACTCCTTATTTATCCTTTTTGACTCTCATAAAAGAGGCAGGCCAGCCCCAAAGCAATTTATTGCAAGATGGACTACTCCAACCATCAGACAGGCTTATATCAGGTCTAACCGGTCTGTGCCAGGAAGACTTACTGCCCATTCCACCTGGTCAGTGGGAGCGTCTTGGGCAGCTAGGAATGGGGCCTCAGCGGACCAACTTTGCAAAGCACCTACCTGGTCCTCGGTCCATGCCTTTACCAAATTCTACCAATTTAATGTCTTTGCGTCCGCAGACGCCAATTTTGCCCGTAGTGCTCTACGGGCTGGCTCGTCAGAGCGGTCCCATCCTTAGGGGGACTGCTTTAGAACTTCCCCATGGTAAGCAGCGTCCCCCATATAGGATGATAGGGAAAAGAGGATTTATATACTTACGTTAAATCCATTTCTCTGGTTTCATCTGGGGGACATTGTGATCCCTCCCTTCTGCTATTCTGCTGTATGTTTCTTGGTTGATTGGCCTTCTTTCCTTGGGGCTTTTTAATCAAACTGAGGCTTCAGTGGTTTGTGGAGGGGAGGGGTCAGCAAGCATATAACAAAGTTAACTAGCCTAAGTGCCAACTCCCCAAGCTCCACTCCACAACCCATGGTAAGCAGTGTCCCCCAGATGGAATCAGAGAAATGGATTTAACGTAAGTATATAAATCCTCTTTTTAAACCGTTTTGGACACAGCCTTACAGGGTAAGCCAGCCCCCTGTGGTCTGAGCTTATTTTTAGAATCAGAATGCAATGTGTTTACCCAAACATGGATTTACATGCAATGCAAAGCTAACAATATTTACACTTCTCTGCAATATCCTAAAACTTGCTGTGATTTCCTGCATCTTGTTTTCGACACAGGAAATCTATACCTTCAGGTGCTGGACGCTCACACATCAAAAGATCTAATTAACATGAGATTAACGTGTCCTTTCTTAACATTCCCAAAGAAGAGTTACAAAACCGCAAACAAGTCATTTCCCTGCTCCAAAATACACAAAAGCTTTCCTCACCAAAGGCTTATTGCATCAGGTATTTACCTAAGAAATAATACATTTCTTCTAGCAACGTTAAAACAAAAAATCAAATTACCTCCCCTGGTCTCAGAAATAAAGATATTTCCTTTACCAAACTACACACAATATCAAAAATAAGTACATTTGCAATTATTTAAATAAGCACCCTGCGCTTTTTCCTTTGAATAAATTTGTACCATAACTTATTTATAAGTGATCCAGTCACAACAAGTAAAATATGTTCTGTTTCATTTTGTGTACAGGACACTTGTGGATCGAAAACAAATTATCAGCATATATGGGTGTGTATTCCTATATTACTCAATGTACACAGAATGCGCACTCTGAGCCTGATTCATCAAGGAACTCTGTAAACACAATTTGTATTTTATTTTTTATTTTATTTTTTACATCAGACGTAAATACATGCACATATGCCGGTATTTAAGTACAAGAGTATATTGAGAAATTTTTACATTTGAATACAGCTAGAAGTAAACTCTGGCTATATGGTACTTGGTATATAGACAGACAGGCAGAACATACTGCAGGATACGGGTTGGGTACCATTTTGTGGCCATGGAGAACCCGACCGTACTTACCCCGGCAGGAGGAAACCGAAGAGCTGCTTGCCGACTCACTGAAATGACTGATGGTTTCCAAGGTACACTTTTGTCAATTGCGGCCAATGAAGAAGCCGGCAGCGGTGGCAGACATCACATTGAAGAGACTCAATGTGATCAGACTTGTTCAGGTAATAATTTAAGGAAGCAACGCCTGTACAAGGTTCATTACTATACCCTGTACCTTGTACAGGCGTTGCTTCCTTAAATTATTACCTGAACAAGTCGGATCACATTGAGTCTCTTCAATGTGACGTCAGCCACCGCTGCCGGCTTCTTCAGGAGCCGCAATTGACAAAAGTCTACCTTGGAAGCTGTCTGTCGTTTCAGTGAGTCGTCAAGCAGCTTTTCGGTTTCCTCCTGCCGGGGTAAGTACTGTTGGGTTTTCCACGGCAGGATACGCACACTGCATATGTGCAATATAGAGTACCATCGGAATGCAAGGGGAAAAATTAAAAAGATTAACATCTCTTAATACTATAATCATTAAGAGTATTTTAAAAAATATATATATTTTTTTTTTACATGAAATTTATATATCAGGATGTTAATGCCAACTGTACATAAAATGCATTGATCTACACAATCAGCATGGAGAGTGTCTATAGAGGGAATGAATTATAGTTCAACATGTATATCCCTTTCTTTAACAAAAATAGCTAGTGTTCATTACTATTTTGACATGAATATTAGTAATGATCCCACTTGGTGTGTGTAAAAGGGAGTCTGTTCCCTCTTCTAAAGCGGGAGCTATTTCTCTTGAGAAAATATTTCTAAAATTCTACACCCAAATAGGGTGAAGACATCTGGCACTGACTTTTAGCAAACTATAATATATATTTATTGTAAACCAAAAACAATTTAAACACCAGTTAATACACTTAGAAAATGGATCACGATTGCTGCTTCTTTAAAGAAGTTGTGTATCAACTTCAATTATGTAAAAAAAAAAAAAAAAAGAGGGCAACAAACAGAATTAAAAAGTGCAAGCAGACCCTATCTAAGGTAAAAATACCACAGTAGAGTTAATAAAATTATTTAAATCTCAATCAAATGTTTTGATTGTTTTTTGAGATTTAAATATAATTTATATAATTATAACTCTGTGGTGGTATTTTTTTACCTTAGGCTCTACTTGCACTTTTTTTATTCTCTTTACTTCCCTTTAGAGTCTCTTACTCCCTGTTATCATGAGGGTCCAATGATAAGGCAAATATACTATTAATGCTAATATCATAATAACCGTTTACCAAATACCTTAATTATCACTCACATAGGGTAGGTTCCAGTTTAAACCCAGTTCTTGGAAAGAAAATCCTATTTCAATGCCTGCTCTATTTACTGATTACCACAGAATAATGTAGGGAATAATACATATACCATATCAAGAAAGATTTCCACAAAGTCTCAATAAAGAGAATATATATTCTTAATAACAACGGTGTATTTTCAGTAACATAAGTAGAAACCATAATATATTTTACATAAAATATATTGCATTACCTACTCCAGTTGTTTTATCAAAGTATAAATGTGCCTTTCTTATCTATGTTACTGTTAAATATGATTTTTTGTTAAGGCCTCATAAGGCCTTTGTTCAGCCATTTTATTGTAACTTGTATAGAAATATTATTTGCTAGAAGAGATTATTCATTTTTCTGTTAACTTGCAGTTTTGCAATATGTGAGCCTATGGCCTCGAAGTTGAACTAATAGGGAACACCTGAAGAATGTAACCAGTTATGAAAACAATAGTGAGCTTCATATCCAGCTGGTAGTATAGGAGCTGTATCCTTGGTGTTGCACATAGCATATCTCCAAGTCCCCTTGAGATAAGAAATAATAGGCTCATCTGTCCTTAGAAGGGGGAGAAAAGTAAACACCTCAAGAATACGTGAGAAAGTTAATCAGTAGCGCTTCTCATAAACTAGTGGTATAAACTATTGTATGCATATGACGTAGGATTCATTTATTCAGTAGCCTATAAAAACCTGTATCTTTGTATCAATAAACTAGAGAATATTCCTTGTATACAGAACTTGGTCTGTGTCAATTCTCTCCAGCTGATTGAAGCGCTTCCAGATATACTTGACACCACAGGCTGACTTGGGTCAGAATTTTGGATTCCACATTACTAAGTAAACATGGTGGTAGCATGGCAGTGTGTGTATGTATATGTTAATTGCAAGTGGGGGTGTGCAAGTTGGAGCATTGATCAGACCACATGGTAAATAGACAGGACATTACAATCCAAAATGGAGTCCAGACCACTTGACTGTCTCTAGAACAAAGCATAGCTCACATGGCTCACGCTGGAGTCATTTTATCCACTACATTTATCCAGCACTAGACTGCATGTACAGCACTTAAAGAAAAAAGATGAGATAAGGGAGTTTTGTATTAACAAACAGTATATGCACTTAATCTGTACAATCTACACATTTTCTTCACCATCTTGTACACATTACTATAATTTAACCCTACAATCTATGCAAGCTTTTCCAAAACAACCATTCCAATCTAACCAACGGACTATCAAAGCTTTACACTAGAGATGTTCACTGACCCCCATGTTTTGGTTTTGGCAAAACTGCCCTCATGTGGTTTTGGATCTGTATTTTTTTTAAAAAAAATTGCTAAAATATGTTAAAATGACATCATTTGGCTTTTTTTGTTCCTGCATTATTATTAGCCTTAATAACACAAATTTTCAGTCAATTTTCACTACCTCACAGGTCACAATATTATTTTCATCCACTTGCGGCCAAAAACTGCAGCGAGCTGGCTTGATATAAATACTAAGCGACAGAGCTACGGTGCAAAAATCCAATGGACGATGTATACTAGCTCCCACAGTCAGGAACTTCAGTCACATAGTAAAAAAATATTGCAGCTGCTAGGTCTATTTCTAACCTGGGACTTTCCCATGCTGTGAGAGGTTTACTGTTTGTTTGTTTTGTTTTTTTCTTTTGATTTTTTTTTTTTAATGTATTGATAAAACAAGTTGTCTGGTTTGTTTTATTTTGTGGTGGGGCGCTACAGGTTCCATTGGGCCCTGGGTCACTGGGCATGCTGGCACTTATGGTTTCCCAAATGCCAGCATACCCTGGCAACCTTGGGTATGCTGGTGTTTGTAGTACTATAAGTACTAGCATTCCCAAATTGTTAATGGCAGTCTGGACTTGCTGGGACCTATAGTGCCCCAACACAAAATGGTGTCTTTATTATTAAATTATATTTTATAACCAAACACCAACCGCCTATGGGTGTGGGATGAGTCATAGTCCTTGCAGCACATTTTTTTTGTTTGTGTTTTTACAGGCCTCCTCTCTGGGGATGATTTCCCTTATTGCAGGGGGATCCCACGCTGCCAGTTTCCCTGTTATAGTGCCACCAGCCCCGCCTGGCACAACCTAGTGCTGGTTCTAGTAAAATCGGGGGCATTCCACGCTTTTTGTTTTGTTGTTTCTGCTGTGGCGCAATCTGGGGTGCCTATAGCGGGAAGAAGGAGGTGTGGGAGAGGGAGGGAGGATAAATGCAACGGGGGGTAGCAGTAAAGGGGTCGCAGTAAAGCGGTGCAGAACACTATACTTTTTGCTAGGGAATATAGCAGATGATTATAGCTCGTTTAGCATTTTTCAATGCTGTAGCTCTTTTGCTTTGCGTCTATAGCTCTTAAGCGGTGTATATTGTGCATGGATTTTTAACCGCTGACTGCTTGTCAGGAGTTTGTAGCCCTGGGATATCGAGGTGGTAATTAAATGTTTATAGCTCTGGGTTTACAGCCCTAAGTTTTTTGGCTTCTTATATGGGTAGTTACAATGGGTCACTTTGTTTAAAGCGTATCTGAGGATATGCTAGAATCCTCTAATGTATGTGTGTGTGTAGGAGTGGTTATGTTATTGTAGAAAATGTGTTGATTGGCAAAACGATGTGCGTGTCTAATAGAGATAATGTATTATGGGTGGGATGTGGAGATTATTGGTGCTCTCTTTTAAGGTTGCTCTTATAAGAGCAGTTTGTTATAAATGCCTAAATAGGCTGTGCTGAAGTGGAGTGGATGAAATACCCTCCTAAATATGTCCGTGGGGTCAGGAAGGAGATGCGGTAGCCTGGCCGAGCGGTGTTCTTGTCCGGAAGCTGGATCGCATATGCGTTCCAAATGCCCAACTTCCGGTGTAGTGGGTGGAGCGTACAGGCGCCAGTGCGTTCCACTGCTAGATGTTGTCAGCCGCTGTGTCTCCTGCCTTTTCTCGGCGGTGTTTGGTTCGGTGAGAGAGAGATGTTGTGTGTTGGTTAGCAGCTTGCACAGTCTGTCTGGACTTCTACTTGGATTTCTGCCTTCTATTTCCAATGCGTTTCGTCCGTGGACTTCATCAGGGATATGGTGGGTATGTCAGTATGCTGGTCCTTTTATTCCAGAGTTTGGGAGAGCCGTCCAATGGGGAAGCGGGAGGGGATATGGGAATGGGGCGGGAATGGATATACACTTTAATTGAGGTATTAAATAATGGATATTATTGGGGATATTAATGTGGATTTAGGATGAAATTGTGGTGCTTTGAGGGGATGATGATTTAAGCGAAGGGACAGCAATGGGGCAGTTGTGATTTAGTTGGGGAAGTATTACGTTATACTTGAGGGTGATGAAATAATGGCTCTTATGGGAATCAATGCGGATAGGTTGAGTACCGATGGGGGTGGGGTTTAATGTGATGCATGAATGGAGAATTTTATAAGGATAGTGTATGTGGCGTGCTTTTGGATGAGTGGATTAAGGTTAGTTGGAAATGCTGGGAGTTGGCGATGGGATCGTTTGAATTTTTCCAGGGGTGGCTGGATGACAATTGAAAAGTTATATGCTGTTAAAATTACCACTAGGGGCCGGGCGAAGTAAAAGGGGGGGGGCCTTCTAATGGTGACAGAGCGTGGTGTTTGGGGGGGTTTATTTTTAGCGAGGGTGCATTGGTGGGGCTTGGGGCATATTTGAGTTGAATGGGGATGTAATTCTTTTTGATCCTGAATAGTTTACGTGTGGCTCGTTTTAATATAATATATGCCGCGAATAGGGTGGGTGTCAGTGGGGGATAAGAGGCGGGGGTATGATGTACCTCGATTTTTTTGTGATATATAAAGTTGTAGTGACCTCTGATAAAGATCATGGTGTGGGTTCTTGGGTGGGTGGGTTTCGGGCGACTAACTAAGGAATGGATATAACGAGGCTGAAGTTAGCTTCTTATTTGACCAGCTTCTTATTTGTTTGTAATTCATGCTCCAGCTTCTTATTCAGAAAAGCTTATTTTTAAAGGATTAAATCAATTTGGATCACTGATTTCACATCAAATTAACACTACAGGGGGTCCCTTATACAAAATGCATTAGTATTTCGCCTGACCCAACAAGGTTATGGGCATGAAATCAGGGGGCAAAGTGGGCAAAGTCACCATATTGTATCATTTTGAATAAGTAGCTGCAGATTTGCAAGAGTTAAATGCCGTTGGGCCAGCAATTTTACAGTGGGAATCAACACAGGATGATCAGTTACATATAAAACATCTGCCTTTTGCCTGGCCCAATGCTGTTTTGGGCATGAACTTAGGTGGCAAAGTGGGCACAGATAGCATTTTGAGCATTTTGAATAAGTAGCTGCAATTTTTCAAGTGTTAAATGCCATTGGGCCAGCAATTTGACAGTGGGAATCAACACAGGGTGGTCAGTTACATATAAAACATTTGTATTTTGCCTGGCCCAATGCTGTTTTGGGCATGAAATCAGGTGGCAAAGTGGGCACAGATAGCATTTTGAGCATTTTGAATAAGTAGCTGCAGATTTGCAAGTGTTAAATGCCAGCAATTTGACAGTGGGAATCAACACAGGGTGGTCAGTTACATATAAAACATCTGTCTTTTGCCTAGCCCAACGCTGTTTTGGGCATGCAATCAGGTGGCAAAGTGGGCACAGATAGCATTTTGAGCATTTTGAATAGGTAGCTGCAGATTTGCAAGTATTAAATGCCGTTGGGCCAGCAATTTTACAGTGGGAATCGACTCAGTGTGGTCAGTTACATATAAAACATCTGTCTTTTGCCTGGCCCAACGCTGTTTTGGGCATGAAATCAGGTGGCAAAGTGGGCACAGATAGCATTTTGAATAAGTAGCTGCAGATTTGCAAGGGTTAATGTTTTTATTAAAAAATTGCAACAAAAATAAATCCAGTATCACTTTATCCAAGATAAAATAGACTATATACATCATCCAAAGGGTAAAAAGGGCCAATATGAACAAAAACTTCACATACCCAATTCTACTACAATCCCACCACAAAACAACTAATACACCTCTTCACAAATATAAAAAAAAGACAAAAAAGCACAAAACAAATCAAAAATTTTCTACGAGAGAAACATGCCAACCCTTAGCACAGGGCCCTCTTAAGAACCTCTTGGGCCTCCGGGCACAGCAGTGTATCAGGGCCCCTATATATACAAAAATAAAAATATAATGATTATATATATGGGCCCTGCAGCCCAGGGGAGGCCTCCAGAGGCAGGAAAAAAAAGAAAACCCTGAAAAAAAAGAAGAAAATACTTACCGTGTTGTCAGCTGGCGATCCGGCTCCCTCCCTGGTCTCCTCCTCTGCCGCGCTTCGCAATGTATGTCGGGCGGGTGTGATGACGTCACGCCCGACATGCACTGCCAGCGCGACGGAGGAGGAGACCAGGGAGGGAGCCGGATCGCCAGCTGATAGGCATAAGGCGTAGGACACTCCCTTGTAAACCTCTATATTAAAAGGACACTGAAGCAAGAAGTGGTCCATTGTCTGTTTTTGCCTCATCCACCTTAATCTGCCATTTCCTTGTCACCTTTAAACCCTGAACCACATAGGCCGGGAGGTATCCTTGCTTAACTCGAAAAAAAAAATCGGGACCCCCTTCCAACCATGCATTGAGGGGTGCACCCACACACGAAAGCCAGCTACCCACCGAGGGGGGAGACTCCAAAAAGAGACTCCCGAGATGAAGCTTCAAGAAGTACTAAAGAACAGCACTGGGTTTACCATTCCCAGGCCACCTTCATCCTTCGGTTTGTAGGTCACATTCCTCTTGATGAAGTTCAACTTGTTCCCCCATAACAACTGAAAGAACAAGGAACTGACCTTGACCCTTAATGATTCTGACAACAGACATATGTAACTGACGTACAAAAAAATTGGGATCAAGTAAGTCTTGATCAAATCAATCCGTTCTCTGTAGGGCAGCTTCCACTTCTTCCAGTTATCCACCTTAGAGGCGGCATCTGCCAGTTTCAATTCCCAATTTCGCTGTGCATAATCACCCGAACCAAATAGAATGCCTAAGAGTTTAACCTCTTGACTGGCCTGAGGGAGCGCATCCGGATAGACAAACTGCTGTCCTACCTCCCCTAACCAGAGAACTTGACTCTTTTCTTGGCTTATCTCTGAGCCCGAAGCCTCAGAATATTCGCAGATTAGATTTTCAATGCCACGCGCCTCAGCCATGTCTGACAAGACGACTGTGACATCATCAGCGTAGGCCGCTACCTTCATGGGAACATCCACAGCCAGCTGCACTCCTTTCACTGCACCGTTCTAAATCCTCCTGATAAAAGGATCAATCACAAATACATAGAGGAGAGGGCTCAAGGGACAACCTTGTCTGACTCCAGATGACACCGCAAAAGTAGGACCCCCCAACCATTTACAAGTGGGAAGCTCTCGGCCTGCCTATAAATGGTACGTAGCCAATCAACCAACCTCACTGGCAGACCATACCTCTCAAGAAGTGCCCACAGATATTCATGATTGAGACAATCAAACGCCTTAGATTGATCCAGCGCCAGAAGGTACTTACCCCACTTCTCAGCCCTCTACCGCTCCACGGCCTCCCGAACGCCAAGGACAGCATTAAAGATGCTTCGACCCTTCACCGTACAGTGCTGAGAAGTGGAAAGCAACAGGCCTGATACTTTCATAATCCTGTTAAAAATGACCGTTGCCAGAATCTTTCTATCAGAATTGACAAGAGCAATGGGGCGCCAATTCTTAATCCTGGATGGGTCTTTCCCCTTGGATAGCAAAATAAGGGCGGACTGCCTCATGGAGGGAGTAACTCTCTATCCAAGCTCTCGTTAAAAAATGCCACTAGGTGCGGGGCCAGGAGGTCCACAAAAGCTTTATAAAACTCAGAAGTTAAACCATCTGGGCCTGGGATTTCTTATTTGATAAACTATCAATCGCCTTCCTGACCTCGTCCACCGTTATCTCAGAATCCAAGGAATAAACAGAAGCCTGATGGCCACCAAGCCCAGACACCCCCCTCAGAAACCGTTCCATCTTCTCACTGATAAGTACCTTCCTAGACAAAAAGCCAGAGTAGAAGGAGTGCATGACTGACAAGTTACCTCCTTGGTCTTTCCGGAGGACCCCTCTGTCATCGCGCAGTTCCCTCACCTCCTTTGCATCAACCGAAACTCTTACAGTTAAGGTAGGGATCCGGAGAGTGGTACTTACCGTAGTCCCTTTCCAAAACCAAAAAGGCATAACGGTCATACTGGCACTCTTTTATCTGGGATTTTACCCGGGAGATTTCCCCACTATCTCCACCCACAGAAATCAGGAAATTGAGCTTCCGTCTCAAGGCATGGCAGACGTTCTTTTTTTATCCAATTCCTCTGAACTACCAGTTCCCTAAAGAACCTCAGAGTTCTTCCTTTGAATTCCTCCCACCACTCTGGCCTAGCCCAACCTGTGTCCAAAAGTGTTTCTTGGGTTTCAAGGAAGTCCCTAAAGGATTGTCTAACCTCCTCATCATCCAGAAGGCTGGAGTTCAGACGCCACAGGCCTCTGCCTTTCTGAGGGGTGAGAACGTGATCCGAGAATTCTACCGCCATAAACTTTGGAGTTGATGTGACAGAGCTCCCTTTAACAAAAACCTATCTATTCTTGACCTACTTCTACCTCTAAAAAAGGTGAACCCCGTGAGGTCTGGAGAGTGACGAATATGCACATCTCCCAGCCCAGCCTGACTTACCATATTAACTAATAAACCTGCATCATAGCCCAGCGATGTCCACGAGCCTTTCCTATCCTCTGGCCTAACAATGTTGTTAAAATCACCCCCGAAGACAATCTGCTGGCCCGTAAAAAGGTAAGGTTTAATTTCCCTGAAAAGGCATTTCCTGCCCCGTTGGGTCTGTGGACCTTAAATATTTATGAACCTCAGGAACTGCCCCCTTATGGAAACATCCATAACCATACATCTGCCCATGCTTATTTCTATAATCCGCTGAATGGTTACCATGTCAGTAAAAAGGACTGCCACTCCACCGTACGGCTCGGCCGCTAGAGACCAATAGGAGGGACCTCGCCTGCACTCTCATTTGCATTTGTGGAGATCCGCGAGGCGCCCAACCCTAGTCTCTTGCAAAATCAAAAAATCAACCTCAAGCATGTTGAAAAAATCAAGGGCCAAATAACGAGCTCGATCAGAACGCACAGATGCCACATTAATGGTAGCAAACTGTATGAGTTGGGGAGCCATCATAAAAGATTATAGGCATGGGCATTATCTTCATTACCTCTCAGCATTATATTACCTAACACCTATAAGGCCTTTGACCCTATCCCCGGATCCTGTATACCATCACTTCTGGCCAAAGACTCTTCTGACCGAACCACACCGTCAATCCCAGGAATTGTCCCTCCCGGGTCCCCCCCTTCTGGATATATTTCCTCCCCCTCCCCCCCTGGTTCCATCCCAGCCACCTCCCTCCTATCCTGCTCTCTATCCACTTGATTATTTCCACCTGAACTACGAACTACCTCAAACATGGTGTCTGTATCCTCAGAAACCTTAGTAGGCTCCCCACCTACTTGAATTACAGACTTGAGCGGAAATTTTACACCCACAATATTGATCTCCCCACAATTCTCACCCCCTGCTACACCACCTGTTCCAACCTCAGCACCCACCACCTTTTGAACAAAGGGTTCAGCCTGCCTAACCCCAACCTTTGCACTAGTTCTCTGCACTTTGGGCCTCAGGACCATCTCTGCACCAGCAGTACACACAATTTCCCAACGCCATTTAACACTTGCAAATCTGCAGCTACTTATTCAAAATGCTATCTGTGCCCACTTTGCCACCTGATTGCATGCCCAAAACAGCGTTGGGCCAGGCAAAAAGATGTTTTATATGTAACTGACCACCCTGTGTTGATTCACACTGTCAAATTGCTGGCCAAACGGCATTTAACCCTTGCAAATCTGCAGCTACTTATTCAAAATGCTCAAAATGCTATCTGTGCCCACTTTGCCACCTGATTGCATGCCCAAAACAGTGTTGGGCCAGGCAAAAGACGGATGTTTTATATGTAACTGACCACCCTGTGTTGATTCACACTGTCAAATTGCTGGCCCAATGGCATTTAACCCTTGAAAATCTGCAGCTACTTATTGAAAATGATAAAATATGGTGATTTTGCCCCCTGATTTTAAGCCCATAACCTTGTTGGGTGAGGCGATATACTAATACATTTTATATAAGGGACCCCCTGTAGTGTTAATTTGATGTGAAATCAGTGATCCAAATTGATTTAATCCTTTAAAAATAAGCTTTTCTGAACAAGAAGCTGGAGCATGAATTAGAAACGAATAAGAAGCTGGCCGAAAAAGAAGCTAACTTCAGCCTCGTATGGATATAGTGGGTTGTATTAGGGGATAGGATGAGTTTAATGGAGGGGGGGCTGATGATGTAAGGGTTTTAGTGCATCTTATACCTATGGGGGGGCAATTAGGGGGGCGGCATAGGGTTGGGCTATCTGGGTAGGGGTGCCCTCAGTGCGGTTAGGTCTTACAAGGGGTCTTAGTTACCTCTATATAATGTTATTTAATTTTAATTTCTGTTTAATTTTATTTTTATTTTTTAATTTATAATTTTTATTGTTTAGGACTTTTTTAGATAAATGAATAATTAGTATATATACTGATGAGTATTCCAGATTACAGCTTGGGATAAGTTATTGGTATGTTAGATGTTGCCTATGTGATTATTGGGGGCGGAGGGGTGTGTGGTTATTTTTTGTGAAGCTGGTAAATTAGGGGTCTAAATTTTTTTTAATGTATTAATTATGTGTAGGGGTTTGAAGAATTAATTTTTATTATATACTTTAATTTATTTAAATTAATTGATTAGTCTAGAAGTAGGAAAGAGTGTAACTAATGTATCGGTGGGGGTTAAGATGAGTTGGTATTGGGAGGTTTAAAGTGGTGCTGCCGTTGATGATGGGGCTTTTGGGCTTAATGGGTAAAGGGGATGTCGAAGTCAGCAAATTGGATAAAGTCATTTCAATTAATATCGAGCAAACTTGATTGTCTTTGTCTGAAATTATGTGTAGAGCACGCTTCGGCGTGGAAGGGCGTATCCAGCCGCAACACGTGGCAATAACAGTTTTTATACTTTTGTATACATTCGCACAAACACACACATTTGTAAATAGTACATATTAATCGTAGTCGCAACACATAGTTATTTATGTCGAAATATAGTAGTGTTTATATGTAATATTATAAGTTATATGCATATTAGTGATACATATGGTTCAGGTTAAAGGAAACGTGTCATATCTGATATCATATTGATCCCCTTTACATCAGCAGCTGTCCGGTGCATTCGGCGAAGAGATCGCACATTGCATACTCTAGTTATTGATGTTAGGGAATAAACCTTTAATATGATGCTGACTGAAAAATGCTAATGGACTGGTTGTAATTGGAGTTTTGGCGGGAAGAACAGAGCTCATCCCCTGGAGAGATGACCCCCACCTTTGGATTCCTTAGACTGAATCAGCCTATGATCTGCAACCCCCTGGACCTTCCTGAAGCCTGGACCAATAGAAGCAAACCATACCATCTGCATTGTTTCACTGTATTTCTGTTTGCATATAAGCAGGAGCTTTTCATGTAGTTTTCAGACATCTTGTCCACAGACTTCAGGACTGAATGACTGTTCACTGGATCTAGAGCGCCTGCGATAAGTAACGGCTGAACTTACTATTATTTCGCTTGTATTATTCTGCTACTTTTTGAGAATAAATATTTGTTTGTTGGAAACACAAATTGAGATTCGACAATCGTTATTGGATAGCGACAAAACGTGCATAACAGGGACTGTGGGATATAAGTGTGGGGGGGGAAGTGGCTAGGGATATAATGAGATAGGGGAGGGGGGGTATTTATACTTATAGAAAAATTCCTAGGTCGAAATCTATGTTGAGGCCTTTTGGGGTGAGGGTTCCCAGCTTGTGGATCCATTTGGCCTCTTCCTTTGATATCAGTTTGGTGTAATCGCCTCCTCTCCATGACTTGTTTGATGCCTGTGAATGTTAGTCCTGTGGGGTCTTGATTATGTTTCGTCCTGAAGTGTTCTTGAAACACTGTGGTTCTGTATTCCTTTTCTTATGTTTCTTATATGTTCTGGGATTCTTGTCTTCAGGTTCCTAATTGTTCTTCCCATGTATTGTAGTCCGCAGGGGCATTCGAGGAGATAGATGATTCCTGTGGAGTTGCAGGTCATTTTCTCTTCTATTTTGTGTGTGCTTCCGTTTGAATTGGAGCCGAAGTTGCTGGTTGGTTTGGTGGAGCTGTGTTTGGTTGTCCTGCATGCCATGCATCTGTTGCAGTGGTAGAATCCCTTTTTCCCTTCTTTCATCCAGGTATCCTTGTTCTTTTTTTGTTCGTGGGGATGAAGCTGGCCATTACCATGTTTTTCAGGTTCCTTGCTTTCCTGTATACTATTCGTGGTTTTGGTGGTATATATTCTCTTAATTGTTCGTCCTGGAGTAGATGTGCCAGTGTTTTCTTAGGATGTTTTGCAATTTCCTGTGATGGCTGTGGTAGTGTGTGATGAAAAGAGGTGCGTTTTCTTTTTTCATTTCTTTGGGTTTGTAGGAGAGAAGTACTTCTCTTTCCAGGTTCTCTGTTTTTTCCAGTTCTTTGTTTAGGTGTTCTTGGTCGTAATTTCTTTCTATAAACTTCTGTTTCATTTTTTCTGCCTGTTCTTTGAAGGTGCTCACGGAGGAGCAATTTCTCCTGATTCTTCTGAATTGACCTCCTGGGATGTTTTTGAGCCATGTCTTATGGTGGTTGCTATTTGCTGGTATGTAGCTGTTGCAGTCAACTGGCTTCATGTAGGTTTTGGTTTGGATACGGTTGTTTTCTATGTAGATGGCTAGGTCCAGGAATTCTACTTGATTCTTGCTTATGTTGGAGGTAAATTTGAGGTTCAGGTTGTTGGTGTTGATGTAGTTGAGGAAGGAGGAGAGGTCTTCGTCGTTTACTTTCCATATGGGAAATACCTACCAACTGTCCTTTCAGTCAAACCAAATCCTAAGCAAGACAGTCATCCAAATTCTGGACTGTCCAACTAGATGCAGGACAGTTGGCAGACTGTCCTCCTCTCTCCTACCTGTTCTTGTCACTGTCACACCTGTGGCTGCTGGATCAGTTGCTGCTTGTCTGGATCCTGGAATGTTGGAGGCCCTATTTGACTAAAAGATGGGTACATGAAATTTAGAAAACTCAAACCATCCCTGGCATTTAATCAATAGCACCCACATTTAATAATTAGGCATATTTCCCTCCCTCCAAACTGCCCCAGCAATAAATTAATAGCATTTACATTTAATATAACCATTTTCCAAACACATCACGGCATTAAATAATTAATATTCACACTTAATAAATAGCTCTCCTCCACAATCTCAGCCCCACATTCAATTAATAGCCCCAAACCATCCCAGCATTAAATTAAAGGTCCCTTCACTCCATTTTAATTTAATAGGCCCCAGTACTAAATGAAATTGTCCCACTAATAAATTAAATTGCCCCACCATCACCCCACAAATAGCACCCATTAAATAATTAGCCCCAACCTAAACTCCACCATTAAATTAATACCCTACCTCCCACCCATGAACTATTAAAACTATTAAGTCCCCCTCCCTTCCCTCATATCACACAATATATTAAGACCCTCCCATTCCACCCTTTAGCAGCCCCCACTCCTATCCTACACACCCTTTAGCAGCTCCCCTCATATCCTACATATCCTTTTAGCAGCCCCCAGTCCTATCTTACACACCCTTTAGCAGCTCCCCTGATATCCTACATATCCTTTTAGTAGCCTCCTGTCCTATCCTACACACCCTTTTGTAGCCCCCAGTCCTATCCTACACACCCTTTAGTGGCCCCCCTCCTATCCTACACACCCTTTAGTAGCCCCCCTTGCGCACACACACACACTTTAGCAGAGTGACACACACACACACACTTTAGCAGACACACACACACACACACACACAAACACACTTTAGCAGAGACACACTATAGCAGAGAGAGATTCACACACATACACACGTACTTTATAGCAGAGAGACAGACACACACACATTAGCGGTAAAACACACACTATAGCAGAGCGAGATTCATTCATACATACATACATACATACACACTTTATAGTAAAGAGACACACACACACGCATACACTTTAGCAGACACAGAGAGGGGAGAGACGACTATCCGTGGCCACATTAAGGTTGGTGTCTGGTCCCAGAGGAGGAGCAAGCCACCTACTAACACACTGCACCCCCACTCCCCCCACCCCTGCTGGTCTGGGGTGGGGGGAGGGGCGCTACACACTTTTTTTTTTTTATATAAACCCATAAAAAGACCCTAGTCGGCCTACCGGGACTTTTCCCGGTAGATTACATTGCCAATCCGCCCCTGGTAACTACCCATATAAGAAGCCAAAAGACTTAGGGCTGTAAACCCAGAGCTATAAACATTTAATTACCACCTGCTTGGAAAAATCTTTAATATTGTTGTATTCCTGTAATCTACAGATTAGACCCTAAATCTAATCCGTTCTCCGGCTGTCTCTGAAGTTTGGTTCCAAGCATTTCCAGTACCACCACTCTGCCTGCTACCCAGCAGCCCTGGTCAATGTGATAGGCCAGGGGGGGATCCATCCACAGCAACCCAGATCCATAATAAGAGGTCCGGAGTTACCAGCACAGGAGTACACTAGCAGCGTCAGTTACACAGAAGGAATGTGGTTCTGAGTGCCATAGAAAGAGCTCAGTGGTGGCCGCAGGCCCCTCCCACTGCAGCAGGATGGGCGTATTCGTAATAACGAAAGGGAATGGTGGCAAAGTAAGCCCAGCCAGTTCCCAGCAACAACAGACAGGGTGGCATAGGCGGTCCATCCTGTCACAGGTGCTTTATGTGAACTTTGCCTAATAAGATTTCTAACGGAAGTGATTTTATCCCGGCCCAGCCGACCTATTTAGGATAATATACCTGCCTTCGGAGTCAGTGATACCCAGGAGGAAAGTTCAAATGGGAGAGTGCCTCGTAGGAGGATAGCAACCCTGTTATGTTTGGTGTGGCTGGAGGAGTAAAAAGCCGCAGGAAAACTGCGCGTGATGAGTGAGGGATAGCCCGAGTGCCAAAAATGTGTCTCCTGGAGGAAGACAGTATCAGTTTGAAGTGTGCAGAACAAATGTGATCGTTTATGCGGCGTGTTTTGCTCTTTAACATTAAGGGTGGCAAGTTTCACTGGCATGATTGGAAGGGAAGTGTTGAGGGCACGGCTTTAGGGAGGGTGGTCGAGGCCCCTGGCACAGAGGTGAGTGGTGGAAGGGGGAGGGTTTAAGCTAGTACTTGCACTGATCACGCTATGGAGGTGGAGCGTATTAAAGTAATTCCATAGTTTTCAGAATAAGCATTGCCCAAGCGATTGTATTGTGTTTCCAACACACAAAGTAATTTATATTAGCAGATGTAACATTTAACAGTTCAATACATTATAATACAGTACAGTCAATACCAAAAGTTAAATACACACCGCTGCTTTCGCATGCGCTTGCTACGCTCCCACGGGTACCAGTGGACAGTATATCACTCTAGAATACTGTGGTCAGAGTAGACTGAGGCTAGTGGGAGCACAGCTATGATTATATACTTTCAGTGTTACAGAGAGAACAATGCAGATGACGTGGCTTGCTTCTATAGGTCCAGACTTCAGATGGGTCCAGTGTAAACAGGTCATAGGCTAGTTCAAACAACCCCCTCAAAGGCTGAGGGTCAACATTCCAAATGATTCTCCCGCCCAGAACCAGTTACAACTAGTCCATTAGCATTTTACAGTTTGGTATCACTCTGACTATTTATTCCCTAACATCAATAACTAGAGTATGCAATATGCAATCTCTTCGGCGAATGAACCGGACAGCTGCTGATGAATAGGGGATTAATATGATATCAGACATGACATTTCCTATAACCTGAACCTTAAATAACACTGAAGTGTACATATAATCATATTATATAAACTAATAATAAACTAAATACTATCTGCTCATAAATCACTGTGGATTGGAATCAATATAAATATGAAATATATATATAACTAAATGTTGTAGTGCAAGTGTGTGTGTGCGTATTTTACCGTGTGATCGCACGCGTGGCATACTGAGTGCAAACGCACGATAAAACAATATTAACCAATATACTTTCGTTCATCCAATTATACGACTTCGTCAAGCGTGGGCAGAAAAAACGGGACCAGTATGTCCACAGAGGTGCTGTGTCCAATGGAACAAGCTCGTCGGGTAACAATATAGGAGGTGTGAGGGGAGCGTGGGTCTAGCGTAAGAGGCCCCTTTACGAGGCTGGGAAAGGTGTGGAAAAATGGAGGGCGAGTGGCCCCATGTTCCCGGGGTGTGTGAGATTGTAATTAAGAGTAAGCTCAGTGGGTGGAGATGTAGGGTGCAGCCAGTTGGAAAGGAGTGGAGGTTGGGGGCAATGCCTAGAGGGGAAGGGGGGGGAGTGGAACATAACCAACAGGTATAATAAGGCAGTAAATATAATGTAGTAGAAGGCCAGGGGGATTGATCGGGAGCAATGATGTGTATGGTATGAGTATGCACTACGCCACCACAGAAATATCAATCCTAATTAAATTGCAGGGTGGTATTCTCCAAGGGTGACACACCCCTGAGATGAGGTGGGGAGCAGAGGGCAGAACAAGTGCAAAGTGGGGTGTGGATTGTCCGAGGCACTCCTCTGGGGCCAAAACGGCTGGGATGCCAGGGACATTCAAGTAGGGAGTCCAGAGGAGGGCAAGTGAGTGAGTAGGTAGGATAGACAGTAGAGAAAGACAGGCCTGAAGGGGGAGTGAGAGAGGCTACAAGGAGGAGTGAGATTTAGCCAAAATTGCAGCTTGCATAGTGTCACCAGATATGAAAACAAACCATATGCAGGCCCATTAGGCAATGTTAGGCAGTTGCCTAGGGCACCGGGCTCTGGAGGGCGCCTGTTGTCGAGGAGACTGATTATTAAAAAAAAAACAACAATTATTCATTAGTTAATTTTAAGCGGGCGGATCGATCGCCCAGGGCGGATCGTCCGCCCGCAATATAGTGGTCCTACAGACTTAGGCGGTGCTGCACTGTAGCAGCACCGCATTTTCAAATGTGCCTGGCAGCGTCGTGACGTCACGACGCTGCCAGTGTAGAGAGCCGACAGGAGTCCGGCAGAAGTAAAGAGAGAGGAAAGAAGCAAGAAACAAGAGGCGGAGAAGAGAATGGAAGAAAAGTGAAGGTGAGTACAGAAAAGGGGGAGGGGTAGTGAAAGTATGCAAGAGTGAAACGGAGGGGAGGGTGAGAGAAGTATGCTGCAGAGAAACGGAGGGGAGGGTGGGAGAAGTATGCTGCAGAGAACCGAGGGGGGGGGGGGGCAGTGGATGCTACAGCAAAAGGGGGAAAAGGGAGAATGTATTCTACATAAAATGTGTGTGGTGGAGAATGGATGCTACATAAAATGTGTGTGGTGGGGGGAGAATGGATGCTACATAAAATGTGTGTGGTGGGGGGAGAATGGATACTACATAAAATGTTTGTGGGGGAGAATGGATGCTACAGAAAGTGTGTGTGGGGGGATAATGGATTCTACAGATAATGGCGGGAGAATGGATGCTACAGAAAATGTGTGTGTGGGGGGAGAATGGATGCTACAGGAAATGTGTGTGTGGGGGGAGAATGGATGCTACATAAAATGTGGGGGGAGAATGGATGCTACAGAAAATGTGGGGGGAGATGGATGCTACATAAAATGTGTGTGGTGGGGGGAGAATGGATGCTACATAAAATGTGTGTGGTGGGGGGAGAATGGATGCTACAGAAAGTGTGTGTGGGGGGTGATAATGGATGCTACAGATAATGGCGGGAGAATGGATGCTACAGAAAGTGTGTGTGTGTGGGGGGAGAATGGATGCTACAGAAAATGTGTGTGTGGGGGGAGAATGGATGCTACAGAAAATGTGGGGGGAGATGGATGGTACAGAAAATTGGGGAGGAGGCTGGAGAAAATGGGGAGACGGGGGATTACACTTATAAATGTCCTTAAGTTAGAGACTATGGAGTCTATGTACTAAAATAGTGCCGTGACAAATTGCAGCTTTGCAAGGGCATATGTGACATATGTGAGAATAGCTAGTGGGCAGATGGGCATGTGTGAGAGAAGTTGGTGGGCAGCGGGGTACATGTCAGTCTGTAACAAGTGAGTGGTGTAAAGTTTTCTTTTTTTTGTTTGTTTTGTTCTGAAATCTAACATTCAGGGCCTCCCCTCTAGATATTCTGTGTTTGCTCCTGGGCAGGAGTGAAGCCTAGACAGCATTCTGCATCAGACATCTGGACTGCATTGTAGCCAGCCAAGAGGAGGTAAGAGTTATTATTTTTATTTAAAAAATTTCAAATGTGTTAGGGGCTGTGAGATAAAAAAATATATTTTTATTTGGGGGAGGGGGGGGGGGGGGCGACAAGCTTAAGCTTTGCCTAGGGCGCCGGGCAACCTTGCACCGGCCCTGACCATATGCATCACGTTAGGGTATCAGAAGCAACGTATTAATGGTCATAGGAGTTCATCAATACACCTGAAGGTTTGATATCTCAACTGTGTAGTACGGGTAAGTACACAGTAAGCTACCGGTAGGAGCATGTGTCTTCAAGTGTCTCAGGAGGAGCCTTCACCAGGTGTCTGCAGGTATGCGAGCAAGTCCTTTTCCTCCCTGGGATCGTTGACAATAGTAGTTTTAACCTCAAGATCAATGATTAGTTTGAAGGGGAACCCCCATCGGTATCAGATCCACCTATCACAAAGAGCTTGTGTAAGGTCCTGCAGGTCTTGTTGTTTTGCTATAGTTGAAGGAGCCAGGTCTTGGTACAGCTGTAATTTGGACTTGTCATAAAGGATGTGCAGCTTTCCCCGAACATCAGACATGATGTGATCTCTATCTTTAAAGCTTAGGAAGCAGATAATAATGTCCTGTGGCCGGTCACTGTCCCGAGGTTTCAGACAGAGCGCTCTACAAGTCCGTTCGATTGGAACCATTATCTTGGTAGAGTCGGGTGACAGTGCAGAAAAAAGTACATTGCGGATACGCACATTGTTGCACCTCTCGCGGTTCTTCAAATCCTTATTTTTGTTGCGGAGTTCCTCCAGTTTGTAGTTAATAGTCTATATCCTTTACAATGCATAGTGTTGATTCCTTTCCTCATGTTCCCAAATTACTTAATTTAAACTCTACATGCTTAATACCAATAATAAAAATGACACTGACACTAATGTTAGTTTTGGAAGAAAGATCACAGTTTATTTAAAACCGAATCAAAAAATGAAGTGGCGGAGAGAGCAGGGCAGTCAGCTAAAAAGCATATACCAAAAAGGTGGGAGATCGCCTTCCCACCGACCCAGGTTAAACCTTATCTATTGGCTGGTACTATTTTGAGGCAATAAATGACTATACCCCCTCTGGACTCAACAGTGTTATGCCCCTTACTAGCCATCCCAGGGTCCTCCTTACTACAGCAACCAAGAGTCTAGTGCTTCGAGGGGACAGTGACCATTAGCCACGAACCGCGTAAGTACCGTCTGCTAACTGCAAGCTGACTGTGATGCTCTCCCACCACAGGCATGAACCTTTAATGGACTCACGGCCTGCCACCCCTAGAAACCAATAAAGACCCCACTCTCGAATAAAGTCTCTCAATAAATAGCCTAATGCCTTCTGTCGTTAAATGAACCCCATCTGTTCTAAACAGGTGTCCTTTATCAATTGTTGTTAGGGGATGATCAATGACTTCGCCCTGTAGGGCTCTGATGTTCTGTCTCGCATATCCATTAATTTTCTTTACTACTTGTGCTAAAGTGACAGGGGGAATCTCCGATCTCCATGACAACCAGGGTTTAATATTGGACCAATAAAGAAAATGGAAGTTGCTCAAATCAATTTATAGGCTATATCAGGTGCATGAAAGGGTGGGGTTATCCTAAAAGGAACAAACTCAGACTAATCCCCCCAGCACAGTGCTATAGCCAGCAACAGATCTGCTATTTCTACTGTAGATAAAAATGCAAAAGTCTTGGTTGCACACATTTGCAAATGTATGTTGAAGCCACCCACCACTCCACGGTGCTTTTGCTAATAGGGTGGTCCTACTCTAAACAATGAGAGTCCCATATATTTGGGCCATACATATAATATAATATTTAATATTAGACCAACAGATCTTAATCTTTGGTCATTCTGCATAAATATGCTTGAAATCTGCCTAAATATGAATGATTAAGTCAAGGGATTTGCCTTTACCTACATCATTGCCCCCCAAGTGAAAGACTGCTATATCGGGAACGCCATTAGTGCTTATTTCCTGTGTTAAAGGGGGGATGAGATCTGAGCATTCCATTACTCGCTTTCGTAACCACCTGATGTCAACTGGGTGGGAATTTTTTTTAATAATTATGTGCCAAGCTATGCTTTGATGCCCAAAATATGAAAGAGTGACCTATGACCCATATTTGCCTCTTCTTGTCGGCTGGACCTAGGACAAAAGATATATATCTTCATCAACATGTGAAAAGGCAGGCATCAAAGCCGATGACCCTCATAACAAACAGAAGAAAAGCTTTCTTTACTAGAGGGCATAATCATCGCCAAGGAGCCTGGGGTCCATCTATGACCACAGCAGGAATCCAACCCGCTGCAACTTAAATAAACCCTCCTTACTAGAGGGAAGACTTGTACGAAGCCAAATACAGCAATCTATAATGACTCAGCAGGAATCTAAACTCCTACCACTGTATACTGACCCTCCTTGCTAGAGGGTATAACCACGTAAAGGAGACTGAGTAGGTCCCATATTCCGTTGAACATCAGGAATCTGAGCTGCTGCTACATTAATTGACCCTCCTTACTAGAGGGGGAAATCAAACATCAAGGAACCTGCCGCCACAACTTGTAACAACCCAGCACACCTCTTCACTTTGAGAGGTCTATCGGGTAACTTCAGCAAAAACTCCCATGCAAGCGATGGAGTTTACCTGGACGCAGACAGAAAAGGAAAGCAAAGAAAAGGCAGGTAACCCAAACGAAGGTTAAAACCCATAAAAACTTGGAGGCACACCACTAATTGTTCCAAGGAAAAAATGGGGAAAATCCCTTCATGCCCCCGTTCAACAGCGAATGGAAAATGAGTGGTAAAAGAGGGGAAGGAAGGTTTGGTTAACATGACTTTATGCAACGGGCCGTATATATACCTCCTATAGGTATGTGACTCCCACCTCCCAAGTGCCTGAATTTCTGAAATGGATGCGCCCCTGTCTTCTGCAGCAGTAGCTGCCCCTATCCAGAATAAATGCGTGCCATATTGCACTATTAATAGTAATATTGCCGGATACATGTAAGTGCACATATTGGATGTGGACACCGCTGGATGCTGCAGCAGTAGCTCCAATCTGAAATGAATGGGTAAACTAATGAGGGCTAAGGAGCACTTTAGGATTGCCTTAAATTGCAATTTCGTCAATGGGGATGTATCTAAACATATTAACCATAAATTGCAAAGTTTCATAATGGTCTGCGGTAGACTCAGACAGGGGTATAATCAGTCTTGCCAAAGGTTGCTGGTCTATTGGTCTATCCTGATTTTTAAATAATGAGCCTGACGTATTTTGCTTTCGTACAATGTCGACTTCCATCACTCTAAATACTTAATGGTCTCAATGTAAGCACTCTTCTGGCTGCAGCTTTAGCTGCTCCAATCCTAAAGGAAATGGTACCGAATATATGTCGGGTCTAAACCCACATATGCTAGGAAAAAGCTATTGCAGCGTGTAACTGAAATTTTGGAAGGGGGTGATACGTCAGCATGTAACGATAACAATGCACCCCCTTAGAGAAATATCCCCTTTTTATCGTGAATCTATAACAGTGGTTCTTAACCTGTGTTCGATCGAACCCCAGGGGTTCGGTGAGTTAGTCTCAGGGGTTCGGCAGAGGTGTCTGTCTGTTTGCCAGTATTGCCAGGTGCATTAATATACTTTTTGCATTCAAACAATACTTTTATCTGTGCTGCAGGGAAGGCGTTGGTTGGAGACCTTTGAAATCATATTGAAGTTTTAGCCTTGTGGGATTGAGGAATTACATTGCAGAAATCTTTTCCCCTCGCCAAGAGCCATCTACTTCCGGTTTGCGGTTCATGTGCGTTCCAGCATCGGAAGTAGTGGAAGACACTGACTGCAGGGAGAACGCAGCCAGAATTGAAAACGGCTCTGGACAAAATCTTAGGGTTAGTGATAGGGTAAGTTACCATCCTTTTCTTAGTGATTAATGAGTGTTGTATGCCTCCTGACGCCAATATAACAATTTCTCACCAATAGAGCTATCATCATCATCATCATCATCATCATCATCACCATTTATATAGTGCAACTGATTCCGCAGCGCTGTACAGAGAACTCATTGGCACCCCTGCCCCATTGGAACTCCACACAGATAAGGCCATGGTTGGGAATTGAACTCATGACCCCAGCGCTGTTAGGCAGAAGTGCGAGTGACTAAACCACTGTGTAAAGAGCTATAACCATTTTTCATGTTTTATGTATTGAGAATTCAATACATTCAGTATATTCTATTTTGCGCTTCTATTTTGACATTTATATTGTATTTATTCTTAAGGAAGCTGCATTTACATTTATCCAACACTTGGAGAGCGCTCACTAATTTATTTTAATTCATATTTCAGTTTTACTGGAAAAAAATTTTTACTCACTCAGGCTTCCGTACACAGGAAGTTTTATGCGCTCCACCTGTGTTCCAGAAGTTTCCGGTCAGAAGAAAATACCGCGACTGAGAGTTCAGTTGGTATTGGACACATGTATCCATCTCAGAAGTTTCCAACCACGGCCGAAAAGAGCTGAGAGGAACCGGGGAGGATTGGCGCATATTCAGGGAAAGCGTAGGGTAAGAACACATATTTCAACCATCCAAAAGAGCTATAGCATTTATTCAACTGTGTTTTCGTATGTGCACAACATTCATCAGTATCCCATGCGCTGTACTTCCTTTTTAATATTCCAATCCAATCCCTTCGTACTATGTCGTGCAAAATAACAAAGTGGTCGAACGTATACGTACAATATGGATTCACGTGTATTACAGAATGTGATGGTAGCCAGCGTCCTCAATGCATGATTTGCAATGCCAAGTTGAGCAATTCTAGTCTAGCACCGGCAAAACTAAGGGAACACTTCCTAAAGCTGCATGGAGATGGGAAATACAAGAACACAACTCTTGCTGAATTCAAGGTGAAGAGAGCCAGATTCGATGAAAGGGCCAGTCTGCCTGTTTTCGGCTTTGTACTCATCGACAAACCGATCTTAACAGCATCATCATCATCATCATCATCATTTATTTATATAGCTCCAACATATTCCGTAGCGCTTTACAATTGGGGACAAACGTAATAAACTAATAAACAAACTGGGTAAAACAGACAAAGAGGTGAGAAGGCTCTGCTCGCAAGCTTACAATCTATGGGACAATGGGAGATTGACACATGAGGTTAAGTATACATTTTGCATCTTGGCCCAGCCAGACTGCAAAGTTAAGGTGACTCATAAGCTAAATGATCCTGTCACACAACAATGTTGGTCCGGGGGTAGTTGTCTTGTGTGAAATTGGGTAACAGGCTAAAGGTAGTGAGGTTAAGATGGTGGTTGAGGAATATTATAAGCTTGTCTGAATAGGTAGGTTTTCAGAGAACGCTTGAAAGTTTGTAGAACAGAGGAGAGTCTTATTGTGCGAGGGAGAGAGTTCCATAGAGTGGGTGCAGCCCGAAAAAAGTCCTGTAACCGGGAATGGGAGGATGTAATGAGGGTGGATGAGAGACGCAGATCTTTTGCAGAACGGAGTTGCCGAGTTGGGAGATATTTTGAGACAAGAGAGGAGATGTATGTTGGTGCAGCTTTGTTGATGGCCTTGTAGGTTAGTAAAAGTATTTTATATTGGATTCGGTAGAAGACAGGCAGCCAGTGTAGAGACATACAGAGTGATTCAACAGAGGAATAGCTATTTGCAAGGAAAATCAGTCTTGCCGAAGCATGCAAAATAGATTTTAGGGGTTTGAGTCTGTTTTTGGGAAGACCAGTAAGGAGGGAATTGCAATAGTCAATGCGGGAGATGATTAGTGCATGAATTAAGGTTTTAGCAGTGTCTTGTGTGAGATATGTGCGGATTCTGGAAATGTTCTTTAGATGTATGTAACATGATTTAGATATAGAGTCAATGTGCGTGAATCAAGGATTACACCTAGGCAGCGAGCTTGTGGGGTGGGATTTATGGTCATGTTATCAACAGAGATAGAAATGTCAGGTATGCTCTTGTTGGCGGGTGGGAATATTATTAACTCTGTTTTAGAAAGATTAAGTTTGAGTTGACGAGAGGACATCCAAGATGAAATGGCAGAAAGACAGTCAGTTACACGGGACAACACAGATGTCGAGATATCAGGAGAGGATAGATAGATTTGGGTATCATCCGCATAGAGATGATACTGAAAGCCAAAGGAACTTATTAGATTTCCAAGAGAAGCGGTATAGATAGAGAACAGCAGAGGACCTAGCACCGAGCCTTGTGGTACTCCAACTGATAGGGGAAGCGGAGCAGAGGTGGCTCCAGAGAAATTAACAGTGAAAGAGCGATTAGAGAGGTAAGATAAGAACCAGGATAGAACGGTGTCTTGAAGACCTAGGGATTGCAGCGTTTGTATGAGAAGAGAGTGATCAACTGTGTCAAATGCAGCCGAGAGATCAAGGAGAATTAGGAGAGAGTAATGGCGTTCAGTCTTAGCAGTGATCAGATCATTAACAACCTTGGTCAGCGCAGTCTCTGTGGAGTGTTGAGAACGAAAGCCAGACTGAAGAGGATCCAACAGGTTGTTTGCGGAAAGAAAGCGTGTGAGGCGAGTGTAGGCAAGTCTCTCTAGAAGCTTGGAGGGGCAAGGGAGCTGAGAGATGGGACGGTAATTTGAGAGAGAGTTTGGGTCGGAGTTTTGTTTTTTTAGAATAGCAGTAATCACTGCATGCTTGTATAGTGATGGAAAGATGCCAGTAGAGAGTGAGAGATTACAGATTTGAGTTAGAGGTGAAATGAGCACAGAAGACAGGGATCTACCAATTTGCGAGGGAATAGGATCAAGAGGACAGGAGGTAGAGTAGGAAGATAAGAAGAGCGTAGAAATTTCCTCTTCATTTGTGGGGTCAAATGAAGAAAGGGTGTCAGAGGGTAGTGGGAAGGAAATGAGCTGATGGCTTGTTGAGGAAGAGGATACCATTTCTAGTCTGATCTTGTCAATCTTGTCCTTGAAGTAGGAAGCAAGATCCTGAGCACTGATAGTAGATGGAGGGTTCGGGGTGGGAGGATTGAGAAGATGATTAAATGTATTGAAAAGGCGTTTGGGGTTAGAAGCCTGAGCATAGATAAGAGATTGAAATTATGTTTGTTTTGCAGTGTCCAGAGCATTTCGATAGGAGTGGTAGACAGAAGTATATGTGAAGAAGTCATTAGAGCTTCGAGATTTACGCCAGTGACGTTCTGCTTTACGGGACAGTTTTTGAAGATTTCGTGTTGCTTTGGTGTGCCACGGTTGACATCGAAGTCGACGTGTAGTATGAAGTGTCGCTGGAGCCACTTGATCAAGGGCCGTTGCTAAGGTTAGGTGAAAATGAGGTACTGCCATCTCAGGGGATGAGAATGTAGAGATAGGGGAGAGAAGGTGTTGGAGAGAGGTGGAAAATTGTTGAAGATTAATAGAATTAAGATTTCTACGAGTATGAGGAGGCTTGGTTGAGTTAGACAGTAGAGAGGTTAGAGCAGTGGGGGTGAGAGTGTAGCTGATAAGGTGATGATCCGAGAGGGGGAAGGGTGTATTAATAAAATTAGAAACTGAGCATAGTCTAGAGAAAACAAGGTCAAGGCAGTGGCCATCCTTATGAGTAGATGATTCAATCCACTGGGAGAGGTCAAGTGAGGATGTTAGAGAGAGTAGTTTGGAAGCAGCTTTGGAAGGTGGGTTATCAATGGGGATGTTGAAGTCACCCATGATGATGGTGGGGATGTCTGAAGATAAGAAGTGAGGGAGCCATGCAGAGAAATCCTCAATAAAATGTTGGTGTGCTCCAGGGGGACGATAGATCACTGCAACACGTAGGGAGAATGGATTAAAAATGCGAATAGCATGTACTTCAAAAGATGTGAACGTGAGTGATGGGACATTTGGTAGAACTGTGTATGTGCACTGTGGGGAGAGAAGTAGTCCAACCCCACCTCCTTGTCTGCCTTCAGGTCTGGAGGTGTGGGTGAGATGGAGGCCACCATGTGAAAGTGCTGCAGGTGAGGCAGTGTCTGATTGCATGAGCCATGTTTCTGTTATTGCCAGAAGGTTGAGGTTTTTTGAGAGGAAGAGATCATGAACGGAGGTAAGTTTGTTACAAACAGAGCGTGCATTCCAAAGGGCACATTTAAAGGACTTGGAAAGAGAGGGGAGACAGGTGATGTGTTTGAGGTTTGCTATAGAACGGTAGTGTTCTGATGTATGTGTGTGTGAGGAGTGTGGGGGACCTGGATTAGGTGATATATCACCAGCTAATAGAAGCAGAGTGAGCGAAAGATAGGCAAGGGGATTGTAAGATGTGTGGCCTTTTATCTTCTGGCGACAGGTGGAGGCTGTACTTGTTAGAGATAATAAATAGGATAACAGTTCATGGGTGTTAAATAGAGGTGAGTGGAGTAATGCAGGTGCAATATGAACAAATTTGTGTGTTGGTGGAGGGGTGAAAGATGACACAGTCCTAAAGATAATGCCATGAAATGAGACTAAGAAAAGCAATTTGTGAAACATTATGATAAAAGGGGTAAAAGCAAAAAGCAAGGGTATTTTAAGAATTACCTCTTAGCAGTCTTCCATATAAATAGACAAGTAGTGCAGAAATAGGCTGTGGCAGATGCAGCTTATTGCTGGGAGTAAAATCAAGTCAAATGTAGTCCAATGTTTGGCCAACTGTGTTGTCTAACTGTGCATTTTCGTCCACTTTGTGAGAAAATCCCACTTAGTGTAGAAATCACACACGTCTAACCCCACATACGTCTCCCCATAGAATGAAGCTAAGATGTAGTCAGTCTAATTTAGGAATACACTACAGATGTGCTAATTGGTCAGCTAATCAAAGGAAAAGAAAACATTTGTGGGAAAGGATAGAGGAGGCCAGATACCTATCATAAATTAGGCAGCAATAAAAGACTGTGCCAACCTAAGTTTAAACAGATAACAGTTTCCTATAACATACTTTCAAACACAGATTGCAGGGATGAATTTCACAGAATAATGATCAGAGTAGTAGTAGCAGCATGGATGAACATACTTTTAAACACAGATTGCAGGGATGAATTTCATACAAAGTTGAGTACCTGATCGCAAAGCAGGGAAAATCACACACCATTGGTGAAATACTCGTAAAACCAGCTGCGTGTGAAGACGGCGAATATCATGCTGGGATAAGCTGCTGAAAATAAGTTGTCCCAAATTCCTTTTTCAAATGACACCATCAGCAGCAGAATAGATGACATGAGCAATGACATCTTGGCTCAAGTAGTTGCAGATCTGATTTCAAGCCAAGCAAATTCAGCCTCCAACTCGACGAGACCACAATGTTTCCAATCTAAGCCAGCTTGTTGAATTTGTGCGCTATGTGAAAGACGACACGATAAATTAAGATTTTTTTATTTCATAAGCCTTACAACAGCAACTAAGGCAGCTGAAGTAAAGAGAAAGTAAAGAGAAACTTGTGGATGATTTCTTCAGAGACAACGATCTTTCGTGGGATATGATTTCTGCAATTTGTTCGGATGGAGCTCCAGCCAAGCTGGGACAAAACTCTGGTTTTGGTGCGCTGGTGACAGTCGCTGCACCACACATCATTGTTACGCACCTTGCCTCCAAAACTGGCAGAAGTATTAAAAATTGTAGTGGAATGTGTTAACTATGTGAGAAATAGTGCTCTGAAGCAACGCATCTTCAAAGAGCTGTGTAATGAAACGGGCTTTGAATTCGAGGTACTTCTGTACCATTCTAACATTCGGTGGTTATCCCGGGGAAAGGTGCTGAATCATGTTTTTGCCATGTGTGTGGAATTAGCCCTGTTTTTGCGAGAGCACCAAGGGATTGCTTCAAAAATTCTGGGTTCATTCTCATTTTGGCGTACATGGCTGATATCTTCCATGCTTTTAATCATCTCAATCAACATGCAGGGGGGTGGAGTCAACATCATCAAAGCGGAAGAAAACCTGAAGGCTTTTCAAAAAAGCTACCTTTATGGAAACGACGAACAGAGAATGATAACTTTGCAAACTTTCCCCTGCTGGACGACTGTTTAAGTAAGATCAAATATGAGTTTGGAATCAGAGACATTTCTGTACCCGGGGAAATGAAGCAAGCAATTGCCATGCACTTAGATGAGCTTGCAAAGTCTCTCGACGGATACTACCCCACCAGAGAGTCATATCCAGCATGGGTGAGACAGCCGTTCACGTTTAGTGTTGCGACAGCAGATGTCAATGATGAGTACCCCAACAAAATCATTGAACTTCAGCAGAGCCAAGTTCAACAGCAACTCTTCAGAACAACAATGCTCTCAAGGTTTTGGTATCACCAAATCGTACCTAAGAAAGTCCTTGAGATAATCATACCATTTGTTAAACCGTATCTTTACGAGCAATCCTTTTCGGAGGTTGGTAGACATAAAAACGAAGAAAAGAAACAGACTTTGTTGCGAAAATGATATGAGAGTGGCACTTGCCAAAGTAAAGCCGCTCATTTCTGAACTTACCTTTTAGAGATAACAGCAAAAGTCACATTGATTTGCAGTAAATATTTGAGTTATGTTTTTGTGTGACATTCATGTTTTGTTGGTTTTGTTCTTTGAACACAGTGATTTTATGTGCAATTGATGCATGGTTCATTTTGTGAACTGATAAAATATATATCTCTATGTTTTGAATTTGAAAAAACTATGAAAGGTTCGGTGAATGCATGTATGAAACTTGCGGGATTCAGTACCTCCAAAAAGATTAAGAACCACTGATCTATACCTGACCGGGCGGATAGCCGGGTCGTCATTTGCGAGAAGGTAATCCGACGCCCACTACTAGATTGGACCGATTGGACTACTGGTGAGGGAACAACTATTATATGCCAAGCCAGTCAGGCAGAGCCAACTGGTACCAGGGGGAGACCATACCCTATAAAAGAAACAAAGCCTACACCAATAGGGACCAATTGTAGTCAATTGGGAGTCCACAGCCAGTAGGCCTGAAGCATGTTTGGAAGGCATCAGACTTCCATCCCTTAAGTGCTGCAATGCCGTGATGGAAAACAGTAGCAGCCCCAAATCTAATCTTTGGATGCCATCATGGTGCCAGTCCAGAACAATAAAGTCCATGGACCACATAAAATTTGTCCCATAGCATCACGTTAACCACATGGGGGGAGATGTAGTCCGGCAACTAAAAGTCGCATATAGGTAACCAGCAATATAATCAAATCAAGTCAGGGGGTGGAGACCATAGGGAAAATACCTGGTTGGTTGCTTATGCCCCCATGAGGTGAATTAACCTGTGTGCCTACCATAAACCTCTATGTAGCAAGCTACCCGTACTGTGTAGCGTGATTGGTCTGCTCTGCTATTCCTGTACCTATTGAATTACCATCTTCCTCCATCTTCCTCCATGCTCTTTAATGGAAGATACTATGGAGGCCGCAGCAGTAGCTGCCCCAAACCTATGTGAAAGGGTGCCAGTGGTCGAAGCCTAAACCCTAAGCCGTCTTCTCAAGAATGCAAGACTATAGCCAACCACTGAGCCTGGCGGTCCACCAAAATTATGAAACGTGCAAATAAATTGGGTCAAATCGGCCGCAAAACAGTCAATGGTATAGTGTTCATTTAGAATGTCTGGTATAATATCCTCAAGTTCTAAAGCAGTGTAGTGCAAGCAAAAACTAAGATAAGTATGACTTCAAACAAAAAATTAGTGTAGGTTGAATAATGGAGATAAGCTCTTAGGCGTTCCCTGAGTAAGAAAACTTTTATGTTCTGCAATCATGAAATCGTGGACTGGCTGTTGGTGTCTTCAAGGTGATTCACTTCAGATTAACTAATATACCAATTTATGTCACTTTAGACGTAGTCAACTGTGCATCACAAATTGTATAAAAACAGCAGGTAAAACTATATATTATGTCTACGTGTGTATGAGCTGAAAGATAATTAATTTTCTTGACGAAGTACGACCAGCATATTCTCTGAGCCATTGCCCATCAATTTCCCATTTTCGGCAAGTCCTATAATGGTGGGTGGCCAAGGGAAACTCATCATTATTACCATTATTCGTCCCACCAGTGATACGCCCAAATACCGAATAATTGCTGTGCAAGCCTTAAGGGCACCGATACCCGCACACCATCAGGCACTTGTCAAAAACCTGCCAGCTAGGGCATTCATATACATTAATGGAAACCTATAGCAAACCCCTAATGTCTCAGCAAAGGTGGTGAACTTGTAGGGAGCCTTGGGTCAAATGGCTGAGCATCGAACCCAGATAATATAAGTGTTCTGGAAGGTATGTCATAAAATAGCCTCAAAAATGGAAATCAATGTATGGACAGCAAGAATGAGATTAGCATGCCCCATGAATTAACCGTCAGCTTACATTAAATAATGTAGATAAGTTCTTTAGCTGTATTGATTAACGAACCACTCACGCTCGCAGTTTCGAGCCTGTAGCATAGCCTTAACTTCTGTGTTTATTGACCCAAAGGTGAAATAAAGGACCAGTTTGTATCCCTTCGTCATGAGTCAACTGTGAGTCACGAATAGAAAAGCCTCATCCAGGGGTCTTTTGGATTAAGTCTGCCGGTGGATAGATGATTGAAATTTAGCTCTGCTTAAAGTAAGACCCAGATTATTCTCCGCGCCAGATATTTACTAGCCGTATACATTAATGTAAGGTAGGTGCCACTTCTGCAATGTACGTAAGAGAAGTGCATACTATTGCCCATAAATTAAATCAGAAAACGCCAATGCCTGCGCACCAGGTAATGATTATAAAGTCAAACAATTCCAGAGCAAGTGGGTGAGGGCGTAGCTTTCTCGTTACTGTATGAAAGGCAAACGCGCATCCTACTGGGGAAGGGGCGAGGGCTATGCCTTAAAATCATCACCACGATATACTCGCCATGGATGTAGTCAACAGAACTCCGCCACCACCCTGGGCCTGTACTTGCGTGGCTTCGTGCTAATTAAGGTGTTCTATTATCTAGCTCAGGGAGCATGTGTGTAAAGAGCCTCACCCGATTATGCGGACGCCAGCCATGTGTGGCAAGTTGGAAATGTACTATAAAGCCTGTTGTGTGGTGTAGTGCAAAATACCGCGTGTGCACCATACTGACCTGGATACGTTGTTGGTCTCGCATGCCTGAACTCCCTCCACTCATGCACGTCGCACAGAATGTGTCAATCCTCAGCTCTGCTCCACACTATCCGCTGTGAAGAATCTGAAACAGGAGACACGTTATAACCCAGCAGTGGGTGCCCCTAATTTCTGTGGGAGACCACTCACAGACTGTTACGCAGTGGGGGGGAGGGGGGAGTGAATGATTGTCTGGTATGTATTTGTCAGGAGCACGAATACAGAAATATACACATGAACTTACCTACACACACACACACACACACACACACACACACATGTATATACATATATATATATATATATATATATATATATATATTTACACAAAAAAGACACACACACAAACATACACCCAACCCCCACACATTAACATATATACTTAAAAAACATATATACTCGAAATATGCATATAAAATATACATACACATATATATATATATATATATATATATATATATATATATATATATATATATATATTTACTGTCAAAGTCATATAATTGGATGAAAGAAAGTATATAGACTAATATTGTTTTAGCATGCGATTGCGATCAGTGCGCCCCGTCTTACGTGGCATGATGCGATTGCACGCATACACTCGCACTTTCACATTCATTTATTTATATATTTCATATTTATAATGGTTCCATTCCACAGTCGTTTATGAGCAGATGTTGTTTGGTTTATAGTTATATATTATAAGGTTATATGTACACTTTAGTGATATTTTCAATTCAGGTCACGGGAGGTATGTCATTTTTAGTATCATTCTAATCCCCAATTTATTCACAGACATCCGATGCAATCGCCAAACAGAACGCACATTGCGTATGGTAATTATAGATTGTAGGGAATAAATGATTAGAATGATATTGTCTCTGTAGTGTAAATAGACTAGTTTAAACTGGAGTCTGGGCGGGAATGTTGACCCCCACCTTTGGAGGGGGTTGTTTGAACTGGCCTGGACCCTACTGAAACCTGGGTCCTATAGAAGCAAGCCACATCATCTGTATTGTTTTCTCTGTATCACTGAGTGTACATATACAGCTCCCTGGGACCAGCTTAACAGTCATCACTTACCACAGTCTTCTGAACTGAAGGACTGTTCTAGCTGGATCCAGCAGAGAGCGCAGCATATGTATGTATTTGGTATCGGCTGTACTGTATTGTACTTGTTTATTGAACTGCTAAACCTTTTTGCTTTTGCTAAATAAATTGCTTGTGCTTTGGAAATGCAGAAATCGCTTAGACAATGCCTACTGAAAAACAGTGAAATTACTTCAATAACACCTATATATCGATACATACCTATGTCAACATATATATATATATATATATATATATATATATATATATATGTATGTGTGTATATATATATATATATATATATATGTGTGTATATATAGACATATCTACACACACATACATACACACACACTTACCAATATATAAATATACACAAATAGGAAGAAACATATAGAAACCAATATTATGATCTACTTATGTACCACTTTCTTGTATGCATATACTTGAAAATTATGTATCTTCATATTCGGAAATGGGACAGGGGGGTTGGGAGCAGCTGCAAAATTGGGGCGAAGGTAAAGCATCTGCAGCCCCCCAGATATCGTAAGCACGGAGGTACATATATAATTTATTCATACAACTAAAGGAATTTCTCTTTTGCATTCAGGGGGTTATACACACCATCCCCTGAAAAACTAATTAAGCTTGTGTGATGTGCCTAATTTATTACCTGCCATTTGGATATTTTATTGCATATTAATTAGTCAGGAAGAAATTAAAAAAAAAAAAAAAATAATAGGGTTCAGCCAGCCCTATTTCTATTTTAAATTTAGAGGGACCTATACTATACAAATACAAATTAAAAACTTTCATCTAAGATACCCTAAGGGTACAAAGTCGAATTACCACAGTGATAAGGCTACAACACCAGTCTTTAAAACAAACTAATAATAATGTTCTTAGAAATATAAAACATGTTGTTCTCTGCATATATGCATGTACATATATACACGTTTTTTGGTGGAGTTTTGCCATATTGATGCCCAGACTAGCTCAAAGTGAGCCACACAGACAATAGCAGCCAGAGAAAACAGCACACTGGGGAGAGAGGGGAGAGGGGGAGAGTTCAGACGGGACAGATGGAAAGGAGGGAAAATAAGACAGCAGAGAAAAATAAAGGCTGAAATGAGAGAAATGGAAGGAAAACAGTGGAAAGGAGAGATGTACAAGGAAAGAGAAATAGCACAAGAATGAAGGGAAAAGCAAAATGAAGCATAAAACTATTTAGTTGGTAAGATACTTACTGAGCCTGAAAACTCCTGTGTCTGCTCAGTATCCGAATCCTTGGAAAAGAGGAAGTTGCACTCTGTTACAACTGCTAATATGAATGAGACAGACACTCCCACTGGATCACATTGGTTGTTCTCTCTGAAGATTTAACCCTCAAGTGGTAAGTACATACTGGGCACAAACCCATGATTTTAAATGCGTTTGGATTAATGGCCTCTCTTCACCTTGTGTGTCCATTTGAAATCGATGAAATTGCTCATGACGTGTTTCAAGTTTGGCAGTCCGGGTTGAGAGGGAAGAGACATCTGTCCTAATGGATGAGACCTATTTGTCCAACTGGGACTCCAAAGATTGTTTAAAGTCTGTAATGAGAAAGGTCAACGCAAGGATGTCCTCCTTAGTAGATGGACTGAGTATAAGGTGTGTCTAAGTCAGCAAATTGGATAAAGTCATTTCAATTAATATCGAGCAAACTTGGTTGTCTTTGTCTGAAAATATGCGTAGAGAACGCTACGGTGTGGAAGGGTGTATCCAGCCGCAACACATGGCAATAACAGTTTTTACACTTTTATACACATTCACACGAACACACACATTTGTAATTAGTACACATTAATTGTAGTTGCAACACAGTTATTTATGTCAAAATATAGCAGTATTTATGTGTAATATAAGTTATATGCATGTTCGTGAAACTCAAGGTTCAGGTTGTAGGAACTGTCATGTTTAGTATATTTTTAATCCCCAATTCATCAGCAGCTGTCCAGTTCATTCACCGAAGAGATCGCACATTGCATACTCTAGTTATTGATGTTAGGGAATAAATGTTGAAAGTGATACCAACTGTAAAATGCTAATAGACTAGTTGAAACTGGATTCTTAGAGGGAAAATCGGCGCACATCCCCTGGAGAGATGACCCCCACCTTTGGATATTTTGGTTTGAACTGGCCTATGACCTGCAGTACACTGGACCTTCCTGAAGCCTGGACCAATAGAAGCAAGCCACACCATCTGCATTGTTTTACTGTATGTCTGACTACATATAAGCAGGGGCTCTGGAGCTAGTGACCAGTCTTCTTTGACCACAGCCTTCAGACCTTCACTGGATCCAGGGCACCTGCGATAAGTAACGGCTGTATTTATTTTTATTTCGCTTGAATTATTCTGCTACTTTTGGATAATAAGTTACTTTGTGCTTTGGAAACACAAATCGAGATTCGACAATCATTATTGGATAGCGACAAAACGTGCATAACAGGTGATATCTCGATCCGCACTAGGACTTGATGGGGCCGGGGGGACCATCTGCGAAGTTGACTTTTTTTGCCTTGTAAAGTGGTGCGTTATTGCAAAAGGCGCCCCCTTTTTAGCCTTGTTCATGGAGCATTGCATTGAAGAACCCAAAGCGAGGTTCAATAGAGAGGGTGTGAGAGTGTAGAGCTGGCCGTCCTAATATCCAGTAATTGAGAGCAGATAAATAACGCTCCCAGGAACAATGGGAGAGAGTACTTGGAGTACTTGGAGCACGCACTTCAGAAGCCAGTACTAAGGTTTGTGTGACGTCTTGGAGAAGTGAGCTGGGGGCCTCTATCTAGACAGGCTGAAGTAGGGAGTGCTCACGGTAGGATGAGCCAGCAGGAGGGCGCACGTCCTGTTTTGACCACAAAGTGGCTGGAGCCGGCCCAGGCACCATACAATTCGTTAGGGGCAGAGGGCAAGGTGGGGGATTGTGCGCTGACATAAGGCGTACATTGGAGGTGAGCAGATGGTACTCGCCAACTTCCAGTATCAGAGTGTAGATGCAGGTGTGCGTCAATTTGTGGTCCCAAGATGGCTGCCGCTTCACCGATGCTGCAGAACTTGCTTATGTGGGGGGACGGAGGACACTGTTATCCACACTGATCTTGTGCTTGTGGAGGGATATGCTGGCGGTGCTTCTCCCGCTGCAGTGATCTGTGTCCGTGTCCTCTGCTTGTGCCCGCTGTGGGTAGTTGAGTCTTGTAGGTCTGGGAAGCTGCAGATCATTGGCGCTCTCTCCCCGGGGGGGGGGGGGGAGGAGTATATTTAGCCCTCTTTGTGCTGTCTGCAGTGCCCCTGCACCAGCCCGGATGTCAGTACCACCGTGGGGAGTAGTTATTTATGCCCACACAGCAGGCCCAAGATGGCAGGCAGGCTGCACCGATGATAATGTCCGCAGTGGAGAAGCAGTGAGCCCCAGAGCGGTGGTCGGCAGCTGAGTCTCTCGTCTCTGCAAGTTGTGGTGTTGTAACTCCCGGTTTAGGGGGAGAAACATTGCTTTACCTATGTAATACTTTAAATAATTGTTAGTAGGAATTTAGATTTTTGTATTACATGAGGATAAATCTAAGATTACTAAACGTATATATTTTATGCTTCTCTGATACTGCAAGCAAAGGTTTATTAAATCTATATAATTTTATATTGATTTAATTTGGGTATTTATTCATCCATTTATGTTTTGTTATAGATAGGAACTATGCTTAAAGTTGAGGTTAGATGGAAAATGTGGTGTTGAATATTGAAATCCAAGGCAATTACAAGTTATTTGAGTCAAACAATATAATATGTTAAAATTGATTTGTATGGTTTTTTTTTATGTTGAGACTGGTTTTCACCTGCATTTTGAAATATTTATATATATATATATATATATATATATATATATATATATATTTATATATATATATATATATATATATATATATATATGTGACGATAATAATTATGGCTGTGAAAAAGTCCACAAAGAGTGGACGAAACACATCGCCAGTGTAATCAGATTCCGACCTGTTGAGCAAATTGGAATCCCTATTAATGTGCTAACATTCCAAATCTGAAGGGTCGAAGAGAATTATTCATGCGGAACCTAAGTTTACCATCTCTTGATGTTACCCCTGACAATTGAAATGTGTGCACCTCACTCCGTATACTAAAAACTATCCACGAGTTCAGCGGCAGTGGAGACGGAGATATTTAGCTGGATGTCTACTATGTGGAGACCGTAAGTGCAAGAAGTTTGCTAAACTCCCTTCCAGCCTGTAATTTTATCAGATCAGTCATTGGAAATTTGTCAGCACAATTGTTCTACGTGAACTATAATACTGGGTGATGTTTATATAAGAGATTTTGACTTGGCTCTATATTGAGAGACACTATTATTGTGGATTACGATTCTTTGGACCTGAGGAGCTTTGTAATTCCCTTTGATATATTATGTATCTTTATCCTTACCATTACATATTTATATTATTTAATTTATATCACTACACACCATGTGTATCCTCCCTTTTGCTCTGTCTATCTTCTTTAGATGTGGACCTTGTACTAGACAGATCCCCCATCACCACTGCCTCCCCCACACCTGTACCCACCACATTAGACTAGCTAAGAGGTTCTCTGCCTTACTTAAGTAGTACTCCCTTTTTGGACTCTTGGCGAGTAATTAATGACACTGATAGAGGATACACTTTCTCTTCCCACCCCATGAGGTGTACACATGTATTGACTATTTCCTTGTAGACTCCCGGTTAGCTACCAAACTATCTGGAGCTGAGGTTCACAAGGACAGATCATATGGGGGTACTCCTCCAAATAGATGTGGCCAATCTGCCTAGACAGCACCCATCCTTGCAACTAGATGACTTCCTTTTGCTCAGTCCTGCTACTTGTCTGAATCTATCAGAGGCTCTCCCCTATTTTTTTCCCTCAATTAGTCTTCCGACCTCACCACATCAATGGTGTGGGAGGCTCACAAACCCACCATCCGAGGGAAGCTCATTGGTATAGTTGCCGCCCGGTATAGGGATGAGAAAGAGCACATTGCTACATTGGAAGCCCGACTTCTTTCGCTACTTGCCAAACATCAGGGCTCCCATACAGGAGTTGTCGTCTGTGAGGGGCCTGCTCATTGCAGTCCTATCCAAGAAACGAGAACCCTCAAATGGACACAGAAACTCTTCTATGATAAATACAATAAGACCGACTCCCTCCTGACCCGGAGGTTGTGACAGAGGTGCAGTTGTAATGTAATATCTTCCATAAAAGGAACCCCAGGATCATGTCATCTACCATCCTGACAAGATTAACAAATTTTATAATTTTTACTCTACCCTCTACGACTTGGATACCTCTGCCCTACTGCCTCCTGGCCTCGAGGGACGGATTGAGGACCTGCGCCCCTGTCACCTCCCGAAACTCTCTCTGATAGCCCTTAAACAACTCAGTTCGGATATCATGGGTGAAAAAAAATTCGCTACCTTACGCTCATTGAAGGTTTCTTCTGCCCCCGGGCCCCAATGGCTTCCCAGCAGTGTATTACAAAAAAGTTGCTAATATCTTAGGCTAAGCTCATCCTATGGTTTAATTCCATCTTTGATGGGCCTCCTTTGATCCGGCCACTACCCGAGCTTGGATCACAGTCATCCCCAAAGAGGACAAAGATCTCTCTCTTTTTAGTAATTACCATCTCATCTCACTATTAGATGTTGACCTCAAGATCTTGTCTAATCGTGTCAACATAATTCTCCCAAACCTTGTCCACCCAGACCATGTCTGTTTCGTTCCAGGCCATCAGGCTGCGGACAACGCCAGACGGACCAATAATTTAATTCACCACATCAATAAGAGCAGGTTGTCCTCTTTCCTTCTTTCTCTCAACTCTGAGAAGGCCTTTGACCACGTTCATGATCAGAGCCCTTGCCTTCTATGGTTTCCAGGACCACTTTCTCTCTGGAGTCTCTGCCCTGTACCAAACCGCTTGTGTCCAGATGCATGGCTGCTCTTCTCCCCCTTTTTGTATCATCAATAGGACCCAACAGGAATGCACTCCCTGCTTCTCTTTGCCCTGGTCATTGAACCGCTAGCTACTAAGATTTGTCACAACCTGGATATCACTGACATTCAGCTACTTTCGGGCAATCCTAAAATAGCGCTCTATGTGGATAATATCCTTCTCAGTGTTATTAATCCTCTGATCTCCCTCCCTGATTTATTCCAAGAAATCCACACATTCTCAGCCCTTTCAAATTTTAAATGTAATGCATTTAAAACTGACATCCTGGACATCCATTTCCCCCTAAACAAAAACAACTCCTGCAACTTATTTTCCCCTTCCACTGGAAATCTTCCCACATTAGATACCTAGACTTCCCTCTAACCAGGAAAGTGGAACACCTCTACCAAGCCAATTATCTGTTAGGGCCCACGACCACCAGGATGAGCTTTTTAGAACAGTAGTGTAGAGATCTTCACCTATAGCAGCCGCCTTTCCTGTAGAGTTTTATGTGCTCACAGGTACTCAGATGCCCCCAGGACTTAGGCTCAGAGTAGAAAAGCTCACCCAAGATAGCCGCAGCGCAGATGGAACCGGGGGTGCTAGCGGGAGCGGGTGGTTAGAGGCAGGCCGAGGTCAGGTTCGAAGCAAAACAGCAAACTCTAGAATACAAGCCAAAAGGTCAGGGTCATAGGCAAACAGACAAGGTCCAAGGTACAGGCAAGAGTCACAACAGCAGATCAGGTAAATAGATATCAAACAGCAGGTCAGTACAGCACAGGACTGGAATGCTATAACTGGCAGGGAGACTAAGTCCTCCCTGCCTTAAATACTGAATGTAGCCAATCAGAGCCTTGCCCTGAAACCAGTCCCAGACACTGACTAATAAATGAATAAAAGTTCATTAGCCTGCAGGCTGTTTCAATTTACTGCGCACGCACCAGGCTGCCCTGTATTGCCGGAACGCGGAGCTGAGAGGTTTGGCTTCTGGTCGTTGCGCTAGCAATGGTCTGGCCGGAACCGTAAGTGACCGGGACGCCAGGCATTGAACGGAGCAAGCCGCGGCTATGGACACCGCTACGGCTCGTAACGGTAACCTCCCCTTAAGGAGGGGTTAGGACACCCTGGTTTCCTGGGTAATTATTTGAAGAAATCTTTAATAAGTCTATCAGCATGAAGACTCTTCCGTTGAACCCCCAGGCATGCTCCTCCAAACCACAGCCCTTCCATTGGACCAAAAAGTGAAACTGCCCCTGAACTCTCTTGGAATCAAGTATTTTTTCTATCAAGAATTCCCGGTGCCCATCCACATTAACTGAATGTGGCCTCCTAAACTGAAGATGTTTAAATATACTAGAAACAATGGCAGGTTCAAGCAAGGAACAAAGAAAAGTGTTGGGGATTTCAGAGAGAGGGTAAGTATTAACCTAGAGGCCACAGGATTCACTTACTTGATAATGGAAAAGGGGCCAATGAATCTAGGACAGAGTTTTTTACAGGGTTGTCTGAGCCTGATATTACGGGTGGAGAGCCAAACCTTCTAACCCACTTTGAAAGAGCAGCTCCTACGGTGTTGATCCACAAATTTTTTGGAGTGAAATGAGGCTCGCTTTAAGGCAGAGTGAACTTTATTCCAGATATTCTTCAGATTAGAAGCCGTAGAGCGTATGCCAGGGGGCCCAGAAGGGTTAAGCAAAGCCAATGAGTTAGATCTAAGATGGTAACCAAGATTGCAATAGAATGGAGAGGTACAAGTGGAGGAATGGAAAGAGTTGTTGTATGCGAACTCTGCCCATGGTAACAGGGCTGACCAGTTGCTGTGGAATTCAGAAGTGTACAAACGTAAAAATTGTTCCAGGGATTGATTAACCATTTCAGCTTGTCCATTGGATTGTGGAAGGTATTCTGAGGAGAGACTGTTTGTTCCAAGGAGTGCACAAAAGAATTGAGCAATAAACTGAGAGCCGCGGTCAGAAACAATATCCATCGGTAAGCCATGGAGCCGAAAGATGTTTTGGACAAAAAGTGACGCCAAGTTCTGTGCACTAGGGAGTCTGGTTAAAGGGATGAAATGGGCCATTTTACTGAAGCGGCCAATCACTACCCAGATGGTATTGTGGCCTGCTGAGGAAGGGAGCGCCACAATAAAATCCATCGACAAATGTGTCCAAGGTCTTGTAGGAACAGATAAAGGCATAAGCTGACCAGAAGGACGGTTCCTAGCTGTTTTGTTTCTAGCACAGATTTAACAGGACATAACAAAGTCTCAAACATCTGAATACATGGTGGGCCAAACGGAGCGTGAGAGATTTTCTGTGGTTTTACTGTTACTGGGATGTCCGGCGGTTTTATGGTTGTGGGCCTCAGTGAGAACAGCCTTTCGAAGGTGAACCGGCACACATAAGCGGTTTGTGGGTGTCTCAGAGGGAGCCAATTTTTGGAATCTGTGAAGGGTTATACCCAAGTCTTGGGCTAAACTGGCGTGGATAATTGAAGGTGGTATAATTGGCAGTGGTTTCAGAACTGGTGCATGATGAGAGGCAAAAACTTCTGGATAAAGCATCAGCCTTAGTGTTCTTAGATCCTGGTCTATAGCTGATAACAAAATGGAAGCAAGTAAAGAACAATGACCAAGGTGCTTGCCTTGGACTCAGCCATTCAAACTCGCATTTATCAAGCTTGGCAAACAAATGATGGTCCCGTAATTTATGGAGTACCTGCTGTACATGGAGCCGGTGCTGCGAAAGCAAAGGGGAATATATCAGTATGTCATCCAAGTACACTACCACGAACTGATCAAGAAATTCCTGGAGAACTTCATTAATGGTATCTTGGAAGACCGAATGGCATATCCAAATACTTGTAGTGGCGGGAATGGGTATTGAAAGCCGTTTTCCACTCATCTCCTTCCCTGATGCGGTGTCACTCACCGGACTGTGAGTGCCATTTCCCGTGTGTTCAGGAACCGTGGCCGTCCGCCATCCTGAGGGTCTGCGCATGTGCAGCCCTTATCAAACCTTCAGTACCTGTTGCTTTTAATTGATTGGATGATCAGGCAACCCTCCCTATTTAAACCACCTGTGATCAGTACCTGGTTGCCTGATCTTGGAGTCTCATTCCCCATAAGCCTCTGAAGGTGTTCCTGTGTTCCTCGTGTATTCAGCTCCTGCTGATTCCTGTTTACTGCTATTGTGGTTTCCAGACCACTTCAACTCTCCTGTGTTCATCGTGCCTGCACTCAGCTGATTCCTATCTGCTATTACTACCGGACTCCTGTTCATTTCAACTCTCCTGTGTTCATCGTGCCTGCACTCAGCTGATTCCTATCTGCTATTACTTCCGGACTCCTGTTCGTTTCAACTCTCCTGTGTTCATCGTGCCTGCACTCAGCTGATTCCTATCTGCTATTACTACCGGACTCCTGTTCGTTTCAACTCTCCTGTGTTCATCGCGCCTGCACTCAGCTGATTCCTATCCGCTGCCTCCGTTACTACTACAGAGTTCCTGATAGTCTCAACGCTCCTGTGTTCAGCGTGCCTTCTCTCCGCTGCCTCCACCACTACCACTGGATACCAGACAGCCTCAACTCTCCCGTGTTCTTCATGTTTCCAGTTCCACTTACTACTGCTTCGTGAGTATTGCTTTGTTGATTCTGGATTACCTGCCGTGCGCTGCACCAACCTGATTACCGCTTCCACCCTCCAGTGGTCTCTCCTCCTGCCGGCCTTCAGCCGTTCAGGTATCCCTGCATGTCTCTCTGACAGCCTGCTCTCCTGAACCGCGGTATGAATACTTTCCATTGACTTTGCTTTTGTATTGCATATCCATCTGGACTGAGTTGTGTTCTCCTCCGGAGCCTCCTATCCACTGAAGCTATTGTTACCATTGACTTTGTTTCCTATTGCCTGGATAGCTATTGTGACTTTGTTTCCTATTGCCTGGATAGCTATTGTGACTTTGTATACTTCAAGCAGTGCTTGTCAGTTATCGTTGTATTGTGGATATCATCGTGGGATCAAGTTCTGTGTGCCCCGTGTATACTCTGCTTTACATTCATCTCCTCGTGCCCCTCCTCACATATATATAGCAGTGGTACAACTTGCTGACGCAGACCACTGACTCCTGTTCCCTGTGACACCAGTTTCAAGTATCCTCTCACATTAGCAGTGGTACAACTTGCTATACGCAGACCACTGACTTCCCAGTTACCTACTTTCACCTGGATTCCATTCCTTCACTACAGACAGCGGTACAACTTGCTATACGCAGACCGCTGACTCTCACTACCTCCTCGCTACTCCTGGACATTCCTCCTCACTATAGCAGTGGTACAACTTGCTATACGCAGACCACTGACTTTCCTCACGTTTCCTTGTCCATCTGGTTCCTCGTGTACATTCATCTACTCATTACCAGTTGCTGCTAGTCATAGACTTTCCTCGAGCATTCTCTCACCATCTGCTGTTTCTCCTGTTCCGTTGTCACCCTGCTACCAGAGAACCATAGTACCAACTATATTACTCTGGTAAGTCCATCATCTGGTGATATCCTGGGCAAAGACTCCTAGTGCCCTTGACATGCGGATGATATTGTATGCCCCGCGAAGGTCAATTTTGGTGAAGACGGTAACACCTCTAAGTTGGTCAAACAGAACGGAGATGAGAGGAAGCGTGTAGGTGTTTTTAATAGTGATTTTGTTAAGACCTCTGAAATCAATACAGGGACCTAGTCCACCATCCTTCTTGGAGACGAAGAAACAGCCAGCTCCCACCGGAGACTTTGAAGGCCTAATAAAGCCTTTTTGTAAATTATCCTCAAAGTATTACTGCATGGCCTTGGTTTCAGGACCGGAGAGTAAATATAGTCTTCCTTTTGGTAATTTAGAACCTGGAGGTAATTTGATGGCACGATCGAAATCCCGATGTGGAGGCAGAGTGTCAGCCGCTTTTTTAGAAAATACATTCCATTCACGGTACTGAGGGGGAAGTAATTCAGAAGCAGGCTGTAGCATCTGAAGAGGCAAGCTCAAACAAGTCTGAGAACACGAGGAACTCCACTGGGTAATTTCCCCTTGTGCCCAATCAATTACGGGGTTATGAAGACGCAGCCAGGGATGCCCCAATATCACCGGTACAGACGGGCAATTAATGAGGTAGAAAGACAGTATCTGAATGAAGGGTTCCCACTGTCAGGCGTAACGGGGGAGTTTCATACAAGACCTTGCCGCCTGGGAGTGATCCTCCATCTAGACCACATACAGTAATAACTTTACTGATACTCTTGAAGGGGATTCCAAAAAACTTGGCGAATTCAATGTCCAGAAAATTTCCAGCGGCACCACTGTCAATGAAGGCTGAGATATCAACGGAATGAGCACCATAAGTGATGTGCGCGGAAACCAAAACTGCATTTTTAGAGGAGATAATTGCAGACCTAGGTGAACCTCCTCTTTATTTCCTAGGCCAACTCTTTTCCCGACTTGTTAGGGCAGGAACAAGAAAAATGTCCTTTGACACCTCAATAAAAGCACAGACTTTGGGTCCGTCTTCTATTATTTCTTCTGCAGAGAGACAGTAGACTCCTAATTGCATTGGTTCTTCCGTGTCCAAGGACGCAGAAACAAAAGCAGATGATGTACAGGATGGTGCCTCTTTCTCCACCTCTCTCTTTGATCTGTCTATCGATTTTGATGGCGAGCTGCATAAGACTCTCCAAGGATGTCGGAGAAGGGTACTGTACCAAAGCATCTTTGATCTGTTCCGACAAACCTAAGCAAAATTGACACACTAAAGCAGGATCGTTCCATTCGCTGTCTGTAAAGCACTCTTCCCAGAGAAACGGTCTGGCAGGTTCAATTTAGGTTCTAGAGCAGGTGCCAGTGGACCTTGCTGGCCTTGCGAAGTCCTAGAGGCTTCCTCTTGTGCAGATAAATGATGCAACGGTCGGACCGGTAGTGACGCCCCGGTCATCAAGGAGACGGCCGGGACACCAGGCAGTGAAGGGAGCGAGCCGAGGCGGCTATGAACACCGCCGAGGCTCGTAACACTATCCCCCTCTCATCACTTATCTTAAGAACGACTTAGCTTCTTTGAGCAAACTCATTTTGTGGGTTGGCTGGGTCACCTCTGTAAAAATTAACCTACTCTCCAGCTATTGTACCTCTGTCGCAACCTACCCATTCGGGTCCCACTCCCCTTACTCTCGCCATGTTGCAAAAATCCTTGATGCGCTTCACCTAGTCCAATAATTGTCCTAGGATCCCAGCACGCACCCTCCAATGCTCCTCCATGGCAAGTGGTCTCAGCATCCCCAACCTATGAAATTACTATTACGCAGCTTAACTGGCCCAAAATGTCCAGTGGCACTTGTACAAAGTATCCACTCCTGCTAAATCTCTGGCAACCATCCCTTCAATAGCCACCCTTCAAGCTCCTGACAGATATTGAAGAGTATCCTTCCAACCAACACACTTCCCACTCCTTACAGATCCCTGCAGAGCATCCATCCACTTAGCACATTCCTCCATCTAACATACTCCCAGTTCATGATAGATCCCGGCAGAAAATTATTCCCCTAAGCACAATATTGACTTATAAATGATTCCTGCAGAGCATTATTTTATCCAGCAAAGTACCCACTATTGGCAGATCCCAGCAGAGTATTCCTCCCCTGACAAAACCTTGTAGGGCATTCCTCCCTCCAGTCTACTGCCCTTTCTTGACATATCCCCGCAGAACATTCTTTACCCCAACAGTGTCTACTCCTGTCAAATCCCTGCTGTGCATTCCACTCACTAATGAACTACCCACTACTAAAAGAATTTGCAGAATATTTCTCCCTACTAAAATACAGTAGTGGCTCCTAAAATTCCTGCAGAACATCACTTCCCCAACTATATATCCGCTCCAGACAGATCCTTGCAGAGTATCCCTTTACCAACACTTTACTCACTCCTTAGAGATCCCTGCAAAGCATTCTTCCATCTAACACAGAGCAAGCCCATGACAGACATTGCAGAGCACCCCTCAACCCTCCACAGTACCCACTCTTTACAGATCCCTGCAGAGCATCCCTCCATCCAACACAGTGCCCACTACTAACAGCTTCCTGCATAACATCACTCCTCCATGGCCTCTTCCACCAAGGTCTTCACTATGACGAGGAATTTCTCCCAGTATTTGGCCCATGTTCTGTTTCTCTGGGAGTGAAGAAAGGGATTATTTGGAGAGTGGAAAAAGATCACCGCCTCCTACCTCACCTCCAGATTTTGTCTGTGTAGGTGGTGGCGTAGGCATTCTGTTGCAATAAATTACATTATTTTATATATAAAGGTTTTCTCTGTCTCACACATACATAGAGCATAGAGACATCCAGATAATATTAGTTTGCAATGTGAAATATCCAATACCAAACATAGACCATAACAAGACAAATAAAAACACCTCTATATCACTTTCATGTGGACTTTAGCTGGGAGGTTTAGTTTAATAACATACTGATTCAGAAGCATCACTATTACATAGCAGGCCTTGTCAAATGAATGTAATATGTAATGGTCCAGCTCTAACCATAACCTTTATCTTGAAATTAAAAAAATTTCTATTGGTAACTTTCGCTTAGCAGTTTCACCCCTCAATTCTGAGAGGAGCTCGGATTGTCTCCTCCTGATCGCTCCGCTGCTGCATCTATTGCCAAACCGGCACCAAAGATTTCACTTTCCATCTTTTATATGCAGCATTTTTGTCCTCATTTCAAATGTACTTAGCTGCAAGACCAAAAATTGTTAAAATGGTCACTTGTACCTGTAAGTAGCCGCAGCTTGGTACGAGAAAGCTTTGCTGCTTTCATGTTTGCAATTGAATGAGATTTTCAACAATCTCATCACTAATTGGTTCTTAGACCCCGTGTGAGCGTAGTCACATCAGTCGCGGATCCATTCCCTTGTATACCATATCTCAAATAGCTAACTTTCTATCAATTTAGTTATGTCAATCTCATTCATTCATATTCAGGCAATTAGGGGTAAGGCAATGCATAGCCATCCACACACAGGCAATCACAGGAGAATGAACCTGCATATCCTATATAACAGCTGGAGAAGCAATCATTCACCCCTTCCATTTTGTGATTTTTATATTTCAGCAGAGTGCATGAGTGCTAAATTTATTTAAAAAAATGTGTATAATATGTAATACATATCTTAATATTTAGTCTGCCATCTATTCCCCTAGGTTTAACCAGCCCTGTGATGATATTACTAGGGCTATTACCATGTCCCTGGGGCGGTGGGTGTGGGGTATTAATTGTGGATAAATCCATTTTGTACCTGGTGCACTACACATCCTAGCATGACCAGGCTGTCATTAAGTGTTTGGACGGGAAAAATGGAAATAAAACACAGACCCAGGGTCTTCATATGTAAAAAATTCAGGGATGCTTGGAAAAATAAAAAAACACTCATCCGCGATGCAATACTAGATCCTTAGTGTTCCCGACACAAAATGAGCTTTAAACTGCAGTGGAGATTTCCCATGGCTTGAACTCAGCCTGGGATTATGGCAAGAGGATCCCACAATGTGGGGTTCCCTGCTATAGTGCCACCAGCCCATGTCACCCAACAGGTGCACAGGGAGAGTTCACAAACTGTGACAGTTTCCAGAGCAACCAGCAGGTGCACAGGTGTATTGCCAACTGTCACATTATTCAGAGGACAATGGTAATACCTAGTTGTAAATGGCAGGTGGATGTTTTGCTTGAGAATATTCATACAAAAGTTATATTATGTCCAAAAAATTAACATTGTGCTGATATCAACACTATGGGGCATATTCAATTATTTTTTTTCTGCGCCGCGGAAAAACTATTACCATTAATACTGTAATAGTTAGCTGGATTTCAACTCGCGGCTCAAATTTTTTTCCCAACTTCCAGGAATATCACAAACTTATCTTATGCTGATTCATTAGTTTTAGACGATGCACAAAAAGAAAAACCAGTGTAATACAACCACCAGGGACAAAAAGGATGAGTATTATATCAAGTATTCAAACCGGCATGTAGAAAGGTACAACAAACAAATTTATTAAAAAGATACAAAGATGCACCAATCAATATAATATATCATAAAAATAACAGCACATGTTATAATAATAGTAAATGTGACAATAGGGAAATACACCTCACAATATCACATAACATCAGATAATATCACGTGTGGCATATATATATATATATATATATATATATATATATGTACATATATATATATATATATATATATGTACATACACCACAATAAAACAATGCAATAGTGTTGTAAACAGTGTGTCCATATGCTATTGAAACACAAATGAAGCAATCATCAAAGTAGCATGAATTGGTATAATACTTAGAAATAAAGATTGGTAATTGATTATTATCAGATATAGTTTTACTGTGATGTTTTTTAGGAACCAATAAACTACATCTATCTCGTAATGCAAATTGATTGGCTTCTTTAATTAAACCTTCTGCATAACCCCTACCTAGATGTTTATGATTTGGTTTAATTTTTATATGTGTATGTGAACGTGTGCATGCGTTATTGTATTTGCATGCCCATGTCCATACACACATGTAGTTGTGGAATACAATATGATTATATATCTTTGCTTGTACATATACAATGTTATGTGCACGTACATAAGTATTTTTGTGAATATTTATAGATTTAGTTGTTTCCATGCATCGCTTCAATATGCAATATTTAATCCTACATATTCTATTCTTATTTCTTATATTTCTTTTTAGTTTTATGATTTTTATTTTTATATTCATTTTATGTGGGCCACTATATGTTTAATGTCATGGGTTTCGTCCTTACATTATTATATAAGGATACAATAAAAGTGTTAGAAGTCAAAAATCCTTTGAAAAAACATATAAAATAAATGTTGAAGAGTATAAAATGTTATGTATAGTTCTAGCAGGCATATGGAAAGAAAGTTAAATAGTAATTTTTATGTTGTTGTTTTAAAGTTTATTTGATTTAAATATGTTGATTTAGGTACGATACCATTAAGGGGTTAATCCTCTGATGTACGTCAGTACAGTCAGCGGGTTGCAATTAAGTATTAACAGCTAACCAATCACCGTAATGTTATAGACTTATAGAGCCAGCTACTATGGAGATCTTCATAATGCTTTGAGAAAGTTTGCTCAGTACAGACGAAACGTGTCAGCAGCTTTAATATCAGTGTGTCCGTTTGCTTATTTAGTGAAGATTTGAAAGATTCTACTCTGCCACTGTTCCATTTGCAATACCAGCAATCTGCTTCATAGGAACTTCTACCACTGTTCTTTGGATCCGGACAGATATCTTTAGGGTGCGCACCCACGAATCACGTGACAGCCGCCTACTAGATTAATCATCACCACTCATCCAGCGGGAAGTCCATGAGTTATTCTTTCAGTTTTCAAGAACCACGCCATTGTAGTTCCTCTGTTTACATCTCTCAAGGTTTTCCGCGGACATTGTTATTTTAGGTCAATTCCCTTAATTCCCGTATATGGCTATTTGTGGCTTATGATTCGGAACATTATTTTGCCAGTTTATGCTACTTTGGTGATAATTCTATTTGTATTTTATTAGCGAATGGACATATTACTTAATATGCTACTATTGCCATTGTAGTTCATCTATATACATCTCTGAAGGTTTTTTGTGGACATTTCAATATTGGGTTTAGTCCCTTAAATCCTTTATATGGCTATCTGTGGCTTATAATTTGGAACATCATTAGACCAATTCATGCTACTATTAAAGTAATTTTATCATTTTCAAATAAGCGTTGCCCAAGCGATTGTATTGTGTGGTTCCGAAGCACAAGCAATTTATTTAGCAAAAGCAATTTGTTTAGCAGTTCAATAAATAAGTACAATACAGTACAATATAGCCGATACATGATACCTATTAAAGATGTTACATTAAATCAGGAAAGTATAAAACACCAAATACATTACATTTTCCTTATAGAGCTCCCCCGACGACAATGGAACACAGCCATGCTCACATGTAGCCATGTTCAGAGAGAGAGGACAAAAGCCAGCATGCTTGTATATACTTGTCCAGCTAACACTTAGTAAGTTCTTCATTGGTCCGGGGGTTAATGGCATTCCAGCTCCTTGCAAGTTATAGGTCAGTTCATTTGATCCTTACAGAGGGTGAGGGGAACATCCCCCACCCTATTGTTCCCATGATTTGACTCTGAATGACCAGTTCAAACTGGCCCACATAAAAGTATTTAAGAGCATTAATCTCATATTGCTTGTATCTTGCGATCGCTAGATGCAATCGCTATTCCGTCCATACCGGGTTAATGCTGGTGAAATAAGCTTTAATATGAGACCAAACTCTTTATCTTTTAAAACACCTTAACCATAAAAACCTTTAGTACAGTATTATATATAGAGAAATATACAATCTAATACATTTTACTAATAAATGAATGTGGATTGAAACCTTTAATAAATATGAAATATATAAATAACCAAATGTTGTAGTGCGAGTGTGTGCGTATTTTACCGCGTGATAGCGCCATGCCCCGTGTAGCGTGGCATGCTGAGTGCAATCGCACTATAAAGCAATATTAACCAATATACTTTTTGTTCATCCAATTATACGACTTCGACACTACTTTGATGGTTGCTCCATTTGTGTTTCAATAGCATATGGACACACTGTTTACAGCGCTATTATTGCATTGTTTTACTGTGGTTCATATATATATGCTACATGGATATTATCTGATGTTATGTGATATTGTGAGGTGTATTTCACTATTGTCACATTTACTATTATTATAACGTGCTGTTATTTTTATAATATATTATATTGCTTGGTGCATCTTTGTATATTTTTGATAAATTTGTTTGTTGTACCTTTCTAAATGCCGGATTGAATACTTGATATAATACTTATCTTTTTTGTCCCTGGTGGTTGTATTGCGCTGTTTTTTCTTTTTGTATATCTATTTGTTGTGGGTGTGCCCTTGCCCATCTCCAGCTGCATCTGTTTCCGCTAGGCTATAGATAGAATTTAATATTACAGCACCTGTTTATTCATATATTTTTTGGTCTTTTAGACGATGCAGTTGAATTTTTTGATTCAATTACTTTAAATGGGATGGCACCGCATGACCTTACTTTAAAAGTAGGCACTATTGTTATGTTGATCCGAAATATGGACACTGGTAAAGGTTCGGTTAACGGAACAAGGCTTCAGATGATGCATATACATCCCAATACATTACATCTAATGGTTTTAACTGGAGAGACTGAAGGATAACGCATATTATTACTATGCATTGATCTACAACCAAGCAATACTTCTTTTCCTTTCTTGCTAAAGCAACGTCAATTCCCCGTACTTATCGCATTAGCCATGACAATAAACAAGAGTAAAGGACAAACCCTTCAAAAGGTTAGCCTGTTGATAGCAGAACCGGTGTTTCCACGTGGACAGGTTTATGTTGCATTATCCCCAGTGAAAACAGAGGCATCTATCAAAATTAAAGTTAACCATGCCAAGCACTGTAACTTCAATGGAAGAGCTTATACATATAATGTTGTGTATAAAGAAATTATTTAGTTCCTTTATTATACTGATTTATTCATTATACTCTGTTGTTAACATTTCTACATGTAATGTAGTGTATAAAAAAGTTATTGACTTATGTTAATAAAGTAACTTAGTCATTGCATTTCAGTTTAATTTAAGGCAATTACCACCGGGTTTCCCTAGTATCCTATCAAGAATAATAAGACAGAAAATATCAAATTATTAGTAATAAGTAACTAAACATACAAACAATTAGGGGCATATTTTAATGATAATATGCTATTGTAATGTACAATATTTGAAAATTGATTCTACAGGTACACCATAATGCAAAGTGTGAATATTTTGCCAAGCTGGTAGACCTAACATTTATGACTACAGTGTATACCAATGTATTTAGGACAACCAATGGCTACTTGTAAATAATGGGATAGAAAATAGTACCTTATAGCTATGCATCACCATTGTTAGGAGCCCCTCTGCACCTCTCATGGGTGCCGGAGACGGCGCCCTGTTCTTCACACTTGAGTCCTGTTGCCTAGCAACGGAATGTACTTCCGAATCTTTTGACAGTGTAGCACACGCATGCGCTGTGCATCGCACCCCGTTGCTAGGCAGCGGGACGCCATCTCGCACAGCGTGTCGGCGTTCAGCTGCGTTTTGACCGCCGGAAACCTCAGGCTTCAATCAAGAAGCACCTTCTTGTATTTAAACCTCACTCTGGTACCATTAGGGTGCAAGAGTATTGGTTCACCCTTCTCCAGCGTTCCTGTTTGTTATTGGTTCTTGGTTCCTGATTCGGCTTGTCTTGACTCTCCCTGTGGAATCCGTTTGGTACTGTCCAGCTTATTCGGGTTTTGACTCCTGTCCGTTCTTGACCACTCTCCTAATTTTCTACATTGTACTGCTCTACCATTGGTTCTAATCTAGACGGTCCGACTACTCTTCTGCTCCTTGCGGGGGTCTCTGGTGAACACCGGAGGTGTGTTAGACTCCGCACCTCCCTGTTTAGTTGCGATAATACCAGTCAGTGATAATGCCTGTGATAATAACGTGACAACCATGTGGCTTTGCACCTCCTTGCCTTTGTTGCAATTTGCGCCACATACCTTGCAGATTTTGTACCCTCCTTGTACATTATATAGTATAGACATACTTACAACTAGAGATGAGTGCACTCGGATTTATGAAATCCGAGCCCACCCGAACGTTGCCGATCCGAGTCGGATCCGAAACAGATCCGGGTATTGGCGCCAAATTCAAATCTGAAACTGAGGCTCTGACTCATAATCCCGTTGTCGGATCTCGCGATACTCGGATCCTATAAATTCCCCGCTAGTCGTCGCCATCTTCACTCGGGCATTGATCAGGGTAGAGGGAGGGTGTGTTAGGTGGTCCTCTGTCCTGCTATATCTCGTGCTGTTCAGTTCATTTCAGTTCAGTTCAGTTCAGTTCTGTGCTGTGCTGTGCTGTGCTCAGTCCAGTGGTGCTGTGTGCTGTGTTCTGTCAATTTTGAGTTCAGTGGTGCTGCTTGGTCCTGTGCTGTGTCCTGTTCAGTCCAGTGGTGCTGTGTCCTGTGCTCTGTGCTTCTAAGGGCATAGTTATTTCCCCAATATTCCCCTGTGTTTAAAAAAATAAAAAAAAGTTATTTAAAAAAATACCAAAAACTAATTTAATTTTTTTTTAATTACCACAAAATTTGCACAACCAATCCTGCAGTATAAGCCTATTGGTACTGCAATATTACTAAGTTCACACATTCAGCAGTAAAAGTCCAGTGGTACTGCAATATTACAAAGTTCACACATTCTGCAGTATCAGTCCAGTGGTGCTGTGTCCTGTGCTCTGTACTGCTGAGTTCAGTAGTGCTGCTGGGTCCTGTGCTGTGTCCTGTTCAGTCCAGTGGTGCTGTGTCCTGTGCTCTGTGCTTCTAAGGGCATAGTTATTTCCCCATTATTCCCAAGTTTTTAAAAAATAAAAAAAAGTTATAAAAAAAATTAAACAAAATAATAATTATAACCAAATTTGCAAAACCAATCCAGCAGTACAAGCCCATTGGTACTGCAATATTACCAAGTTCACACATTCAGCAGTAAAAGTCCAGTGGTACTGCAATATTACAAAGTTCACACATTCTGCAGTATCAGTCCAGTGGTGCTGTGTCCTGTGCTCTGTCCTGCTGAGTTCAGTAGTGCTGCTGGGTCCTGTGCTGTGTCCTGTTCAGTCCAGTGGTGCTGTGTCCTGTGCTCTGTGCTTCTAAGGGCATAGTTATTTCCCCATTATTCCCAAGTTTTTAAAAAATCCAAAAACAAGTTATAAAAAAAAAAAAATTTTATAACCAAATTTGCAAAACCAATCCAGCAGTATAAGCCCATTGGTACTGCAATATTACCAAGTTCACACATTCTGCAGTATCTTGTGCTACATATAATGGAGACCAAAAATTTGGAGGATAAAGTAGGGAAAGATCAAGACCCACTTCCTCCTAATGCTGAAGCTGCTGCCACTAGTCATGACATAGACGATGAAATGCCATCAACGTCGTCTTCCAAGCCCGATGCCCAATCTCGTAGTACCGGGCATGTAAAATCCAAAAAGCCCAAGTTAAGAAAAAGTAGCAAAAAGAGAAACTTAAAATCATCTGAGGAGAAACGTAAAGTTGCCAATATGCCATTTACGACACGGAGTGGCAAGGAACGGCTTAGGCCCTGGCCCGTGTTCATGACTAGTGGTTCAGCTTCGCCCACGGATCTTAGCCCTCCTCCTCCTCCCCCCCTACAAAAAATTGAAGAGAGTTATGCTGTCAGCAACAAAACAGCAAACAACTCTGCCTTCTAAAGAAAAATTATCACAAATCCCCAAGGCGAGTCCAAGGGTGTTGGTGGTTGTCAAGCCTGACCTTCCCATCACTGTACGGGAAGAGGTGGCTCGGGAGGAGCCTATTGATGATGTAGCTGGCGCTGTGGAGGAACTTGATGATGAGGATGGTGATGTGGTTATTGTAAATGAGGCACCAGGGGGGGAAACAGCTGATGTCCATGGGATGAAAAAGCCCATCGTCATGCCTGGTCAGAAGACCAAAAAATGCACCTCTTCGGCCTGGAGTTATTTTTATCCAAATCCAGACAACCAATGTATGGCCATATGTAGCTTATGTAAAGCTCAAATAAGCAGGGGTAAGGATCTTGCCCACCTAGGAACATCCTCCCTTATACGTCACCTGAATAACCTTCTGTTACGATTTTGATGCCTTAGTCAGTATTAGCACAGGCTTACCTAGGGCGCGGAGTCTAACGGCCTTCCGGTCTTCACCAAGAACCACCGCAAGGTAGTGTGGGCTTAGCTGCCGAAGAACCGCAGGTCGCGACCCCCAGATAGCCTACTGACGTAAGGGAGAAAGTTCTAAGTGATGGCAGGCAGACAAGAAAATAGACAATGCGGTGCAAGTACAGGCACTAACCGTTAATTCCAGGCATTGTAGGTCTGGAACAGTAACCGGTAGATGCATGGAGGCAATGGGTGCGTGGCAGGATCCAGAGAATAGTTGGTAACACAGCCGGGTCGGTACACAGAAGGTATCAGGTATACGGTGCCAGAGGGAGATCCAGAGAATAGTTGGTAACACAGCCGAGTCGGTACACAGAAGGTATCAGGTATGCGGTGCCAGAGGGAGATCCAGAGAATAGTTGGTAACACAGCCGAGTCGGTACACAGAAGATAGTCCAGTTGCGTAGTGCCAGGGATAAGCCAAAGAATAGTCAGGTCACAGCCAGGTAGGTACACAGGAGTAGGAGGAATAGAGGGGTTAACAGGGAGCAGGTTCACAGGAGTCAGGACACAGGAACTGTAGCCAGGAACAGGAAACACATTGCTCTGACACAGGCAGCGTGTCAGAGCAGGGGAGATATAGGAGTTTGAATTCCCCACCCAGGAGTCACATGATCAGCAGCAGAGAGAACCCGGAAGTGCGGCAGCGCTAACAGAAGAAGCGCTGAAGTGATGACAGTGCAGCGGAACGGGAACAAGGTAAGTTCCTAACAGTACCCCCCCCTTCAGGGGTGGCCTCCGGACAACCTATAAGGCTTTAGAGGGAACTTGGTATGGAATTTCTTCAACAAACTCGGAGCATGAAGGTCTCGTGCAGGAATCCAAGAACGCTCTTCAGGACCGTAACCTTTCCAGTCAACCAGGAACTGCAAGGAACCTCTGGAAATCCGAGAATCTAGAATCTCCTTCACCTCAAATTCCTGATCTGGTGCAGAAATAGCAGCAGGAGGTCTTCTTGAAGAGAAGAATTTGTTAACAACAAGTGGTTTGAGAAGGGAAATGTGGAAGACATTGGGAATCCTCAAGGTAGGGGGTAATTTTAATCTAAAGGCCACCGGATTAATGACCTCAATGATCTTGAAGGGACCGATAAATCGGGGAGCGAATTTCCTAGAAGGAACCAACAAGCGAAGATTCTTTGTAGACAACCACACTTTGTCACCAGGAGTAAGTAGTGGAGACGGTCTTCTTCTTTTGTCAAATGCTTTTTTACTGATGGCAGAGGTGTGAAGTAATTTGCGTTTGATAAGATCCCACCTAGACGAGAAGTCCGATAGAAGGGAATCCACTGCAGGAACCCCAGAAGCGGTTAACTCTTTGAAGGGTGGAACTTTAGGATGAAATCCCTGAAGAGCAAAAAAGGGAGAAATGGAGGTAGAGTCGTGTGAATTATTATTGTGGGCGAATTCTGCCCAAGGTAATAAATCAACCCAATCATCATGTTTAGCTGAAATGAAACATCTGAGGAATTTCTCCAATTCTTGATTCGTCCTTTCCGTGAGACCATTACTTTGCGGATGATATGCAGAAGAGAAATTTAACTTAATTCCACAAAGACGAGAAAAGGCCCTCCAAAATCTTGCCACGAACTGAGTTCCTCGATCAGAAACGATAATATTTGGACAGCCATGTAGGCGGAAAATTTCTTTAATGAAGAGTTGAGCCAGAATAGGAGCAGAAGGGAGACCTTTTAATGCCACAAAATGAGCGGCTCGGGAAAGGCGATCGGTGACCACCCACACTACTGAGAACCCTCTGGAGGAGGGTAAATCTGTGATAAAATCCATGGAGAGATGACTCCAAGGTCGATCCGGAATTGGCAGAGGCTGCAGCAGACCGTATGGAGCTTGACGAGGAACTTTATTCTGAGCGCAAGTGGAACACGCCGTCACAAACTGTCGAACGTCCGAACGGATAGCCGGCCACCAATAACTACGGGAGATAAATTCCAAGGTCTTCTTTATACCGGCATGACCAGAAAAACGGGGGGCATGAGCCCATTTAAGGAGTTTAGTTTGGAGATGTGGAGGAACCAAAGTCTTCCCGTGAGGAATGATCACTCGAGTAGGAGTAGTAGCCAAAATACATTCTGGATCTAGAATAGACCTAACACTCTCTTCTTCGGTATCCATAGAATCAAAGGAACGAGAGAGAGCATCAGCCTTCTTGTTCTTGGACCCTGGTCTGAAGGTAATGATCATATTGAATCGTGAAAAAAATAAAGACCATCTGGCCTGACGGGGATTGAGGCAGGATGCAGTTTGTAGATAAAGCAGGTTCTTGTGATCCGTAAAAATAGTAACAGGAAATCTGGCTCCCTCCAAATGATGTCTCCAGGCCTCCAAGGCCAATTTGATAGCAAGTAGTTCTCTGTCTCCAATGCCGTAGTTTTTTTCGGTGGATGAGAATTTACGAGAAAAGAAGCCACAGGGAGAAAACTTTCCAGTAGAATTCTTCTGAGACAAAATAGCTCCTACTCCAGTGGAGGATGCGTCAACTTCGAGAAAAAAGGGGAAGGAAGAATCTGGCTGTTGAAGAATAGGTGCCGATATGAAGGCTTCTTTAAGATACTTGAAGGCCTCTACCGCCTCTGGTGGCCAGGTCTTAGCGTTGGCAGATTTCTTGGTCAGGGAAGTGATGGGTGCAATAACAGACGAAAACCCTTTGATAAAGTGGCGGTAATAATTAGAGAACCCAATAAAACGCTGGATGGCCTTAAGTCCAACCGGTTGGGGCCAATCAGAAATCGCCTTTAATTTCTCAGGGTCCATACGTAATCCGGAGCCAGAAACCACGTGACCAAGAAAAGGAAGATGCGTTTTTTCAAAGACACACTTGTCCACATTACAGTACAGATGATGTGACCGAAGGCGTTGAAGAATCAAGGAGACATGATGGCGATGAGTAATAATATCAGGTGAAAAAATAAGAATATCGTCTAGGTAGATGACAACAAATTGATACAGGAAATCCTGAAAAACTTCGTTAATAAAATTTTGAAAAACCGCAGGAGCGTTACAAAGTCCAAATGGCATGACAAGATACTCAAAATGCCCATCGTGCGTATTGAACGCCGTCTTCCATTCATCCCCTTGTTTAATACGGATAAGGTTGTAGGCCCCTTTCAAATCCAGTTTAGAAAAAATTGAAGCTCCCTTGATCCTATCAAAGAGTTCAGAGATTAATGGTAAGGGGTACCTATTCTTTTCCGTTATGGCGTTGAGGCCACGGTAGTCTATGCAAGGACGCAATCCGCCGTCCTTCTTTTTTACGAAAAAGAAACCTGCTACTGCTGGTGACGAGGATTTCCGGATAAAACCCCTGTTTAAATTCTCCTTAATATATAGGGACATGGCCTCTGATTCAGGTAGAGATAATGGAAATACCCGTCCTCTAGGTGGTATCTTATCCGGCAACAATTCAATGGAGCAATCCCAAGGTCTATGAGGGGGTAACTTGGAAGCCTCCTTTTCACAAAAGACATCAGAAAACGAATGATATTGAGGAGGAATACCGGAGGGTGTTGGAAGACAGCCCATAGCGGGTCTATGAATCCTGGGAAGACATCGGGAATGACACTCTGAACCCCATGCAAGAACTTCCGGTTTCTGCCAATCTAAAGTGGGGGAGTGAAGTCTGAGCCAAGGTAGGCCTAAGATCAACGGGTTGATAGCCTTTGGAATGACTAAGAAGGAGATTTCCTCAGTGTGTAAGGCTCCAATGCGTAGAGACATGTTGACAGTTCTGTTCTTAATGGATCTTCCAATAATACGACTGCCATCTATAGCTGTAATGGCAATAGGTGGATCTAAGGGTTGCCTAGGCAATGATAACCGCTCTACAATGTCAGCTCGTAAAAAGTTCCCCGCTGCACCGGAGTCAATAAGCGCTGGAAGAGACAATTGTTTATCAGTATATTGCAGAATAACTTGGATAGAAAAACTAGAATCCATAGGAGAGAGAATGTTCATACCTAACTTAGTCTCTCCGTCATCAGTTAGGTCCGATCGTTTCCCGGGCGCTTCCCACATTGACTCAGGACATGACCGGGTTCCCCGCAATAAAGACATAAACGATTCTTGAACCGCCTCTCTCTTTCCTCCTGGGATAAACGTGCTCTTCCCAACTGCATAGGCTCTTCCTCCGGTGTAATAGGACTTTGGAAGCGAGGAGCCAAACGGAAAGTAGATCGACGGGAACTCTCTCTCTCCTGAGTGTGTTCACGGAAACGTATATCAATCTGGTTACAGAGAGAGATCAAAGCATCCAGGGTAGTGGGTAACTCTCGGGCTGCTAGCTCGTCCTTAATATGATCGGACAAGCCTTGCCAAAATGTGGCCACTAAAGCTTCATTGTTCCAACGAAGTTCGGCCGCCATAGTGCGAAATTGAAGGGCATACTGGCCCAGAGTAAGGGTACCCTGGCGCAGACGGAGGAGTCCAGAAGCTGCACTGGAGACTCGTCCGGGTTCATCAAAGATGCGTCTGAAGGTTTCCAAGAAAGTGGCACAATTATGGAGAATGGGGTCATCATGTTCCCAGAGAGGAGAAGCCCAGGCTAGCGCTTGACCAGACAATAAGGAAATAATATAAGCGACTTTAGTTTTCTGTGTGGGAAAGTTTCCGGGCAAAAGTTCGAATTGAATAGCACACTGGTTCAAGAAGCCTCGGCATTCCTTAGGATCCCCATTGAACTTGGGTGGGTTAGGTATGCGGAGTTGAGAGGTGGTGGGAGCAGATACAGCTGAACCGCTTGGAGCGGGGGCAGGCTGTGGGGCCGGAGCAGGTGGAGGATTAGGAGCTGCAACCTGAGCTGCTTGGAGCGTATCCAACCTGTTAGACAGAGTCTGCAGAATCTGTAATAACTGTTCTTGATTTTTCCCCTGTTCCTCAACCTGAGCCGCTAAGTTATCCAGTAGTACTCTCGCAGTGGGATTCCCTGTCGCTTCCATCAGTTAGATAAGGGTCAGAGCAAATTGTTACGATTTTGATGCCTTAGTCAGTATTAGCACAGGCTTACCTAGGGCGCGGAGTCTAACGGCCTTCCGGTCTTCACCAAGAACCACCGCAAGGTAGTGTGGGCTTAGCTGCCGAAGAACCGCAGGTCGCGGCCCCCAGATTAGCCTACTGACGTAAGGGAGAAAGTTCTAAGTGATGGCAGGCAGACAAGAAAATAGACAATGCGGTGCAAGTACAGGCACTAACCGTTAATTCCAGGCATTGTAGGTCTGGAACAGTAACCGGTAGATGCACGGAGGCAATGGGTGCGTGGCAGGATCCAGAGAATAGTTGGTAACACAGCCGGGTCGGTACACAGAAGGTATCAGGTATACGGTGCCAGAGGGAGATCCAGAGAATAGTTGGTAACACAGCCGAGTCGGTACACAGAAGATAGTCCAGTTGCGTAGTGCCAGGGATAAGCCAAAGAATAGTCAGGTCACAGCCAGGTAGGTACACAGGAGTAGGAGGAATAGAGGGGTTAACAGGGAGCAGGTTCACAGGAGTCAGGACACAGGAACTGTAGCCAGGAACAGGAAACACATTGCTCTGACACAGGCAGCGTGTCAGAGCAGGGGAGATATAGGAGTTTGAATTCCCCGCCCAGGAGTCACATGATCAGCAGCAGAGAGAACCCGGAAGTGCGGCAGCGCTAACAGAAGAAGCGCTGAAGAGATGGACACCGCTGTCAGCTCCCGCTGACAGCGCAGCGGAACGGGAACAAGGTAAGTTCCTAACACCTTCATAGTTCAGTGGTTAGTTCAGGAACTGGGGCTAGGACCCTCATCGGTACAGGGACACCTAAATCCCGTGGTCCAGTTGGATACACACCAGCAACACCCTCCTCGTCAACTTCCTCCACAATCTCCATCAGATTCAGTCCTGCAGCCCAAGTCAGCAGCCAGACTGAGTCCTACTCAATACGGGATTCATCCGAGGAATCCTGCAGCGGTACGCCTACTACTGCCACTGCTGCTGTTGCTGCTGTTAGTCGGTCATCTTCCCAGAGGGGAAGTCGTAAGACCGCTAAGTCTTTCACAAAACAATTGACCGTCCAACAGTCGTTTGCCATGACCACAAAATACGATATCAATAGAACAAAGGATAACAGCGCTAAATGACACTCTGGAATAAACGATGTAAATGATAAAAAAATGGTCTCAAAAACCAGGGCAGAATAAATGAATACTTCAAACATTTAATAATGCACATACATGTATTGAAATCCAACAATATAATAAAATAAGGGGATAATACTCCTAAGGTGTATATAAAAAAAACGCAATCAACTTGTCAATTAAACACAAGAATAATTAATGGGTCACAATAAAGTACCAGCCAAGGCCACAATCACATATATATATATATATATATATATATATATATATATATATATATATATATGGATAAAAATAGAGAGCATGATGGAACGATGAATGTGGGTACTGTAATCAATACCGGAGTATAGAGTTAAATTCAAGTGTCCAGCAATAGATAGGGATAGCGAAAACCGGCGGTACTCACGATCCTCTAATCTCAGCTAAGTTCACGGTTCTCCGGATTGAATGTTGTTACAGCTTAGGCTGTTAGATGTCCACAGTGTCCACAGTGTCCTGAGAAACAATGTCTCCTTGAACATATGTAACAGCTCTCTACAGCGTACAGCTCTCAGCACATGGTAGTGTGTGCTGAAAAAATCTGCCCGGGCAGAAACAGGGAACCAAATTTTCCAGGTCCCTCTCAGATTGGGTCCGTGTATCGGATATGTGTTCAAAACTCCAAGTGATAAGCGGTAATATGCTCCACAGCAATAGGCGACGCGTTTCGTCCCTGAATGAGACTTTCTCAAGCCAAAGGTTAGTATAGGTTCTTAATCCTCATCCCTTTATATATAAAAAGGAAGGGGGTGGAGATTCAAATCTCTAATTAGAGATTAATTGATTACATATGTTACACCTTGCTCACCAACACAACGCTGCTCCTTCTCACAGTGATTCTAAGCAGCGCTGCCACAGCACCTCCCCTGCCGGACTCTCAGCTCTCTGTTGCATCTGAATGTACCAAGCCCGGGGATCAATGGTGTGCACTGGCTGCACAGACAATCAAGCTTCCCGCCGGAATCTACTCCTGCAGCATCCGACATTGAAACGGCACCCACGCAGCGATAACACCCGGAGTAGCTGCATGTCACCCTGGCTGTGACCTGCGAGTAGCCATCCGGGGGTAAAATACGATAGTAGTCACCCTATTGCAAAGCGTATAACTGCGGCTGTAACTGCAATGTTGGTGTTAGACGTGCGCCCGATGTCCGCCATCAGTGGAGTGGGATTTAGAGGGTTGATGGAGATATTGTGTCCCCGGTACCAAATCCCATTGAGATTCCACTTCACTAGGCAGGCGATACCAAAAATGTACAGAGAAGTACGATCAAGTGTCCTCAGTGCTCTAAAAAATGCGGTTGTACCCACTGTCCACTTAACCACGGACATGTGGACAAGTGGTTCTGGGCAAACGAAGGACTATATGACTGTGACAGCCCACTGGGTAGATGCATCCCCTTCCGCAGCAACAGCAACAGCTGCATCAGTAGCAGCATCTACAAAATGGCTGCTCGTGCAAAGGCAGGCAACATTGTGTATTACAGGCTTTAATAAGAGGCACAACGCTGACAACATATTAGAGAAACTGAGGGAAATTATCTCCCAGTGGCTTACCCCACTTAGACTCTCATGGGGATTTGTGGTGTCAGACAATGCCAGTAACATTGTGCGGGCATTAAATATGGGCAATTTCCAGCACGTCCCATGTTTTGCCCACACCATTAATTTGGTGGTGCAGCATTACCTCAAGAGTGACAGGGGTGTGCAGGAGATGCTTGCGGTGGCGCGCAAAATTGCTGGACACTTTCGGCATTCAGCCAGTGCCTACCGCAGACTAGAGGCACATCAAAAAAGCATGAACCTGCCCTGCCATCACCTCAAACAAGAGGTTGTGACGCGCTGGAACTCCACCCTCTATATGCTGCAGAGGATGGAGGAGCAGCAAAAGGCCATTCAGGCCTACACAGCCACCTACGACATAGGCAAAGGAGTGGGGATGCGCCTAAGTCAAGCGCAGTGGAGACTGATTTCCGTGTTGTGCAAGGTTCTGCAGCCATTTGAACTTGCCACATGAGAAGTCAGTTCCGACACTGCCAGCTTGAGTCAGGTGATTCCCCTGATCAGGCTGTTGCAGAAGCAGCTGGAGAAAGTGAGGGAGGAGCTGGTAAGCCATTGCGATTACACCAAGAATGTAGCTCTTGTGGATGTAGCCCTTCGTACGCTTTGCCAGGATCCGAGGGTGGTCACTCTTTTAAAGTCAGAGGAATACATTATGGCCACCGTGCTCGATCCTCGGTTTAAAGCGTATGTTGTGTCTCTGTTTCCGGCAGACACAAGTCTACAGCGGTGCAAAGACCTGCTGGTCAGGAGATTGTCCTCTGAAGAGGACCGTGACATGCCAACAGCTCCACCCTCATTTTCTTCCACATCTATGGCTGCGAGGAAAAAGCTCAGTTTTCCTAAAAGAGGCGCTGGCGGGGATGCTGATAACATCTGGTCCGGACTGAAGGACCTGCCAACCATTGCAGACATGTCTACTCTCGCTGCATTGGATGCTGTCACAATAGAAAAAATTGTGGATGATTACTTTGCTGACACCATCCAAGTAGTGTCAGACAGTCCATATTGTTACTGGCAGGAAAAAAGGCAGTTTGGAAGCCCCTGTACAAACTGGCTCTATTTTACCTGAGTTGTCCCCCCTCCAGTGTGTACTCGGAAAGAGTTTTTAGTGCAGCAGGGAACCTGGTCAGTGAGCGGCGAAGGAGGTTGCTTCCTCAAAACGTTGAAAAAATGAATAATCAATTCCTCAATGAAGTACAGCACTGCCCTCCAGATAGTACAGAGGGACCTGTGGTTGTGGAGTCCAGCGGGGACGAATTGATAATGTGTGATGAGGAGGAAGTACACACTGTAGGGGGAGAGGAATCAGAGGTTGAGGATGAGGACGACATCTTGCCTCAGTAGAGCCTGTTTAGTCTGTACAGGGAGAGATGAATAGCTTTTTTGGTGTGGGGGCCCAAACAAACCAATCATTTCAGCCAAAGTTGTTTGGTAGGCCCTGTCGCTGAAATGATTGGTTTGTTAAAGTGTGCATGTCCTATTTCAACAACATAAGGGTGGGTGTGAGGGCCCAAGGACAATTCCATCTTGGAACTTTTTTTTTTTCATTATATGACCAATCAACAGTCGTTTGCCATGTTCAAAAAGTAAAAACAAATTTAAACAAATTCAAGAAATTAAACCAAAAGTAAAATGCCCTGTCATAATTTAAAACAAGAGGTATTGACGTGCTCTAAAACTACTGTATTGTTGTTTATATTTTATAAACACTACACTTGAAAGCTTGAGTCTTTCAATGAAAAAGTAACTCTCCATTGCACGAATATTTGCAACAGGGACAATTTTAGGGTTAAGAAAGTCAACTAATAACACTTAGACGCTGTCTGTCTTTATAAACACTACACTTGGAAGTTGGAGGAGGTATTGTGACCCCCGGCACCAAATTTACTACCGGGGCCACTCCACCGTGCAGTCCATATTTAGGTGTATCAGATATTAAACAACGGTGACAGTTGATGTCCAATTTTTTAATTATATTGTTGGCGCTGTAAAAAATTGTGTTCCGGGCACACCACACTACGCAGTCCATACCCTTTTTTGGTGGAATTCTGACCCGTGGAGGGTTTTTTAATTATATTGTGGCCTCGGTACCAAATTGTGTACCGGGGCCACCACACTACGCAGTCAAGAAAGATAGATGCGTATCATAGATAAAGTACATTCAGTGTTGTGGGGCAAATTTAAAAATATTCAAAATGCACTGACATTATCAAAAACAAGAGGTTTTCACACGCTGAAACTCCAACATGTATATGATGGAGAGGATGGAGGAGCAGCCGTATGTGCAGTGTAATGCAGACCTGTTGAAGGTTTTTATATATATTTTATTGTGGTGCCCAGTGCCCACTACTCTACGCAGTCCAGATACTATTTTTGGGTGTAATTCAGACCTGTTGAAGGTTTTCTATATATTTTTTATTGTGGTGCCCAGTGCCCACTACTCTACGCAGTCCAGATACTATTTTTGGGTGTAATTCAGACCTGTTGAAGGTTTTCTATATATTATATTGTGGTGGCCAGTGGCCAGTCCTCTACGCAGTCCAGATACTATTTTTGGGTGTAATTCAGACCTGTTGAAGGTTTTCTATATATTTTTTATTGTGGTGCCCAGTGGCCAGTCCTCTACGCAGTCCAGATACTATTCTTGGGTGTAATTCAGACCTGTTGAAGGTTTTCTATATATTTTTTATTGTGGTGCCCAATGCCCACTACTCTACGCAGTCCAGATACTATTTTTGGGTGTAATTCAGACCTGTTGAAGGTTTTCTATATATTATATTGTGGTGGCCAGTGGCCAGTCCTCTACGCAGTCCAGATACTATTTTTGGGTGTAATTCAGACCTGTTGAAGGTTTTCTATATATTTTTTATTGTGGTGCCCAGTGGCCAGTCCTCTACGCAGTCCAGATACTATTCTTGGGTGTAATTCAGACCTGTTGAAGGTTTTCTATATATTTTTTATTGTGGTGCCCAATGCCCACTACTCTACGCAGTCCAGATACTATTTTTGGGTGTAATTCAGACCTGTTGAAGGTTTTCTATATATTATATTGTGGTGGCCAGTGGCCAGTCCTCTACGCAGTCCACATACTATTTTTGGGTGTAATTCAGACCTGTTGAAGGTTTTCTATATATTTTTTATTGTGGTTCCCAGTGCCCACTACGCTATGCAGTCCAGATACTATTTTTGGGTGTATGTCACGGGCACTAGGAGTCTTTACCCAGGTATCACCAGATGATGGACTTACCAGAGCAGTATAGTTGGTATTATGGTACTCTGGTAGCGGGGTGATCATGGAACAGGAGACAGCAGATGGTAAGAGAATGCTCGAGGAAAGTCTATGACTAGCAGCACTGATAATAGGTAGATAACTGTACACGAGGAACTGGATGGACAAGGAAACGTGAGGGTAGTCAGTGGTCTGCGGATAGCAAGTTGTACCACTGCTATAGTGAGGGGAAATGTCCAGAAGTAACGAGGAGGTGATGAGAGTCAGCGGTCTGCGTATAGCAAGTTGTACCGCTGTCTGGGTGCAGGAATGGAATCCAGGTGAAGGTATCCGGGGAGTCAGTGGTCTGCGTTAGCAAGTTGTACCACTGCTATGTGAAAGGATACTGGAAACAGGTGACTTCAGGAAACAGGGAACAGTGGTCTGCCTCTAGCAAGTTGTACCACTGAAATATATAAGTGAGAAGGAGCACGGGGAGATAAATGCAATGCAGAGTATACACGGGCACACTGAACTTGATCCCACGATGATAGGCACAAAATAATAATAACTGAGCAGCACTGCACAAATATACAAAGTCACAAGAACTATCCACGCTAAAAGGAAACACAGTCAAATGATGGCAATAGTCTCAGTGGATAGGAAACTCCGGAGGAGAACAACTCAGTCCCGCAAGATATGCAATACACCAGCACAGTCAATGAGAAGTATGCATACCGTGGTTCAGGAGAGCAGGCTGTCAGAGAGAAGTGCAAGGATACCTGAACGGCTGGAGGCCGGCAGGAATGCGAAGTCCCAGGAGGGTGGAAGCGGTAACCAAGTAGGTGCAGCGCACGGTAGGTAGACCAGCAAGGAATGAAACAATACTCAGGAAAGCAGTAGTATATAGAACTGGACACCTGGAGAACACGGGAGAGTTGAGGCGGTCTAGCTGAGATGAAAGCAGCGGGACGTTGATCCGATGCAGACAGGCGTGATGACACAAGCAGGAACACTGTAGAACACGGAGACAGCGGATCGGCTTGCTGCAGACACGATGAGCACTGGAGAGTTGCGATGAGCAGGATACTGCAGAAACCCGGAGCCAGCGGATAGGAATCAGCTGAGCAGTCACGATGAAACACAGGAGAGTTGAGGTGAGCAGGGTACTGTAGAAGCACGGAGGCAGTGGATAGGAATCAGCTGGTGCAGTCACGATGAAACACAGGAGAGTTGAAGTGGTTTGAAACTGTAGAAGCACGGAGGCAGCGGATAGGAATCAGCTGGTGCAGTCACGATGAAACACAGGAGAGTTGAAGTGGTTTGAAACTGTAGAAGCACGGAGGCACCGGATAGGAATCAGCTGGTGCAGTCACGATGAAACACAGGAGAGTTGAAGTGGTCTGGAAACCACAAATGAACAACAGGAATCAGCAGGAGCTGAATACACGAGGAAACACAGGAACACCTTCAGAGGCTCATGGGGAGTGAGACTCCAAGATCAGGCAACGAGGTATTGACCTGAGGTGCTTTAAATAGGGAGTGTTGCCTGATCAACCAATTAACTAAAAGGAACATGTACTGAAGGTTTGAAAGGGCTGCACATGCGCAGACCCTCAGGATGGTGGACGGCCACGGTTCCTAAACACACGAGAAGTAGCACTCACAGTCCGGTGAGTGACAGTGTAATTCAGACCTTTTGAAGACTTTCTATATATTTTTTATTGTGGTGCCCAGTGCCCACTACTCTACGCAGTCCAGATACTATTTTTGGGTGTAATTCAGACCTGTTGAAGGTTTTCTATATATTATATTGTGGTGGCCAGTGGCCAGTCCTCTACGCAGTCCAGATACTATTTTTTGGTGTAATGCAGACCTGTTGAAGGTTTTCTATATATTATATTGTGGTGGCCAGTGGCCAGTCCTCTACGCAGTCCAGATACTATTTTTGGGTGTAATTCAGACCTGTTGAAGGTTTTCTATATATTTTTTATTGCGGTGCCCAGTGCCCACCACTCTACGCAGTCCAGATACTATTTTTGGGTGTAATTCAGACCTGTTGAAGGTTTTCTATATATTATATTGTGGTGGCCAGTGGCCAGTCCTCTACGCAGTCCAGATACTATTTTTGGGTGTAATTCAGACCTGTTGAAGGTTTTCTATATATTATATTGTGGTGGCCAGTGGCCAGTCCTCTACGCAGTCCAGATACTATTTTTGGGTGTAATTCAGACCAGTTGATGAGTTTTTAATTATATTGTGGGGAACACTCTTCTATGCAGTCCAGAAAGATACCTTGTTGCAACGTTTTGTACTACAAAAAAAAAATATTGTGAGGTGTTAGGTGTTCAGAATAGCCTTTAAATTAGTGGAAATTATTGTTATTGAATGTTATTGAGGTTAATAATAGCGTAGGAGTGAATATAAGCCCAAAAACTTAATTTTTACACTTTTTAGTTTTTTTTCAAAAAAAATCCGAATCCAAAACCTCAAATCCGAACCAAAACCTTTCGGCAGGTGTTTTGCGAAACAAATCCGAAACCAAAACATCGAGAAAATCCGGATCCAAAACACAAAACACGAGACCTCAAAAGTCGCCGGTGCACATCCCTACTTACAACTAGCATAGATCTATTAATGCTCATCCCCAAGTTTCTGTAAAATTGTCCAAAAATATTAAAAGTAAGCATGACATGAAATTTAGGAAACTTTCATCAAATTACAAGATTTATTTATTTTTTTTAAAAAAATAATCAAAACATTACAAATGTATGTTACTACTTAGGCATACATAGCAGAAGACATAGACAAACTTTTCAAGCACACAACCACAATGCACATGAATGCAAGCGTGTAGGAACTATACACAACACACACACACACACACACACACACACACACACACACACACACAGCATTTAAGAACAGACAAGTATTAGTAATGTTCACACTTATGTTTTAAAGATGTATGAAAATTATTTGAAAAGCAGAGACAATGACAACATTTTGCTCAAAAAAGCAGTGCTTGTAAAATATAAAAGAAAGCCCATTCATCTGGTATTATAAGGGCACAGTTGTGCCCTTATATTAAGGTTACATCTAAAAAAACGACATTCTCCCATTGGAAATCTGTGAGAGGGGGGGTATGGTGTTTGAGGGTCTACATTTTAAAACATATTAAAGCTATTAAGCTGAAATTTGGCATGGCAAATGGAGAACTGTCCACAGGTGTCGCATGCCAAATTTCAGAAAAAAAGAATAAAAAATGACAATTTAGGAACAATCTAAAGTTCAAAATCTCGCAAATTTTTTCCACTTCCTGTTTTGCAAAAGTCGCTGTTTTTCTGTTTTTTTTTGGAAGAGCGTAATTCGGTGTACAGGGTGTTTAAAGTCGTGCGGTAATTTTTAAAAAAAAGCTATTAGGGTCGAGGAGTGCCTTGGAGGGTTCACAAGTTCGACAAAGTTACAGTTTTTTTACAATTTGGTAAAATATGCCCCATTTTAAAGATAGGGGATTTCATAACGTTGCACATGTCAGATAGAGGTGTGTGCTGGGTATACTGAAAGTTGCTTCACTTGAGAGCACAAACATGGCTGACCTCTCGCTAAGAAAAAAAATTCTGTGAGCAGGAGAAATTAGCCACATTTCGGGGGTAGAGGGAGGATGGCTGGAGTTTTGGGACTGAGGGGGGGGGGGAACACACTAGCATTTTTAGCCCTAGCACCGCTCTTATTTCATACTTTTAATCCCTTTAGAGCGGTGTCAGAACGGCTGTGTAAAAGAGCTCCCGCCCCTCAGTAACATCATTTAATTTATTCACTGCACTGAGCTGGGGGGCGGGAAATTTAAAAGTGCTCTGAAAGATTTGTGCGGTGATTTAAAAAAAAAAAAAAAAGCGTCACTATTAACCCTAGTGCTGCCAGCCTACTGCTGGTTCCGTGAAAATCGGGGAAAAATTTTGCATGGGGTCCCCCCAATTTTCACGGACCCAGCACTAGGCAAACCAGCTGGGGTTGGAGGCACTATAGCAGGGGAACACGCGGCAGGGGTCCCCCTGCCATAATGACTAACCATCCCCAGGCTGTTCAGCACTGGGCTGGATTCCCTAGGTAGTGGGTACCGCCGAAAAAAACAAGCGGGCCCCCCACCTAGGGACACCCAGCCCAGTGCTGATAGCACTAGGGCTCTTCATACACCCCTGGGCGGTGGGTGTAGGGTAATGGCGAAGTAAGTAAGCAAAAAACAAATGGACGCCATTTTGTTTTGTGGAACTACAAGCCCCAGCCAGGTTGCCCTAAATAGTGTGAGCATGCTGCTACTTGTATAACTACAAACACCAGCATACCCAATGCAGCCAGGGTATGTTGGCACTTTGAGAACCACAAGTGCCAACATACCCTGACACCCACGGCTGGCTGGGACCTGTAGTTCCACAAAAGAAAATGTTAACAAAATCGCCACACCCTCATTACAACCACTAACATTTATTAAAAATAATAAACCCACAATAAATTCACGCTAGTGGGAAAATCACCTAATACTATAAATAGAACTACCGCAATAAGCTAAGCTCATTGCACATCGGAGCTCCTACTAGGTAGAAGCTCCGATACGCAATGAACTTAGTTCACTGCATTAGGTCTATTTATAGTATATGGAGATTTTCCCACGCTGGGAACATCCCCATATACCATAAATAGACCTTAAAAAAATAGACTCCAAAAAAACCCCACATACTGGTAGGTTAATTGTCTGCTAACAAATAGACCCTAGTCTGTGTCCGTATGTCTGTGTGTGTGTGTGTTAGGGAATTTAGACTGTAAGCCCCAATGGGGCAGGGACTAATGTGAGTGAGTTCTCTGTACAGCGCTGCGGAATTAGTGGCGCTATATAAATAAATGGTGACAGGGTCGGACTGGCCCTCTTCATTGGTGGGGGGAGCGAGAAACTTTAATATAAAAAAACAAAAAAAAACCTCACGTGATTGCAGCACCGGCTCCATTCGCACTGAATGTCGTGAGTGATGATGTCACGCCCGACGTTCAGTGAGGAGCGCCGGCAAGAAAGAAGAGAAGAAAAGGAAGAAGCAGATAGAAAACGTAAGTGATAGGGGAGCATGGAGCAGAAGTAGGAGCATGGAACAAAAAAGGGGGAGCATGGAACAGAGAAGGGGGAGCATGGACCAGAGAAGGAGGAGCATGGACCAGAGAAGGAGGAGCATGCACCAGAGAAGGAGGAGCATGGACCAGAGAAGGAGAAGCATGGACCAGGGAAGGAGGAGCATGGACCAGAGAAGGAGGAGCATGGAACAGAAGGAGGAGCATGGACCAGAGAAGGGGGAGCATGGAACAGAGAATGGGGAGCATGGAACAGAGAAGGGGGAGCATGGAACAGAGAAGGGGGAGCATGGCAGAGAAGGGGGAGCATTGAACAGAAGTAGGAGCATGGAACAGAGAAGGGGGAGCATGGCAGAAAAGGGGGAACAGAGAAGGGGGAGCATGGCAGAAAAGGGGGAGCATGGCAAAAAATGGGGAACAGAGAAGGGGGAGCATGGCAGAAAATGGGGAGCATGGAACAGAGAAGGGGGAGCATGGAACAGAGAAGGGGGAGCATGGAACAGAGAAGGGGGAGCATGGAACAGAAGGGAGAGCATGGAACAGAGAAGGGGGAGCATGGAACAGAGAAGGGGGAGCATGGCAGAGTGAAGGAGGAGCACAGACAGCATGGCAGTGTTTGTAGGAAAGCCAGGAGAAAGGGGGAGCAAAAAAAGCAAGGCACAGGGTGATGAAGGGGGGCCAAGAGAAGGGTGGAGCAAAAGCAGCATGGCACAGGGTGATGAAGGGGGAGCAAAAGCAGCATGGAGTGCACAGTGTGATCATAAGGAGGCACAGCATGGTGATGAAGGGGCTCAGTAATGTGTGTGTGATGGCACAACGGGCTTGTGGCAATGTAATGTGTGTGGTAGGTGGTGGCTAAATAATGGGTGCTATTTTCTTGGTAGGGTGAAGATGGGGCAATTTAATTTTATAGTGGGGACTATTAATTTAAGATGGGGTGGTTTGGCCGCTATAATTGAATGTGAGGCTGAGTTTGAGGAGCATGAGGTATATTTATTAAATGTGAATATGAATTATTTAATGGCAGTGATGGTTGCAGGAAATAGGTATATTTATTATAAGTAAATGTGATTAATTTATTGCAGGGGCTGTCTGTTAGGAGGGAAATAGGTTTATTAAATGGGAATACTATTACTTTTATGTTGGGGCTGGAGGAAATCCTAAGTATTAAATGTGGGTCCTATCGATTTAACGCTGGGGCTGGTTGGAATTTTCTAAATGTATCCATTTTTTTTCCAAATAGGGCCACTCAACATTCCAGGATCCAGACAAGCCACAGCTAAAGAAACCAGCAGCCACAGGTGGTAAAAGTGACAACAACAGGTAGGACAGTCTGTGAAATGTTCTGAGTCTAGTGCAGGCTTGGCTAGCCTGTGGCACTCCATGTTTTGTGAAACTACAAGTCCCAGCATACCCTTCCAGCAATAGGCTGCTATATATTGGCACAGCATGCTGAGGCTTGTAGTTTCACAACACCTGGAGTGCCACAAGTTAGCCAAGCCTGGTCTAGTGGGATAATCCCGATTTTTGGTGACTGTTCTGCCCAATCTAAGGTGCAGGTCAAGACTGTGTACTCTTTATACACACACTGCATTCTTTATATACTACACTATGGTGCTAGCTGTCCTTTGTGGGCTGACCACTCCCCCCTCTAGTGTCTGGTCTCGCCTCTTTGATGGTTGGCCACACCCCCTCTGGTGGGTCCCTAGCGTTGCAGTCCCCTGGTGGGCCCTTCATGCCCCAGTCCGACACTAAATGGTGATGATGATAATGTAGTGAACGAAGTTCATTGCGTATCGGAGCTTCTACACAGTAGGAGCTCCGATGCGCAATATAGTGTTTATTAATTATAGTGTTTATTAATTAAATATATAGTGCAATATAGTGTTTATTAATTAAATATATAGTGCAATATAGTGTTTATTAATTAAATCGCTCATATCTCACAGTACATTTCTTATATAAAAAAAGTCTAACCTTTTAGTTGTTCCTCAAATAAATACACACTAATGAAATGTAACACTAAGCATTCATTTAAGAAATAAAACCTGCAGTGATTCTGAATATTATCAGATATATGTGATTTTATTTGAACTGGAGCCTGGTGATCCGTGTTTTGTTGGCCTTAATGACTACATTTTTCCTTTACTGCACACAACGAGAGAAGAATGAGATCAGCATCTCCTCGCAGAACGTCTGCTCCTAGATCTCTATCTCCCCTCTTTTGCTCTGCCTGCCTATCAACATCATTGCCCACTTTTTGCCAGGTAAGTGCTCTCCAGGAGGACTACCTACTTCCTCGAGAGTCTCGAGGTCTTCCCTTAAACTGTACATCTAGGAGTATGCAGGATTGCAGTGTCTATTTCTTAATACTGGACAAACACATTTTCCTATGCCCAACATCTCTTAGTATTGTCTTCAGCCATTTTGTTGGAGACTATTAGATATAGTCTGTGAATCAGTGAATATGTGTCATATCCTTAATGACAAAACGCATAAGATTACTTGTTATCTTCCATTCATGATTGGGTTCAATAAGCAGGAATCTGTCATTCTCTGATCTTGGTTTCCCATCTATTGCTGACATACATGCATACAGGAACTTTGTCATACCACTCGAGAGCTGTGCTGATTAGCACATGGATTATTATGGAAAGATCCTGATTGACAATCATCTGGTGGCTGTGTGGATTTCAAGAAGGGGAGACCCGAATTTGCTTTTATAATAGAAGAGACTTCTATCTGTAATATTTGACAGAGTCCTGTACTGAACGGTGTTTGAACACGATCATAACTGATATAGGAAGTTTATACAGATCGTTTATACAGACTGTCTATTCACTTTTTGATTATACACCAACTACTTTTAACAGTATTTTGCACGAGACTTGTTCTGTGATTTTATTTGGGAAAATAAAAATAAGATCTGCTTGCTTTATTAAAGTAACACATTTTATCTGATAATTACCATACATATTTTGTTGATATATTAATTATATAAGAGTATTATTGTTTTTCATGTTTTTATAAATTTAAATAATTTATTCACAATACGTACTCTGCATTATTCAAGATGGAGTTATAGTACAATCTTTCAGTCCAACAGCGCACCTTTCTTTGTGTTTTTGAGATTGGGTTAATCTTTTTAGGGATTGGCACACCTAAGATGGGGAACAACATAGGACTGTTTTTTTGAGAATTTAATGATTGAGTTGATCCCTGGAGTATGAGTAAATTTTATATTTTAAATGAGGATACAACACTTACGGTCCTGAAAGGTACAGGAAACCTTTGGGTGCAAACTGAAATGTGGCTTGGATTGCCTTGCACCCTTTCCAGTTTCTCAGCAATATAATGTATTCTACCTTGATTGTAATAAAAATTGTAAATCAATTCAGTATGTAAAATTGGAGATCAGGGGATAAATGTATCAAGCTTAGAGTTTTCCGGCGGCTTTGAAAAGTGGAGATGTTACCTATAGCAACCAATTAGATTCTAGCTATTATTTTGTAGAATGCACTAAATAAATGATAGCTAAAATCTGGTTTATCAAACCCGGTGGAAAACTCTCAGTTTGAAACATTTACCCCCAGGAATGTTTCAAATATTTGCTCCATTATGTATTTTATTAGTGACACGTCACTTCCGGTTTTCTGATATGCAAATTTGTTAAGATGAGGAAAAACTATTTTGCTTTCAAATAAATAATTAATTATAAGGGCACAGTCGTAGGTCTATTTATAGTATTAGGTGATTTCCCTACTAGCGTGGGAAAATCCCCTAATACTATAAATAGGCCTAGTGCAATGAGCTAAGCTACTACTAGGTAGAAGCTGTTTGCGGCGGTCCTGCACTTTATTTATTTTTCTTCAATCAAGCAAGAAGATTAGGGGATCTTACAAATATGGGGCCCCCCTGGCCAAAGAACAGAAGACTGCAAGAAACAATGGCACCCCCTGGGCAGAAGAACAGAGGACTGCAATCAACAATGGCCCCCCCCTGGGCAGAAGAACAGACCCTCATTTACACCACATATGTTTATTAAAAATAATAAATCCCCAATATACTCACCAATGAAGTTTTCTTCTTTTGTCAGCAGCTTTCAATCCAAAAATGACTGTCACCAAAGTCCAAAATAAATTTGTATGCAAAGTCCAGCTTGACCATATCCAAAATAAATTTGTATCCAAAGTCCATGCTTGTAATGTCCAAAATAAATGTGTAATTCCAAAAGTCCTGCTTGAAATGTCACCAAAGTATTTTTATATTTATTTCTCCTAAATCTGAGAAAAAAAAATGCATATTCATTGTATATGTATCAAAAGAGGTTGGTTGTCTCCCATATCATCTGTTACCATTTATGTGCTATTTGTAATTTGACAGCTCAATGGTTTACAATATAAAGGAGAGATATGATTATGGAGCTTTGTGAATATGTTAGATATAATTGAAAATGATCGAAATTATGTTTTAAATATATATTTTTTTATGTTTTTCTTTTGAAAAGTATATTGATATATTTATATTTTGGATTTATATGTATATATATTTCTGTGAATGTCATATGATTGAAGACGGGGAGATTAATACACTTATCTGAATTGGAAGTTATAATATATTTTATATATACTACTATTAGATATTGACCATTCGGTTATATATTATCAAGTCTCCTTTTGAAGTTTAAGTGTACTCCTCCTGAGTCCGAAAGAGGAAAAATTTGCATATTCACTGCATATCTATTGAAAGAGACTGCCATCCTGCTTACTGTCACTGCTGACAGTGAGAGCAAGCAGCACGATCAGTGCTTGGTTCAACACTCTGCCTTCCCCACATACTTCTTGATTCGATCTACCCTTTTACTTGCGCCATGTACTTTCCCCATGTCTCCCCTGTCCTGGGACCCCAGCCAGCACCTATGAGCAGCGTTGGGACCACCACTGGCTCCCTGCTGTCCTGAGTCTCCAGCACAACCCTTTCTAAAGTACATTGTACATAGCTGCATACTTACATTACCCCCTTAAGAGCAGTGTTACCAGCATCGCCTATCTCACTGATGTCATTAAGTCGCGCTGTCGTCTTTCTGCATCGGGATTGGCTGAAGCTGGTTCACAAAAGAGTCGTCATGGATCCTTGTCGCGAATCAGCCGTCCGTACTGAAGACATTGGGGTAAGTGTTGTTGGTGTATTCAGCACCGTTAGGCCATACCCCATCCCCCAGACCCTGGGCGCTGTGATGTTGGTGATGGCGAGTTCGGGCACCCGGAGCTTTTTGGTTCTGCTGCTTCTAACAGCTGTTTGGACCTTTCATCTCAGCCAAACTGAAAACGCAGAGCCATACCTATGGTACATGTCAAAGAGAATGGGTGTACTCAGCCTAGCTTCACATGAGAATACAAATATGGCTGACTATTTTTCATTTCTGAGCTGGAGAAATTGGCCATATTTTCTATCCACAGTGAAGCTGGTTAATGTTTTGGGGCTGAGAAGGGGGCACCCTGTAGTTTTATTGGTGCTCTCATTTCAAAGTTTAATCTCTGAGTCGTCCCAGAGCGGCTGTGACAGAGCCGTTTAAACTTCCTGCACCTCAGTTACATCAGTTAATTTATTCGGTTCAGTGAGCTGGGGGCGGGAGATTTAAAAGTGCTCCGAGGTTCCTGCTGTGATCACCTATCTATCATATGTGTTCTGTGCCGAAAGCCAGTGAGGTATGTAGCGAGTAACATAACACAGCTCTCCTTATAGTAGCCCACACGCTTTACTCCTGCCTGCCTCGGAACCTGAATCTGGGGAGAACACGTTATTCACAAGCTGCGCTTCACAGCTGGAAAACATGAGCCACTTGGTGTATGCCATTGCGTGGCTCACTAACATGTCACACACTCGCTGTCCTCATACTGTCACTTACTGCCCTGGAAATAGCACTGTTTTACATATATTATAATTACATAAGATTCTCTTTCATTTCGGACCTCGTTTAACTTTACGCCAATAGATGCACAGGTGTACATATATTTACTATATCCTGTCTCACGTTTATTAAATTCACAAAATGTCTTGCTGTGTCTGCGAGGTATGAAAGGATCAGTGGTAGTATATCTATTTTGTCTTCGTGGGTGGACTTGGGTTGAAAAGAATGGAAGCATGTGTGCTTGATTTTGCTTCTTTTTTTTTTTGCAAAGATATGATGCTTTTGTTTGAGTTGTATAGCTCTATGTGCTGGGGCTTCTTGCATTCCCGAGCTCAGTTACGTTTATCTCTGCTAGGAGATGGGAAAGTCTGTTTGCTATAGATGGACATACACTTCAAGTTGTCATACTGGCTGCACTCTGGAGCGATGTGTCAGATAGTGTGCAGTATACTACAATGCGCAGTATAAATCTCTATGTAGTCCACTGCACTGTGGATACATTTCTTCTAAAGTACTGTCAATATCAGTGCATTGCACTATATAACTGCTGAATCAAAGTATATTTAGCCAAGTGCCCATCTAATTCACTGCAGTATCTGGAAGTAATGGTTCTTAGTGGAATTCATAGGATATAGAGAGATGCACTCTGCCAGAGACATTCAGAAGTGCAAGCTGACTGTGATCATCTGATAGTGGAGACATCATGGCAGCGTGTGGACACAGAGAACACTCATGGGAGATCTCCATTGGAAACCACGAGATAAACTTCTGTCCACTAGGAAAACCACAAATAGCTGGACTTTGGGTAAGACAGCACAATTTACGTTTACAATTTAAGGGACTAATAGAAGTCAGCTTGTATGATACAGATCCATTTATTCTCTTATTGTTTCGATGGAGAGTCTCTGAGATGATTCTATTCAGATTGTTCATATTGACAAGAACTTTTCTACCTTTGGAATACTAATTTGTGTCCATAGGTGAGTGTCACTTGTTTGTACTGGTATTACCATAACCCCTAGGTAAAAGCGAACATAATGATATTATTCACTTTTATTTGTGTACACTTATTTCTATTTCATACACACATGGCCTATATTTACCAACTCCCCTCAGACACACGACTGAATATCTCTCTGGATTTCTTACCAAATACACAGAGTGTAGAGCTAATTTGGTTTCTTTATAGTTGTTGTAATCAAGGATGCTGGATACTGGTGCAGAGGCTGTGACAATTGAGAGAAAAGCTGGTGCGCAGGGGGTGATGTGTGATAAAACCTGGGGCACAAGGTGTGCCGTGATAAAAAATCATGGGCACATAGAAGTAATGTAAAAGAAAATTATACTGCTGCATAGGCTGTGACAATTGAAAGAAAAGCTGCTGAGCAGGTGGTGACATGTGAAAGCAAAGCTGGTATGCAAGGGGTAACATGAAAGAAAAGCTGGGGTACGGTGTGACATGAGAAAGAAAAGCTTGTGTATGTAACCCCCTGTCACTGTGTGTAGTGTGGGGTGCAAAGGGTACACAGTGCACCTCCTTCTCAAGCCCTGGCTAGCTGATGGGCATGGGTGTAAATGATCAGGGGGTCCCTGCACATGCAGGTGTTTCTTTGTAGTTAGTGGGACACAGGTAATGTCACTTTGGTGCAGTGTAATAGAAGTCACAATAATTTGGGCGCCAGACCATCTCTATAACAAACTCAACTCTTTATTTACACTCTTCCTCCAGCACGATAATCATAATGGTTGCAGCAATAAAGAAATATATGTACAGCTCCTTACTCTCTCCAGCACAGTTCTTAATGAGCAATACGAATATGGTTGCAAATATATCTCATTACTCCTCCTGCACAGTTCTTAATGTTATCCAGATGTTATGTAACATAAATCATTGGTCTCTCTTACACTCCATACTCACTGCAGATACCCTTTCTGCAGGGGCACATGCATGGATGCTAATAGGCAGGCAGCCTCTCCTCCATGCAGCTCTGACACACTCTGTGTACCTCTCAACTGCAGCTCATCCCTCCTCTGCGGGGATGATGTCTCCTGTGCTCTGACACGTCACTCTGTGTACTCTCAGCCTCAGGATCTGACACTAACAGCTACCAGGCCTCTTGTAGCAGCCCTCACTCCAGGGCCTCTTCCATGCGAAGTGTCCCCCTCTCTCTTGGGTTCTCTATAGTGGCATGGAGTTCTCCCCCTCATCCAGTGCACACATTCCTTGCCCTGGCTCAGTCACCATGCTCAGACTTCCAGGCAATGCTGGGGGAGCCTGGGAGCTTCCACCCCAGGTCCCCAGCTACAACTCTCCTCTTGTGTCTCCCTTCTCAGTTCCTATCCCCCCTTTGCTGACAGCCCCTCCTTCTTCTCCCTCAGTCTCCAGGCTGGGCTGGGTTATCACCATGGTAACCTGTTTATGTAACTTTTCATAAACTTCTATCTTACCCTCTAGGTGACCCCTCCTGAATTCACTGAGGTGCAGGGTTTTACTAACACGCCACTAGGGGGTGTTACATTCTCCCCCGATTAGCTGGGCACCCTAAACTACACCTAGTGGGGCTGCCTAGCTAATCTCACTCACACTTAACTCACATATGCACACACACATGTAAACTTTTCTACATCACTATTGCATGAAATATCACAGTGTAAAGTGAATACAGCATAGCAATACAATGGCAGTATGAATATAAACACATTTCACATTGCATACCCCACAACACCCCCAATGGATATAAACATGTGAGTCACAGGTGTCCTGTTTTTTTTCCCAATGTACCTTCAAATGTGGCTTAATGCCAAAGCAATGTAGCACCTGCCCATGCCTGCCCATGTCTCCTCCCTCCTGGGTCAAAAAGAGACAGGTGGCTCTCGTGGGCCCCTCCCAACAAATACATCTCCCCCAAGTCACATATCAGCAATATATGCAGGGGTGGCATTTGACCAGCGGGGTTGCCTTCCCCCCTTTCTCTCGAACGTGGACGATCTGCCTTTCTTTGCTCCCCCTAATCCTCCGGAAGGGCAATATACAGACGTCACATTGCACAATCTGCCTCTCTTTGCTTCCCCAAATCCTCAGGAAAGGCAATATACAGACTGCATTATAATTACACCTCACACGTTGAACCTTTTCTTCTTTTGCTTCCCACTCAGCTGGGTTAAGTGGCACTACAAGTCTCAGCAACAAGCACACTGCTGCTCCATATACTGTCCCGGACAGAACTACTCAGCAAACAGCTTGCTTCACCTTCTCCTCATTACCCTTGGTCTCCTGGGCACCTAGAGACGGTCAGACATGGTGTCCCAAGGGTGTTACTCCGGCTGGGCACACTGCACTCAGTCCCTGTGTCCTGCAAGCACTTTCTCCATCTGTTGTGCTCGAGCCCCACGTTGGGCGCCATTATGTAACCCCCTGTCACTGTGTGTAGTGTGGGGTGCAAAGGGTACACAGTGCACCTCCTTCTCAAGCCCTGGCTAGCTGATGGGCATGGGTGTAAATGATCAGGGGGTCCCTGCACATGCAGGTGTTTCTTTGTAGTTAGTGGGACACAGGTAATGTCACTTTGGTGCAGTGTAATAGAAGTCACAATAATTTGGGCGCCAGACCATCTCTATAACAAACTCAACTCTTTATTTACACTCTTCCTCCAGCACGATAATCATAATGGTTGCAGCAATAAAGAAATATATGTACAGCTCCTTACTCTCTCCAGCACAGTTCTTAATGAGCAATACGAATATGGTTGCAAATATATCTCATTACTCCTCCTGCACAGTTCTTAATGTTATCCAGATGTTATGTAACATAAATCATTGGTCTCTCTTACACTCCATACTCACTGCAGATACCCTTTCTGCAGGGGCACATGCATGGATGCTAATAGGCAGGCAGCCTCTCCTCCATGCAGCTCTGACACACTCTGTGTACCTCTCAACTGCAGCTCATCCCTCCTCTGCGGGGATGATGTCTCCTGTGCTCTGACACGTCACTCTGTGTACTCTCAGCCTCAGGATCTGACACTAACAGCTACCAGGCCTCTTGTAGCAGCCCTCACTCCAGGGCCTCTTCCATGCGAAGTGTCCCCCTCTCTCTTGGGTTCTCTATAGTGGCATGGAGTTCTCCCCCTCATCCAGTGCACACATTCCTTGCCCTGGCTCAGTCACCATGCTCAGACTTCCAGGCAATGCTGGGGGAGCCTGGGAGCTTCCACCCCAGGTCCCCAGCTACAACTCTCCTCTTGTGTCTCCCTTCTCAGTTCCTATCCCCCCTTTGCTGACAGCCCCTCCTTCTTCTCCCTCAGTCTCCAGGCTGGGCTGGGTTATCACCATGGTAACCTGTTTATGTAACTTTTCATAAACTTCTATCTTACCCTCTAGGTGACCCCTCCTGAATTCACTGAGGTGCAGGGTTTTACTAACACGCCACTAGGGGGCGTTACATGTACAAGGGGTGACAATTGAGAGAAAATCAGGGGCACAGGGTGATAACAAAAAACTTGAGCACATAGGAGTGAAGTGAGAGAAAATTTGGTGCACAGGGGTGACGTGAAAGAAAAGCTGGTGCAGAAGTGGTGATGTGAGATAAAATCTGGTGCATAGGCAGTGACAAGTGAGAGAAAAGCTAGTTTGAATGGGGGTGACGTGAGAGAAAATCTGGATGACGTGATAGAAAAGCTAGTGCGCAGGCGGTGACATGAGAATAAAGCTGGTGAACATGGCAATGGCATGTGTGCATGCGATCACAAAGCTGGTGGGCATTGGGGTATGTGTGAGAGAAAGCCATGCACTGGAAATGGAGGATGCTAGGTTTAGAGGAAATCTTAGGAAAAATTACTTTATCAAACTATAGTGGATAGGTGGGACAGTCATCCAACAGAGGTGGTAGATGTTAGTATAATAGAGCAATATTAAAACTCTTGTTTTTTTAAGAATTAAGAAAAATAGTGGAAATTAGATGGGCCAAGTTATTCTTAAAGGCCGTACAATTTTAGGATTATAAATTTATCATCAATTTTTTTACTTTACAAAATGCCATGAAATTCCATAGACAAAAACCTTACGGTTTAACATGTCCGATTAAGGTTCCTTACACACCATCTAAAATGTAAGAAAACAATTTAAACTCTTCCACTCAAACTCCAAAAAGCAATGAAATTACGACGATTAAGGCAGAAACCTTAATGGACGTGTTACTTGCACAATACAGACATGGTATGCCATCACATCCTGTGGTTAGCTGCAGATTCAGCAAGATCATGGAGTGAGATTGCTGTCACTCACAAAATGGTGGAGCTGCTAATTCACAGATTTGTGTGTTCACTGGAATACATACATGCAGTACTATTACATTTTCTCAGTTTAGCTTTATCGTAGTTTAGGGCCTGCATGTCTTAGAAAGAGACAGTAGAGCAACTTCATAAAAAATTAGCTTGACTGCGGCTTCTAGGAGAAAAGCTACAGAAGAGGTATCTTGTTTAGAGCATAAAATTGCCTCTCTTCTTTCCCAACACCAGTCCTTCCATGACCCTGCCCTGCTCACTCAAATTACTTCGCTGAAAGGCCAATTTAACACCCTCCTTTTCCGTAGGGCTGCTATTACTATGCAGAATCTTCAGCAAAGGTACTACGATAAATTTGATAAAGCAGACTCTGTTCTAGCCAGAAAGCTTCGTAAGAAGATGGCCCTAGGTCACATTGATAAAATCTATTGCTCACAAGCGGGTGGGGTTACATATGACCCCAAGGAGATAGTTCAGATGTTAAAGGAATTTTACTCCTCTCTTTACAACCTATCCCCGCCACCTCCCCCTCAAAGAGCTCACACAGTGCTGACTCTAGATGAATATCTAGCCACCACCCCCCTCCCCAGGCTCACTCCGCCTCACCTAGAGTCTCTGAACGTGGACATCACTCTGACAGAGGTATTGGCGGCCATTAAATCCATGATAGCTTCTTCAGCTCCAGGCCCTGACGGTTTCACCCCACAAAATTATAAGAAGTTTACTGCAGTACTGGGCCCCCATTTGACATCCTTCTTTAATGAGATCTTAGGAGGAGCCACATTCGACGCTGCCACTACCAGAGCCAACATCATTGTCATTCCGAAGCCAGGGAAGGACCCAGCCCTCTGCTCTAGTTATAGACCAATATCCCTCTTAATGTAGACCTTAAAATCTAAGCAAAAATTTTGGCCTCCACACTGAACCCCCTCCTCCCTTCCCTCAGCCACCCCGACCAGGTGGGGTTTATCCAGGGGCGTCAAGCCCCTGACAACACTAGGAGTACAATTGATTTGATCCATACAATTCACAGGGGTAAGCTCCCCTCCCTTCTTATGTCACGGCGCTGAAAAAAGCGTTCGACTGCATCTCCTGGTCATTTATGGTTGGTGTGCTGGGAGCGATGGGTTTCTCTGGCAAATTTATGACTGGCATCTCAGCCCTGTACCGCTCCCCGTCGGCCACAATCTCCGCAAATGGTCTGACCTCGGCCCCCTTCACTATTGCCAATGGCACGCGGCAGGGCTGCCCCCTCTCTCCACTCATTTTTGCCCTTATCATAGAGCCATTAGCAGCCAGAATCCGGACTTATCAACAGATAACAGGCATTCCGGTGGGTAGTTCTTCTCATAAGATAGCTCTTTATGCAGACGATGTCCTGTTGACTACTGCAAACCCGATTTTTTCCGTTCCTCCTCTCGTGGACGAACTAGATCTCTATGGCCACTTCTCGGGATATAAAGTTAACACTGATAAGACAGAAGTCCTGGACTTTTACATTTCCCAGGCAGACAAAGTGTTGCTAGAAGGTTCCTTCCCATTTAACTGGCGTCTTCTAAAAAATCAAGTACCGTGGGGTATATCTGGCTTAGCTTCTCCACCAGCTTTTTCAGGCCAACTTTCCTCGCATCCTTGCTCAAATTAAGTCAGATCTTCCTTCATGGTTGCAGCTATACATTTCCTGGATAGGTTGTTTTAATGCGGTAAAGATGAATTTACTCCCTAGGCTCCTTTATCTTTTTCAAACCCTTCCCATCCTAGCCCCCTATGTTATCAAGTTCCTCCACTTTCATGTATTTAAATTTATCTGGTCTGGTAAGCGCCCCCCGAGTCCGTTTTAAGCTTTTACAGAGAGCCCCGCGGGGAGAGGGACTGGGAATCCCTGATTACCGACGCTACTACTTCTCCGCTCAGCTTGCTCAATGCGTTCTGTGGTGTAGTTCAACACCCTCCAGGGTCTAGGTCGAGATTGAGGCCGAAAGTCTGGGTATGCTATCTCTATCCACTCTCCTATGACTCCCACGGGCTTGTCGTCCAAAACGTGTTTAACTTTATCCGGCCATTACACACTCCCTGGCGGTCTGGAGCTTTACCCACCATCCCTCTCCCCTAATACCTCTATTTAACTCCTCTGACTTCGCACTGGGCCTTTCGCCAAAAGTATTCTCATGGATCTCACAAGGGGTCCGTTTCTTAAATGATCTCATCTCCACGGTAGTGTTCCCGTCGTTTACTGACATCCAATCTCGAATGGATATTCTCTCTAAATTTTTCTACCAATTTTTCCAGCTTCGTCACTTTTACCATATAGCTAAAACTCAACTCTCTTCCCGATACCTTATCATGTTTGAAAATCTCTGTTTCCGCCAGTCTTCTGCGAAAGGCCTTATTTCAACACTGTACTATGAACTCGCCCCACCTTCTTCAGACCTTAGAGATTCGCATGAACTGGCCTGGGAACGTGACTTTGGTGAAGCCCTTTTGAGCGAAGAATGGTCGGAGATATATGAGAATGCTGCCTCCAGTTCAATCTGTGTTAAAATAAAAGAGAATGTCTGCAAGGTATTCTACCGATGGTACTATGTTCCCTCCCGGATTCATAAAATTCTCCCAGACTCTTCTGATCGCTGTTGGGTTGCCATGAGGGTAACTTTATCCACATATGGTTGACTTGTCCCAAACTGACAAATTTCTGGACCGAGATTAAACAACTGATCCAATCAGCACTCCAGGTAACGATACCGTTAGAACCTAAATTTTTACGACTCAAAATTTTTACGACCACTGCGACTCGGCCCCAGGATAAACTGGCTAGACATAGCTTGTCGGCAGCTACCTGCCAAATCGCATCAGACTGGAGGCAGCATCGCTTCAGGCCATTATTAATAGAGTATGGCAGTTCCAGCGTCTGGAATACATGACTAAATCGTTCACTTTCACTTTTTTCAGGCTTATTCCCCTTCACTTGACACTATACCTCCATTTGTCCGTCCTCCTCCCATCAATCCCTCTCCCTTTCTTCCTTTTCTTTTCTGCTACGATCTAGTCTCTCCTCTCCACTCCCTGCTTCATGCCCTTCTCTCTTGTGGCATTCCTCTCTCCCTTTCACATCTATAAAAAATTCCCGGTCAATCTCTATATATACGTAACTTGACCCCTCTGCATTGATTACCCACGATAATACATTGGTCGTATCTTATGCTTTCATTTATGTGTATATGACCTTGCAAAAATAATAAAAAAAATAAAGTGGAGTGTGTAAATGGGAGAAAATCTGCTAGGAGGGGACCAAAGAAGGTAAAGGGTAGTTCCAGCCCTTAAGGTAACAAATATCTTAAAATAGGTAGTCCCCTGACATGATCAAATAAAGGTTGCAAACTTAAACAATTGAAATATTAAAATCATAACAGAAACTTTTTGTAATATAATAGAATCAAACAGTGGCCCTCATATGCGAGTGTAATAGTCCCCTTTGGGGTCATAGAACGCCCCTGTACATGAACAATCTGAATGGAGATATAAATGAACAATATGACCAATCAAAGGATTCCAAATGTCCAAAGTGGCAGACTCTCCATAGACATAAGTCCCGTGGTATCAAATGGTATATACAATCGGTACTGTATACAGTTGTCTCAATAGAGGAATAGGAGTTCAAAATGTCCAATGTAATAGAATCATAACAGATGATCTCACATGTCCAAAGTGACAGTCTCTGTATAGACATATGTTTCGTGCTGACAGGGGGTATGTAATGAGTGAATGAGTGGGCAGGTCAAAATTCCACTATTCCATGTTTAGATCCATAGTGAAATCAGCTGTGGAGTCATCAGGTTTGACTGGAACCAATAGGATTCGGCCATTCACCCAATCAATTATGGAGACAATTATCACACTCCCTCATATACTCCTCGATTTCCCCACAGAATATCTTTATCCCAGAGGAAGCCATAGGCGAAACGCGTTGGTTTATTCACTATACCACTACATCTGTTCCCTTTGACGCGCTCCAGCTTGGAGAACACAAAGGAACAGCTTCTTTACTATCCTATCGCATGCGCAGACTTGACATAGTCGCGGCAGCGACTTATCCTTTACCTCTACAATCTACACAGGATTCTACTGCGGGGAAGCAGGCGCGAGGAACTTTGAAAGAGCACATAACAGCCCTGTATAGGTGTCACACGCCGGTCCCATAGACAGGCACTGGCGTTGTTACCTTCCTCCTGTAAGCGGTGATCAAGGTTACTAGCTTCAATATCGAGGCATCATCTGTATTTGGTTCTGCGCATTTGCTACCTATTACCCTCGCTTATGACCTCCTATATGTTCCCATTGGTTCTAAGCATTTTGGAGCACTATTTAAACCTCCCATTGTTCCTCTGTCAGTTGCTTGTTCTTCGAGATACTCACTCTCAGTAGGATTTGGCTACCTTTGGTCTGACTCACCTGTTGTTTGCTTGTACGTCCTGGATCAGCTGTACTCTTCTTTGATGCTGCCGTTAATGAACTGCCTGTTGCACCTGTATGCATCGCTGTTGCTCGGAATCTCCATCTATGGATCAGCTAGTTCAACGCCTCTGTTGCTTCTACACTAGAACTGCCGCTATGCCAGTAACTAATCCGTTGTTCTCAATCACCATTCACGGATCAGCTAAGTTCTATTCCTCCATTACCTCTATATATTGAACTGCCACTGTACCAGTAACTCACCTGTTGCTTTGAATCATCATCTGCAGATCAGCTAAGTTCTATTCCATTACTGCCTCTGTTTGAACTGCCGCTGTGTCAATGATTCTCCTGCTATGCTTTGAGTTACCATTTTCGAACTAGCTAAGTTCTATCTCCGTTACTGCTATTGTTGAACTGTTGCTGTATTAGTAATTCCTTGCAGTCACCTTGAGTTACCAACTGCGGATCAGCTAGTTGTACCTCATCATCACTTCTATCTGAACTGTTACCGTGTTAGTAAATATCTGCTGTTGCTCTGAGTTACCTACTATGGATCAGCCAGTCCTAAACCGTTATCTTTTTCATTCAACTGTACTGTATCAGTATCCATCGGCAGTTGTCCTGATATGTCATCTACATCTCTGTCATCAAATTCCAGTATTGCTGCCACTTGTATTACCACTGAGCCAGGGACTATCAAGCTCATGTATCCAGGGTCTCTCTGACCACCAGTACCAACCCATTGTTTTTGTTATGTGCGTATTGTCGCTAACCAATAACGATTGTCGAACCTCGATTTGTGTTTCCAAAGCACAAAGATTTATTCGCAATAAGTAGAATAATATGCTCAAGCGAAGTAATAGTAAATACAGCCGTTACTTATCGCAGGTGCTCTGGATCCAGTGCAGTCATTGAATCCTGAAGTCTGGGGACAAGATGTCTGCATGCTGGATCACAAGCTGCTGCTTATATACACAATCAAATACAGTAATACAATGAAGATGGTATAGCTTGCATCTATTGGTCCAGGTCTCAGGAATGTCCAAGGGGTTGTCAATCATTGGCTGGTTCATCCTAAGGAATCCAAAGGAGGGGGTCATCTCTGCAGGGGGTATGCTCTGCTCTTCCCGCCAAGATTCCTTAGTCTTAAGTAGTTCATAATTCCCTATCATTCATAACTTGTGTATGCACTCTGTGATTCCCTCGCAGAGTGAACCAAACAGTAGGATATGTAACAAGGTTCATTATGATAACACTCATGATGTTATTCCTTCAACCCGTTCCGTGTATTTCACTAATATGCATGTAACTCTGATATAACATATAAATACTACTATATTTCGACATAACTGACTATGTGTTGCAACTACCATTAATGTGTACTATTTTATAAGTATGCGTGTTTGTGCGAATGTATGGTAAAAGACCAATTTACTGTTGCTGCCACGTGTAGTGGATGCGTACGCCCTTTCACGCCGTAGCGTGCCCTTGTACGTCGATGCGTACCGTACGCATCTTTTCAGACAAAGACAACCAAGTTTGCTATACTTTAATTGAAATGACTTTATCCAATTTGCTGACTTCGACATTTTAAAGCTCCACTATTTACTCTGCCAGCATCCATTCAGGAGACCGTGACCTGAGGAATAGGAGCAGCGAAATCCATACCCTCTTGCGGGGGGTCACTGGTGAAAACCTCCTACTCGTTAGACTCCGCACTCCTGAGTGAGTTCTACCTTTTGGCAGAGACAAGAGATCCACTAAATATTATTCAGACTCGTGACAGTAAGAACAGGCCACATGTCTGATCCCCCGGTGGAGCCTTCTGCAAAGGATATGCTAGCAGAACCTCTTAGCACGGGTTGAACAGCAAGATAATACACAGCGCCAGCTTCTGCAGTGTCTCCAGACTCTTGCTAGCCATCTTGATATGCTTCAAGGAACTCAGCCTGTGGTTCCCGTTTCTCCTCCTGAGCAACCTCTTGGGCATCAGGCCTCTTCTGCAATTTCCTCTATGCTCAGATTACCCACTCCAGCTAAATTTGATGGGGACTCAAAATTTTGTCGTGGCTTCCTTAATCAGTGTTCAATCCAGTTTGAACTTCAATACCAAAACTTTTCTACTGACAGGACTAAAGTCGCATATGTGGTTTCTTTCTTGACTGGTCAAGCTTTAGCCTGGACTTCCCCACTCTGGGAGAGGGATGACCCTCTTCTCAGTAACTACGCATACTTCCTGCTGACCTTTCCTCTGATATTTGATGAACCTGGTCGAATCTCCTCTGTTTCTGCGGGTATTCTCAGGCTACGCCAAGGGAACCATTCTGTAGCCCAATACGTTATTGAGTTTCGTACATTATCTTCTGAACTGTTCTGGAACAATGAAGTATTAGTGGCTGCATTCTGGCAGGGGTTATCAGATAGCATTAAAGATGTACTGGCATCCCATGAGCTCCCTACCACCTTGGATGCCATCATATCTCTGTGTAACAAAGTAGACCTGCGTTTCCGAGAGAGATCGTCAGAGAAGGAGGTGTACCGACGCCTGACCCATAGACCAGTTCCACATTCTGTGCTGCATCCTTCCTTTGTTGATGAACCTCAGCAAATTAGGAGTTCCTGTTTGACCTCTGAGGAACGTGACAGAAGACGCCGAGACAAACTATGTATCTACTTTGGCGAGTCTGGTTACTTCCTAAATTCTTGCCACAAGAGGCCAGGAAATGCCAAACCCTGATCTGCACCGAGAGAGGTCAGATTGGAGTTCAGCAGAACCTCCTCTTCTACTGTTTGTACCATTCCTGTTTCTCTACGGTATGACTCCTCGGAATATTATACCCGAGCTCCAATAAACTCTGGTGCCACCGGGATTTTTATTTCACAGAGTTTAGTTACTCAATGGTCTATTCCCACGATCTCTCTAGAATCTTCAGTTATCATCACAGCCATTGATGGATCTCATCTTCCTCACGGTATGATTCGTACCCAGACCAAACCTCTTACCCTTCACATTGGAGCATTACATTCGGAACGCATCTCTTTTTTTAGTGTTACCTTGTACTACCTCTCCAATAATTTTAGGCCTTCCCTGGCTCCAGTTCCACTCTCCACAACTGGACTGGAATACTTCGGAGATCTTGCTCTGGGGTTACCGTTGTCACTCTGAATGTTTAATGAAAGTGAGACCACTTTATTCCTCTGATATTACAACATTCTCCGATTCATCAACGCTGCCTTCTCAATATCAAACATTTGCTGATGTTTTCGATAAGGCTCGTGCCGAGATTCTTCCACCTCATCGTCCATGGAATTGTCCCATAGAGTTAATTCCAGAGAAGATGCCACCCAGAGATCAAGTTTACCCTCTCTCTCAACCAGAGACCAAAGCCATGTCCATCTATGTCAAGGAAAACCTTCAGAGAGGCTTTATTAGACCTTCAGTTTCCCCTGATGGGGCAGGCTTCTTTTTTGTGAAAAAGAAAGACGGTTCTCTACGTTCCTGCATTGACTATTGCGGGCTTAACTCAGTGACCATCAAGAATCGCTACCCCATTCCACTCATTACAGAATTATTCGACTGGATCGAAGGAGCTAAAATCTTTACTAAATTAGATCTCAGGGGAGAATATAACCTTATTCACATTTGATCCGGAGATGAGTGGAAAACAGCCTTCAATACCCGCAATAACCATTATGAGTATTTAGTAATGCCCTTTGGCCTCTGTAATGCTCCAGCAGTATTTCAAAGTTTTTTCAATGAGTTTTTTCGGGATCTTCTCTACTCCTATGTCATTGTTTATCTGGACGATATTCTTATTTTTTCCAAGACTCTAGATACTCATAGGAAACGTGACTGAAGTGCTTACCAGACTCCGCAGAAATCATCTGTACTGCAAATTAGAAAAATGTTCCTTCAAAACTGCTTTCATGCCCTTTTTAGGTTCCATTATTTCTGGATCAGGTCTCCAAATGGACCCGGAGAAGGTTCAGGCCATCCTAAACTGGCTGCTCCCATCTACCCTCAAGGCTGTCCAACGTTTTTAGGGTTTTGCTAATTACTATCGACAATTTATTTCAAATTATTCCAGCATTGTCTCCCCCATTACTGCCCTCACAAGGAAAGGTGCCAATTCAAAAAACTGACCAGCCGAGGCCTTGGAAGCTTTTTCATTTCTCAAGAATGCCTTCTCCTCAGCACCCATCCTCCAGCAGCCAGATCTTTCACAACCGTTCTTTTTGGAAGTAGATGCCTCAGCAGTTGGTGTTGGAGCAGTACTTTCTCAACGTTCACCATCCAACCGATTTCTACCATGTGCTTTCTTCTCTAGAAAATTCTTACCTGCCAAGCAGAATTACACCATTGGTGACAAAGAATTGCTAGCAATGAAGTTGGCATTATTAGAGTGGCGTTACCTTTTGGAAGGAGCTCAACATGTGGAAACGATTTTTACAGATCACAAAAATCTGCTGTACTTATAAAACACACAATGTCTTAACCCTCGGCAAGCACGATGGTCACTCTTTTTCTCTCGTTTTAATCTTCGTTACCTTTAAACCAGGGCATTTGAACAAAAGGGCAGATGCGCTCTCTGAAGCCTTTGATTGTACGTCAGACTCAGATCTGTCTTCTGCTCGCCTCATCCTGGATCTTAAATGTCTCCTGGCTACTGCTACTTCTCAGTCTCCTCCTCTTGGGAAGTCCTTTGTTCTCAAGGTACTGCGGAAGAAATTACTACGTTGGCACTATGCCTCTAAATTCTCTTGCCATACAGGATTCCTTAAGACCTACGAATTAATATTGCGTTCCTACTGGTGGCCTTCACTCGGTACTGATGTCAAGGACTTTGTTGCCTCCTGTAATGTCTGTGCTCAGTACAAGTCTTCCCCTCTGTTACCTCTCTCCATACCATCCAAACCCTGGACTCATATCAGCATGGACTTCATAACTGACCTTCCTACCAGCAAAGGTCACAACACCATCTGGGTCGAGGTAAACCGTTTTTCCAAAATGGCTCATTTTATACCACTCGTGGGTCTGCCTTCTTCCTCCATCCTGGCGCAACATTTCATTCAAGAGATTTTTCGGCTTCATGTGGATGCCCACAAGCGGTCGTTTCTGACAGAGGAGTACAATTTACCTCTAAGTTTTGGCGGGCACTGTGCAAGGCGTTAGGAGTTCAACTCAGTTTTTCATCTGGTTACCATCCGCAATCCAACTGTCAGACGGAGAGGGTGAACCAAGATCTTGAGACCTTTATTCGAATGTTTTCCTCCGCTAGCCAAGATAATTGGATGAGTCTCCTACCATGGGCAGAGTTTGCTCACAACAATTTATTTCATGAGTCTACCTCCTCTACTCCATTCTTTATTGTCTATGGCTTACATCCCATCGTTCCCAGGTTTTTTAGAATGTAACTGCTGCAGCAGAACTTTTACGTAACTTCTCATCAACTTGGGCCCAGATTACATCTCAGCTCAAGAAGACTTCTATTCATGATAAAGTGGCAGCAGATAAGATACGTCGGGCTGTACCTGCTCTAAAGTGGGCGATAAAGTGTTGTTATCTACCCGGAACATTTGTCTTAAAGTTCCTTCAATGATGTTTGCTCCTCGAGTCATTGGTCCATATAGAATTCTGAGAGTCATCAACCCAGTCTCCTTCAAATTGAAGCTTCCATCCTCACTTCACATCTAGAACTCCTTCCATATATCTCTCCTGAAACCTCTGATTATTAATCGGTTCTCGTGTACTACACCTTCCTCTACAGCGCCGGAATTTTCTCAACAAGAAGACTTTGAGATTACTCAAAATCTGGATTCCAAAGTTTCTCGGGAAATGGTGAAATATTTAGTGGATTGGAGGGGTTTCGGTACTGAGGAGCGTTCCTGGGTAAATGCCTCTGATATCAACACCCCTGAGTTGCTACGAAAGTTCCACGCCAAATCACTGATAAGTGTCCGGTGGCCACTTCTAAAAGGGGGGTATTGTCACACGCCGGTCCCATAGACAGGTACCAGCATTGTTACCTTCATCCTGTAAGCGGTGATCACAGTTACTAACTTCATTATCGAATCATCATCGGAATTTGGTCCTGCGCATGTGCTACCTATTACCCTCGCTTATGACCTCCTACCTGTTCCCATTGGTACTAAGCCATTTGGAGCAATATTTAAACCTCCCATTGTTCCTCTGTCCATTGCCTGTTCTTTGATTTACTCACTCTCAGTAGGATTTGGCTTCCGTTGGTCTGACTCACCTGTTGTTTACTTGTACGTCCTGGATCAGCTGTACTCTTCTCTGCTGCTGCCGTTAATGAACTGCCTGTTGCACCTGTACTCATCGCTGCAGCTCGGAATCACCATCTCTTGATCAGGTAGCTCAATACTACCATTGCCTCTCCATTAGGACTGCCGCTGTACCAGTAACTCACCCGTTGCTCTGTATCACCGTGCACAGATCAGCTAAGTTATATTCATCCGTTACTTCCATATATTGAACTGTTGCTAATTAACTGCCTGTTGCACCTGTACTCATCGCTGCTGCTCGGAATCTCCATCTATGGATCAGCTAGTTCAACGCCTCTGTTGCTTCTACACTAGAACTGCCACTGTGCCAGTAACTCACCCGTTGTTCTCAATCACCATTCATGGATCAGCCAAGTTCTATTCCTCCATTACCTCTATATATTGAACTGCGCCTGTACCAGTAACTCACCTGTTGCTTTGAATCATCATCTGCGGATCAGATAAGTTCTATTCCATTACTGCCTCTGTTTGAACTGCCGCTGTGTGAATGATTCGCCTGCTATGCTTTGAGTTACCATTTTTGAACTAGCTAAGTTCTATCTCTGTTACTGCTATTGTTGAACTGTTGCTGTATTAGTAATTCCTTGCAGTCACCTTGAGTTACCAACTGCGGATCAGCTAGTTGTACCTCATCATCACTTCTATCTAAACTGTAGCCGTGTTAGTAAATATCTGCTGTTGCTCTGAGTTACCTACTACGGATCAGCCAGTCCTAAACCGTTATCTCCTTCATTCAACTGTACTGTATCGGTATCCATTGGCAGTTGTCCTGATGTGTCATCTACATCTCCGTCATCAAATTCCAGTATTGCTGCCACTTGTATTACCACTGAGCCAGGGACTATCAAGCTCGTGTATCCAGGGTCTCTCTGACCACCAGTGCCAACCCATTGTTTTAAAGCTCCACTATTTACTCTGCCAGCATCCATTCAGGAGACCGCAACCTGCGGAATAGGAGCAGCGAATCCTTACTCTCTTGCGGGGGTCACTGGCGAAAACTCCTTCTCATTAGACTCCGCACTCCTGAGTGAGTTCTACCTTTTGGCAGAATCAAGGGATCCACTAAATATTATTCAGATTTGTGACAATAGGGTAAGTCAAACTTTCTATCAGTGTCTTGGTACTGCTAAATTCAGACTGATTCTTTTGGTATTTTCCACGTATGGGCGGAGGAGGCACTATTGGGACCGTCCTGACATTTGTGTAATCAAAGGAGGCATCCTCTGCACCAGCCCGATATTTTGGGCTAACAAAGAGCCTGCTCACATTGTGTATTACATACCCCCTGTCACCATGAAACATATATCTATACAGAGACTCTCACTTTGGACATGTGAGATCATCTCTTATGATTCTATTACATTGGACATTTTGAAATCCTATTCCTCTATTGAGACAACTGTATATAGTACCAATTCACTGATTATATATCATTTGATACCACGGGACTTATTTCTATGCAGAGTCTGCCACTTTGGACATTTGGAATCCTTTGATTGGTCATATTGTTCATTTATATCTCCATTCAGATTGTTCATGTACAGGGGCGTTCTATGACCTCAAAGGGGACTTTAACACTGGCATATAAGGGCCACTGTTTGATTCTATTATATTATAAAAAGTTTCTGTTATGATTTTAATATTTCAATTGTTTAAGTTTGCAACCTTTATTTGATCATGCCTGTCTGATCAGAATTGTTTATGTATTTATTGCCATTAAAATTTACATTTTTGTGCATGATTACCCTATATTGACATTATTCTTTGTACACCTGTGTGCCTAGGGGACTACCTATTTTAAGACAATCTCTCTGCCCACAAAGTATGGGATCCTGACCGATCTGTGCAACATAATTCTCTCCAAGCTGTCCTCCACAAAACACAGTAGTTGCTCCTAACAGATCCCTGCAGGGGATTTCTCTCTCCAACACACTAACCACTACTGAAAGGTCCATGCAGAACATCCCTGCCACCAGCCCCATAAGGGATCCTAATAGATAACTGCAGAATGTTTTTCTAAAAATGTGTAGGATCCTGATAGATGCCTGCAGTACATCCCTCCTCCTCCAAAACAGTACTTAATCCTGACAGATCTGTGAAAAGAATCCCTCCCAGGAGCACAGTGCCTGCTCCTAAAATATAGTTGCAGAGCCATCCTCCACCCAACATTGTACCTGATCCTAAAAGAGCCCTGCAGAACATTCTTACCCCAAAACAGTATCTGCTACTTTCAGATCACTAGAGAGCATTACTCCCTTTAACACAATGCACGCACCTGACATCCCTGAATAGCATTCCTCCATTCAACAGTGCCCACTCCAGACAGATCTCTACAAAACATTCAACATAGTACCAGCTCCTGACAGATATCTGCAGAGTATTTCTTCCTCCAATATAGTGCAGACTCCTGACAAATCTGTGCAGAGCATCCCTCCCTCTCACACTGCCCACTCCTGACACAGTACCTGCTCCTAACAGCTGCAGAGTATTCCTTCTTTTTTATCCTGTACAAGAAGTAATGATTTATGCCACAGACCATAGCCCCAGGCAGTCCTCAAGAGAACATCCTTACCCCCCAAAACAGTACCGAGTCCTAGTAGATCCCAGCAAACAATCCCTCCCACCAACAAAGTACATAGCAGTCCTTCCAGGATAGTGCCCACTCTCCTAACAGATCCTTGCTGAATATACTTTCCACCAAAACAGTACCCACTCCTAATGGATCTCTGCAGAGCATTGTTCTATTCAACACATAGGGCTAGATTTACTAAGCTGCGGGTTTGAAAAAGTGGGGATGTTGCCTATAGCAACCAATCAGATTCTAGCTATCATTTTGTAGAAGGTACTAAATAAATGAAAGCTAGAATCTGATTGGTTGCTATTGGCAACATCCCCACTTTTTCAAACCCGCAGCTTAGTAAATATACCCCATTGCCTGCTACTGAATTCAATTAATAACCTCCAAACCACCAGATCACTAAATTTTGTCCTATCAACACACCTTTAAATTAGCCTCCATACCCACAATCACCTCTAAGTTTAATGTAGCCCTCACCAATAAATGAATAGCCTATCCACCTTAAATTGATAGTGTCCATCCTCACCCCACTAATAAATGTACAGTCCTTGCACCGGACCCACCAACACCATCCACATTATACTAAGATCACAATCACACTTGCTTCCGTCCCTCAGGACACCTGATCTGTCAACTGTAAGAGACAGACTCTACTGTCTGTCCTAGAGCCGTAACTAAACATTTTAGTAACCTGGGCAAGACAGAGCACAGGATCCTCCCTCCCCTCCCGCACACTCACAGGAACACACAGCCAGTAGGGACATTCCTACTTGGTGCTGCTGCCGGTGTCTTATGTAGTTTCTGTTTGGCTGGATCCTGGAACATTGGGACCCTGTTTTGAAAAGAAAGAGTTATTATTCACCTCCTGGAAAGTCGAGCATTGACTAAATCCTTAGCCAGTAAACAGGCCTCCTTGCACCCAATTATCCCCAGAATTTAATTAAAGGCATTCACATTTGATAAATATTCTTTTTTTCCCCCATATAGCCCCAGCATTAAAGTAAAGAGCACCTGAGTTTAATAATTAGGCCTCCTTCCCCTTAACTAGCCCAATATTAGTGTTTATGTTTAATAAATAAGCCTCCTTACCCCTTACAGGATAGATTTCGAAACAAGCAAAAAAGCTTGTCAGATTAAACAGACATCCCTCTCCCCATACATTACATGCAGGGGCTAGCTGGCAAATTTTAGACTGGAAGGAAAGCATGCAACACCCCCATGTGCAGCAGCCCATCATATGTAACCCCCAAATCATCAGAAATAACCCCTCATCAATCAATCCCATCCTCAAGTCACTAGTCTCCTCAAAATCATTAAATCTCCCAGCATCCTCATAATAACCTGTTTATCAACATCAACCTCCCCATCATTAATTAGCCCCCAACATTACAAATCAACCCCCTTATAACTATTAACTCCCACATCACCCCATCATAATTAATTAACCCTTCCTTGTAATCATTAAACCCTTTAGCCTCATCATAATAACCCCTTCATTAACCCATTTATAATCAGTGACTCCCTCATCTCCATAAATAATGAACCCCAGTATCATTAATATAATTTATATTCATTAAACCAGTTAATCATTACCTCCCTCAGCCTCCTTAAAAGTATCCATTAAATCATTACCCCTTCACCCTCATAATCAACTTCTAATCATCATGCTCAACCCCCTCAACATTAACTTCCCACTGATTATATTAACTCCTTCCTCCATCCCCGCTTACCCGTTGTTTATCCACCATTCCTGTAATAGGCAGAGGGGAACTGATCACATTTCCGTTCTACTCTTTATACTTTGGCTTCTACATGTTGTACCCTGTAGTCTGGAGCGAGGGGAGGTCCCACAGCTGTCTGTCAGAGTGAGTGGCCAGGAGGTAGGTGCCATGTACTCTTGCTCCATGCAGAGTGATCAACTAGTAGCTTTTTCTTACTCTGGGTGGCAGCAGACCATTCAGCGCACACAAATGCCTGGTACTAGCCTTCAGTGGTGTCCTCAAAAGCCCAGAGCCTTAAGCAGCTGCCTAGAGCTACCTAGTGGTAGTACCAGCCCTGAATCGGGCCTGTATGCGCTTTCTTTTTTAAACATTTCTTAATATGCTGTTTGCATTATCAATGTAATCTCTTAAAGAATAAGCCCATATTTACAGCCTATAACTCTAGTTATTCCATAATTTAATTTCCTTCCAAACAGATTAAGGGATGGAACAAACAAATTATGTTGACAATGGATTAACGATCCAGAGCTTTAACATCTTTTAATTCAATACTTGAATAGCTTGTTTCTACACATATGTATTGAAGTCTCCCTCAATATTTTTCATCCAGACCTCTTGGGCATTTACTAGTAAAGTAAGATCAACAGCCAGATGACAGTTGCCTCAGGTGCCATATGCAACATTTTTAGACTAATTCCTTTCTCCTGTCTATAAAATCTTTAAATGATGTTGAGTATTTCATGGGCAAAATCATATTCTTTACCAGTCTGATTGCAGTGTCTACCACTGGAACTGAATTACGTGCAATAATGTCTATATTTCTCACTGCAAGCAGTTTCATAAAGCATTTCTCTTTCTATCCAACTCCTTTAACCTTCTTGCCGTTACTGAAACCTGGCTCTCCGATTCTGATACTACTTTCCCCGCTGCCCTCTCCTATGGTGGCCTCTCCTTCACCCACTCCGCCAGGCCTGGTGCCCGCCCTGACGGTGGAGTTGGCCTCCTCCTCTCCTCCACCTGTACTTTTCGTGTCATTCCCCCTGAACCCTCCCTCTCCTTCTCCTCTTTTGAAGCTCACTCCATCCGCCTCTTCTACCCCATCCATCTCCTCGTCACTGTCATCTACCGCCCCCCTAGCCCCACCTCCCTCTTCCTTGACAACTTTGCTAGCTGGCTTCCTCACTACCTCTCCTCCGATCTCCCCTCGATCATTCTCGGTGACTTTAATATCCCCATCGACAACCCCACCTACCCTGCTTCCAGCAAACTGCTCACCCTCTCTTCCTCCCTTGGTCTCACCCAATGGACCTCCTCCTCTACCCACTGCCTTGGTCACTCCCTTGATCTTGTCTTCTCCTACCTATGTAATCTCTCCGACTTCTCCATCTCTCCCTTTCCTCTATCCGACCACCATCTTCTCTCCTCTTCTCCTGTTTCCCTTCCCCTGCCCAAACCTACTCTGTCAATACGCAACCTCGATGCTCTTGACCCTGCCTCTCTGTCCTCCTCTCTTGATACCCTCCTTTCTCCCCTTTCCGCCCAGGCCTGTCCCAACCAGGCGGTCTCCCTCTACAATCACACCCTTACCTCCACTCTGGACGCGGTCGCCCCTGCCCACTCCGTCCACCCCCGCTGCTCCAAACCCCAACCCTGGCACTCCAAATTTACCCGCTTCCTCCAAAAATGCTCCCGTTCCGCCGAATGTCACTGGAGAAAATCCCGCTCCCTGGCTGAATTCCTCCACTTTAAATTCATCCTTTCATCCTACAGCTCTGCCCTCTCACTCACTAAACAATCTTTCTTTAAATCCCTCATCTCTTCCCAGTCCTCTAACCCCCGCCGCCTTTTTGCCACCTTCAGCACTCTCTTGGCCCCCTCCCCTCCCCCCCACCCCCTCCTCCCTGACTGCCTCTGATTTCGCCTCCTTCTTCTCCTCTAAAATCGAGGCCATCCGACTTGAAATCTCCTCCTCCACTCTCTCTTCCACCCCTCCCACTCTTCTGTCCTCCCCCCCCAACCACCTTCCCCTCCACTCCTTCCGTCCCACCACCGGCGAGGAAGTCCACTCTCTCATTTTATCCTCCCCCCCACTACCTGCCCCCTGGATCCCATCCCCTCCCACCTTCTTGACTCCCTTTCCCCCACCACCTGCTCCCACCTCGCTCACCTCTTTAATCTCTCCCTCTCCACTGGCATCTTCCCCTCCTCCTTCAAACATGCTCTCGTATCCCCCATTCTTAAGAAACCTAATCTCGACCCCACTTCTCTCTCGAACTATCGCCCCATATCTCTTCTCTCTTTTGCCTCCAAAATTCTCGAGAGGCTTGTCTGCAGCCGTCTCACCTCCTACCTTTCTGAATACTCCCTCCTTGATCCTCTCCAGTCTGGTTTCCGCCCCCTCCACTCCACTGAAACTGCCCTGGCTAAAGTCACCAATGACCTCCTCTCTGCAAAAGCCAGGGGCCACTTCTCCCTTCTCATCCTCCTTGACCTCTCTGCAGCCTTTGACACCGTTGACCACCCCCTCCTCCTTCACACCCTCCAGTCTTTCGGCCTCTCCGGCCCAGTCCTGTCCTGGTTCACCTCTTACCTTACTCACCGTTCCTTCTCTGTCACCACCTCTGGGTCTCTCTCCCCCCCATCCACCCTTCCAGTCGGGGTCCCTCAGGGCTCTGTTCTGGGACACTTACTCTTCTCTCTATACACCTCCTCCCTGGGTGAACTCATCAGCTCCTTCGGCTTCAGCTACCACCTTTACGCTGACGACACTCAACTATACCTCTCCTCTCCTGATCTCTCTCCCTCCCTCCTCTCTAGGGTGTCCGCCTGCCTCTCTGCCATCTCCTCCTGGATGTCCTCTCGATTCCTCAAACTTAACCTTGCCAAAACTGAGCTCATAGTTTTTCCTCCCTCTCATACCCCATCCCCTTCTGACCTCTCCATCACTGTCGACAACACCTCTATCTCCCCTGTCCCCCAACTTCGCTGCCTTGGTGTCATCCTCGACTCCTCTCTCTCCTTTGGCCCCCACATCCTCTCTCTTGCTAAATCCTGCCGCTTCCAGCTGCGCAACATCGCTCGCATCCGGCCCTTCCTCTCCCAAGATGCCACCAAATGCCTTATCCACTCTCTGATCATCTCCCGCCTGGACTACTGCAACCTCCTCCTCACTGGCCTCCCCCACTCTCATCTCGATCCCCTTCGATCCGTCCTTAACGCTGCAGCTAGGCTTATTTTCCTCTCTTGCCGCTCCTCTTTTGTCTCCCCCCTCTACCTAGCCCTTCACTGGCTCCCATTCCCCTTCAGAATCCTCTTTAAGCTCCTCACACTCACCTACAAGGCCCTCGCCAACTCCACTGCGCCCTACATCTCCACCCTCCTCTCTATTCATGCTCTATCCCGCCCTCTCCGTTCTGCCTCTGACCGTCGCCTCTCTTCCCCCCTTATAACCTCCTCCCACGCGCGTATCCAAAACTTCGCCCGCGCTGCCCCCCTCCACTGGAACAAGCTCCCTCCCTCCATCAGAACTTCCCCTAATCTGTCCAGCTTCAAACGGGCCCTAAAAACCCACCTTTTTCTTAAAGCCTTTCTGTCTCCCACTTAACTTCCTACCTTATCTTCTGCCTCTGTCCCCCTACTCTCCTTCTCTCCCCTGCGTCTCTCTGTCTGTCCACCCCTTCCCTTAGATTGTACGCTCCTCTGAGCAGGGCCATCTCTCCTCCTGTTTCCACTACTTCTAACTCTGCTCTCCAGCTACTTAGCCCTCCTCCTCGAGGGTCCTCCACCCCACGTCCACTCTCGCTCCCTCCTCCCCCCTGGGGGTCTCCCTGTCTTCCACGCCCTCCTTCTTGGGCCCCGTCATTTGCGGATCCTCCCTCCCCCTTCCCCGCCCTCTCCAGCTGTGCATTGAGCGTACTGAGTTGCTGTGTTTACTGTACTGTGCTGTCTCCCATTGTGTTGTGATTTTGTTTGTCTCTGTACGGCGCTGCGGATGCCTTGTGGCGCCTTATAAATAAATATTAATAATAATAATAATAAAATTCAAGCCAGACAGGTTCTCATACTGCTTATGAAACTCATCTAAAATTGTGTTCTACAGTATCTCTTCTTGTCATTCTTGTGGGTAGTGTATCTTGGATTATGACTTTGATTTTGACTGTGTTAAAAGTTCAAATCAAAAACTACCTCCTCACCCTCTGTTTGGCTCAGACCTCGGACAGTAATTAGGCATATTCTCTAAATATTCTGTCCAGAAATATTCATATCTAGGTTAGCACATCTTGGTTGTATGGCTCTTTTCTTGTGATACTTTTTTAAAGCATGTCTTGCACACTAATTTAGAAGGCCAGTTTCCTGTATGGCCATCAGTCCCCTTGCAATGTCCTAGAGCAGTGATGGCTAACCTTTTCAGCTTGGTGTGTCGAAAATCGGAAAGAAGTGTAGCCTTCCTTGGGTCGTGTGTCATTTCAAGAAATATCCATAATTTGGTGATATTTGCAGCCCTAATAAAGAAAGTTATATTTTTAATTTGTTTGTTATATTTATTAGTTCAAAAAAGCAAAAACAAATAATGATTTATCTTAGTGACTTTTCTATTGCTGAATTGCATTTTATAAATCTTCAATTGCAGGTTTGTATTTTGTGCACTTCAGGGCCAAGCAAGCGCTGCTAACTTCATCTGTCAGTCTATTTCTTTTATTTGTTTTAATATTATTTAATGCTGAGAATAAGGTCTCACAAAAGTATGTTGAGGGAAAAATTGTGAGTAAAGCCATTCCTAGATTTTTCAGGGTGCTAAAAGTGTCTGGTAATCTGTTCCAAGCACTCCAAATTTCATGTTCATAGTGGCAGTCTTCTTCATTCTCCAAACAACTTCTTTCCAGATTCTCAAGTTTGGACCTCAAATTGTCAAACACTTGAAACCAGATGCTGTCTCGAAATTCAGCAAGTTGCATCTCCAAATCATCAATTTGCATCCATTCAAAACTATTTAATTCTAAAGTACTGTAGACTACTAAATCCAGATACTTAATTATTTTAATGGTCTCTTCCAGGCTTCTAAATTGATTAATCTTTCACTGAACTGGTCAAGTAATGAGTTCACAATATGCTGGTACTTCATGTGCATGGGTTCTATTTCATTTTGTACAGTTGTGCTGTCGTTCTCAAAATACTTTTTTACTCAAGGAAAATACTTATAAGTTTTACTTTCTATATTTCGCTTAAAGATTTTAAGTTTCCTTTGAAAGGCTTTTATGTATCCAAACATAACATCAATACTTTTACCAAAACCTTGTAATTGTAAGTTTTGCTCATTCATATAAACAGAGATATCTGTGAAAAACATCAATGAGTTCATCCACTCATTCACCCATCATTGAGCTGAGGAAAGTTTGCAAGATCCTTATTCTCAAGAAAAACCTTAATTTTCCTCGGCTTAGCCACCTCACATTATTGAACATCAGCAGTCCACTGTAGGTTGAATCAACTTCCTGTAAAAGTGCAGAAAATTCTCGCTTGTGAAGGGGTTGAGCAGCTATGAAATTCACTATTTTTGTTACAACTGACATTAAATCATTTAATTCTGTGAAACCTGCCTTGGCACACAACACCTCCTGATGGATAATACAATGAAAAGGCACAAGTGGACGTCGCATAGCTTCCATAAACAACTTCACAAATCCTACACTTTTTTCCACCATATTGGGTGCCCCATCTGTCATCACTGACACAACTTTACACATATCAATGCTTAGGTCACTGAATGTTTGTATAACAACCTTACATATTTCCTTCCCTGATGTACTTATTGGCACTGATTCTAACTTTATCAACTCTTCTCTCATTTGATGCAACATCAGTAGTTTCATCAAGAGAAATTGAAAAACATTTACAATGATCTAAGTCTCCTTTTAATTGATGCTGTATGTTTGTGTTCAATCTCATTATTCTGTCTTTGATGACATTTCTACTTATTGGTAACTCAGAAATTCACCTAATAGCATTTTTATTTTGCATATCGTGAAATAAAACTGGTGCACACCTTAGAAGAGTTTCTTTAATAAATTCTCCTTCACTGAGGGCTTTTCCATGCTGAGCAGTGGTGGGCTGGGACGGGGGGCAGGGGGGCATGAGGCCCCCGGGCTGGTTGTCCATGGTACATTTTGTGCCACCTAGACAGTAGGGGGGCGCCATACCTGCCCGCCCGTAACTACTATACTAACTATTTTTTTCACGTCAGGACGCTGCAGTGAGAGAGAGCCGATGCACCGGCTTTCTTTCAATAGATAGTATAGTAGTTACGGGCGGGCGGCCGGCCCAGAACACAGGAGCTGCTTTGACGTGAGGAGCCAGCTCAGACGCAGGAAGAAGGAGCAGGTAAGTAAATTACAGTGGGATGGTGAGAAGGGGAAGGAGGAGCTGATGAAAAAGGGGGAGCTTATGAAAAAGAGGAGCTGGAGACTAGAGGGGGCTGTTGAGAAGGGGGGCTGAAGACTAGAGGGGGATGATGAGAAGAGGGGGGTTGATGAGAAGAGGTGGTGGGGACTAGAAGGGACTGATGAGAAGACGGGGTTGATGAGAATGGGGGCAGGAGACAATAGGGGGCTGATGAGAAGAGGAGGGTTGATGAGAAGAGGGGGACTGGAGACTAGAGGTGGATGATGAGAAGAGAGGGGTTGATGAGAAGAGGGAGCTGGAGACTAGAGGGGGATGATGAGAAGAGGGGGGCTGATGAGAAGGGGGTCAGGAGACCAGAGGGGGCTGATGAGAAGAGGAGGCTGGAGATTTCAGAGGGCAGGAGGGTGGAGAGAAGGGCGGTTTTTTTTTATACTATGATACATACTATAAAAACATAAATAATATAAAAAATAGATCAGTAAAATATTAATTTGCAATAATAATCTCTATTAAATGTGAGGAAAGTTGTAACCCGTAATTTGATTGTGGGGCTGGTGGGGAAATAGACATGTGTATTACATGGGAATGTTAATAATTTAATGTCGGGGATAGTGAGGGGTTAAATCGGTCTGTTTGCTAAATGAAGAGTTTATCAATTTAATGTCTGGGCTGATGGGGGGTTATGTTTGTTTATTAAATGGAAATGTTATTAAATGTTATTTATTATAGGGGATTAATTGGGGAGAAGGAGGCCTAATTATTAAACGTGCGTGCTATGAATTTGATGTCGGGGCTATATGGAGGAAAATAGACATTACACTTAAATGCTATTAATTACATTCTGGAGCTGATTGGGTGGAAGTAGGCCTGTTTATTAAACAGAAAAAGCTACTGATTTAATGTCTGTCTGCTTGTGGGGAGGGAGGTCTAGATTCTTCACTCACTGCTCAACTTTTCAAAAGGTGAATAATAATCTCTTATCCAACCAGGGCCCCAACATTCCAAGATCCAGCCAAGCAGCAACAGAGCATAAGACCAGCAAGCAGAAGACACCAGTGATGCGTAACCGCTGAAGGGCAGCATCTACTCCCACAAAGGTACGTTGTGGAGGGAGAGAACCTAGTGGTCCAGTGGCAAACTCTGTGCAGGAGCCTATGCAGTCCTTGCATAGTCAGCAGCATCATGTACTACTTTATATGGCCGTGTCATCCATTGACAGATTATTGTACTACAAGCTGTATATTCTGTCAATGGGTGATGCGGCCAAATCCAGCAGTATGTGATGGCCACTTATGCGCGGACTGCATAGACTGCCTACACCAGTGATGGCTAACCTGTGACACTCCAGATGTTGTGAAACTACAAGCCCCAGCATGCCTTGCCAGTAGATAACTAGCTGATAGCTGGCAAAGCATGCTGGGACTTGTAGTTTCACAAGACCTGGAGTGTCACAGGTTAGCCATCACTGGCCTATACCTTGTTTCTCAAATGACAGTGTACAGTGCTCCTCCCCTAGACTACAGGAGCCTTGCAGCAACAAATGATTGTGTGAGTGTGATCGCCATAGTATTGATGTTCCCAGGGTGTCAGAATATAATCCATTATAATCAGACAGGTATGTGAAAAAGTGAAGGAACATATATAATAAATAACATACAATATAAAGTGAGGTTTGTCTTTTGTTGCATTATTTATTTTCATTATTTAAGATTTACATTTATAATAAAAGTACTGCTGGATTAAGCAACACTAAAATAACCTCTTTTTTATATTGATAAATATATATTATAGTTAAAACAACCCTTTTAGGATAGGCCGCTACTTATGGGCCAGCGCTGTGTGCTTTTTCCCCGGGCTGAAGTCTGCCAGCCCTCCCCTGATGCTGAGCTATGGAGTGAGCAACGCATAAACTTGCTGATGTTAAATTTGTAGAGCCTCTTACAAATTTAAGGAGGGAATCTGATTGGCTCTTATAGAGGTGTAACTTCCTAGAAATGTATTCCTTCCTTTCATCCAGACTTTTTTCCAAGTGCTGGCGATGATTAGTTTCAAAATGTCTATTTATGTTCCACGTTCTGCTTACTGCTGTCTCATTTCATATGATGCACAAGGATCTGTTTTTTCTGTCTATAATGCCATACATCTCTGTCCATATGTCTTGAAAGGGTCTGCTACTGCTACTACCACTCTCTTTATCATTCAATCTTGCTTTTTTATGTTCTGGATTCTCCATCTCAGGGCTGCAACAATACATAAATAAAAATCATGGCATTTTCTATAAAAGGTTAATTCATAAATTAACTTATATTATTTTGTACCAGGAGTCAGTCCAACAACACTGTTACAAAGGTAATTAAAAACCTATTGACCGCTTTATTACCTCTGTAACGGTGTTGTTGGACAGACTCCAGTACAAAATAATTTAAAGCACTACACTACGTATTCCCTTCTGTAACTAGCAGTAGGCAGGCACATACCTGCTGCACTTTTGGCAGAGCTCAGCAAGTCTGTGGAGCAGGAACTAGGCAGGGCTTGGAACAGTAGAAGAGGCTCCAGATGGCAGGACAGGGAAACACAGCCTCCAAAGAAGAAGAACCCTGCCAGGAGAAAGATAAAAGTCAAGATGATGGTTTGTGTTTTCGAAATTGAGGGGGTTGTATGGTGCTCTGTGAGGATAGTGAGAACACTCCCTTGAAGCAAGAACTGCAAGAGGTGCTCTGGAGGCAAGTTATATGGTGATGTGAGACATGGGTGGGAATAGAAGTATCAGGTGGTGTTGTATAGTAACAGTCTTATACAATGGTAGTACACTTTATTTTGATATGCATGTATCTATACAGGGTACATATGCCAAAATGAAAGAGAGTGAGAGAGAGTGTATCAGGTTGGAACTTGTGAGCAGAAGATGAAGACAGAAAGAGACAACAATAGTGAAGTATGTTAATGCAGATCTTTTTATTATGTAAGACAATTGCACTTATAGGAGAGCCACTTGCAATGCTGCTTATCGCAAGTAGGGATGTGCACCGGCGACTTTTGAGGTCTCGTGTTTTGTGTTTTGGATCCGGATTTTCATTATTTTTGGGGTTCGGATTTGTCTCGCAAAACACTTGACGAAAGGTCTCGGTTCGGATTTAAGGTTTTGGATTCGGATTTTTTTTGGAAAAAACATAAAAAGTTTAAAAATCAAGTTTTTGGGCTTATTTTCACTCCTATGCTATTAGTAACCTCAATAACATTCAATAACAAGCATTTCCACTAATTTACAGTGTATTCTGAACACCTCACAATATAGTTATTAGTCCAAAACGTTGCAACGAGGTATCTTTCTGGACTGCGTAGAGGAGTGGGTCACCACAATATATATAATAAGAAAACCATCAACTTGTATGATTCGCACCAATAAATGTACCTGGACTGCGTAGAGGAGTGGGTCACCACAATATATATTAAAAACCCTGAACTTGTATGATTCGCACCAATAAATGTACCTTGACTGCGTAGAGGAGTGGGTCACCACAATATATATTAAAAACCCTGAACTTTTATGATTCGCACCAATAAATGTATCTGGACTGCGTAGAGGAGTGGGTCACCACAATATATATAATAAGAAAACCATCAACTTGTATGATTCGCACCAATAAATGTACCTGGACTGCGTAGAGGAGTGGGTCACCACAATATATATAATAAGAAAACCATCAACTTGTATGATTCGCACCAATAAATGTACCTGGACTGCGTAGAGGAGTGGGTCACCACAATATATATTAAAAACCCTGAACTTTTATGATTCGCACCAATAAATGTACCTGGACTGCGTAGAGGAGTGGGTCACCACAATATATATTAAAAGCCCTGAACTTGTATGATTCGCACCAATAAATGTACCTGGACTGCGTAGAGGAGTGGGTCACCACAATATATATTAAAAACCCTGAACTTTTATGATTCGCACCAATAAATGTATCTGGACTGCGTAGAGGAGTGGGTCACCACAATATATATAATAAGAAAACCATCAACTTGTATGATTCGCACCAATAAATGTACCTGGACTGCGTAGAGGAGTGGGTCACCACAATATATATTAAAAACCCTGAACTTTTATGATTCGCACCAATAAATGTATCTGGACTGCCTAGAGGAGTGGGCACTGGGCACCACAATAAAATATATAAAAAACCTTCAACAGGTCTGCATTACACTGCACATACGGCTGCTCCTCCATCCTCTCCATCATATACATGTTGGAGTTTTAGCGTGTGACAACCTCTTGTTTTTGATAATGTCAGTGCATTTTGAATATTTTTCAATTTGCCCCACACCACTGAATGTACTTTATCTATGATACGCATCTATCTATCTTGACTGCGTAGTGTGGTGGCCCCGGTACACAATTTGGTACCGAGGCCACAATATAATTAAAAAACCCTCCACGGGTCAGAATTCCACCAAAAAAGGGTATGGACTGCGTAGTGTGGTGGCCCCGGTACACAATTTGGTACCGAGGCCACAATATAATTAAAAAATTGGGCATCAACTGTCACCGTTGTTTAATATCTGATACACCTAAATATGGACTGCACAGTGGAGTGGCCCCGGTAGTAAATTTGGTGCCGGGGCCACAATACCTCCTCCAACTTCCAAGTGTAGTGTTTATAAAGACAGACAGCGTCGAAGTGTTATTAGTTGACTTTCTTAACCCTAAAATTGTCCCTGTTGCAAATATTCGTGCAATGGACAGTTACTTTTTTATTGAAAGACTCAAGCTTTCAAGTGTAGTGTTTATAAAATATAAACAACAATACAGTAGTTTTAGAGCACGTCAATACCGCTTGTTTTAAATTATGACAGGGCATTTTACTTTTGGTTTAATTTCTTGAATTTGTTTAAATTTGGTTTTACTTTTTGAACATGGCAAACGACTGTTGATTGGTCATATAATGCAAAAAAAAAAGTTCCAAGATGGAATTGTCCTTGGGCCCTCACACCCACCCTTATGTTGTTGAAATAGGACATGCACACTTTAACAAACCAATCATTTCAGCGACAGGGCCTACCAAACAACTTTGGCTGAAATGATTGGTTTGTTTGGGCCCCCACACCAAAAAAGCTATTCATCTCTCCCTGTACAGACTAAACAGGCTCTACTGAGGCAAGGTGTCGTCCTCATCCTCAACCTCTGATTCCTCTCCCCCTACAGTGTGTACTTCCTCCTCATCACACATTATCAATTCGTCCCCGCTGGACTCCACAACCACAGGTCCCTCTGTAGTATCTGGAGGGCAGTGCTGTACTTCATTGAGGAATTGATTATTCATTTTTATAAACATCATTTTTTCAACATTCTGAGGAAGCAACCTCCTTCGCCGCTCACTGACCAGGTTCCCCGCTGCACTAAAAACTCTTTCCGAGTACACACTGGAGGGGGGACAACTCAGGTAAAATAGAGCCAGTTTGTACAGGGGCTTCCAAACTGCCTTTTTTTCCTGCCAGTAACAATATGGACTGTCTGACATGTCTACTTGGATGGTGTCAGCAAAGTAATCATCCACAATTTTTTCTATTGTGACAGCATCCAATGCAGCGAGAGTAGACATGTCTGCAATGGTTGGCAGGTCCTTCAGTCCGGACCAGATGTTATCAGCATCCCCGCCAGTGCCTCTTTTGGGAAAACTGAGCTTTTTCCTCGCAGCCATAGATGTGGAAGAAAATGAGGGTGGAGCTGTTGGCATGTCACGGTCCTCTTCAGAGGACAATCTCCTGACCAGCAGGTCTTTGCACCGCTGTAGACTTGTGTCCGCCGGAAACAGAGACACAACATACGCTTTAAACCGAGGATCGAGCACGGTGGCCATAATGTATTCCTCTGACTTTAAAAGAGTGACCACCCTCGGATCCTGGCAAAGCGTACGAAGGGCTACATCCACAAGAGCAACATGCTTGGTGTAATCGCAATGGCTTACCAGCTCCTCCCTCACTTTCTCCAGCTGCTTCTGCAACAGCCTGATCAGGGGAATGACCTGACTCAAGCTGGCAGTGTCGGAACTGACTTCTCGTGTGGCAAGTTCAAATGGCTGCAGAACCTTGCACAACACGGAAATCAGTCTCCACTTGACTGAGGCGCATCCCCACTCCTTTGCCTATGTCGTAGGTGGCTGTGTAGGCCTGAATGGCCTTTTGCTGCTCCTCCATCCTCTGCAGCATATAGAGGGTGGAGTTCCAGCGCGTCACAACCTCTTGTTTGAGGTGATGGCAGGGCAGGTTCATGCTTTTTTGATGTGCCTCTAGTCTGCGGTAGGCACTGGCTGAATGCCAAAAGTGTCCAGCAATTTTGCGCGCCACCGCAAGCATCTCCTGCACACCCCTGTCACTCTTGAGGTAATGCTGCACCACCAAATTAATGGTGTGGGCAAAACATGGGACGTGCTGGAAATTGCCCATATTTAATGCCCGCACAATGTTACTGGCATTGTCTGACACCACAAATCCCCATGAGAGTCTAAGTGGGGTAAGCCACTGGGAGATAATTTCCCTCATTTTCTCTAATATGTTGTCAGCGTTGCGCCTCTTATTAAAGCCTGTACTACACAATGTTGCCTGCCTTTGCACGAGCAGCCATTTTGTAGTTGCTGCTACTGATGCAGCTGTTGCTGTTGCTGCGGAAGGGGATGCATCTACCCAGTGGGCTGTCACAGTCATATAGTCCTTCGTTTGCCCAGAACCACTTGTCCACATGTCCGTGGTTAAGTGGACAGTGGGTACAACCGCATTTTTTAGAGCACTGAGGACACTTGATCGTACTTCTCTGTACATTTTTGGTATCGCCTGCCTAGTGAAGTGGAATCTCGAGGGGATTTGGTACCGGGGACACAATACCTCCATCAACCCTCTAAATCCCACTCCACTGATGGCGGACACCGGGCGCACGTCTAACACCAACATTGCAGTTACAGCCGCAGTTATACGCTTTGCAATAGGGTGACTACTATCGTATTTTGTGGTCATGGCAAACGACTGTTGGACGGTCAATTGTTTTGTGAAAGACTTAGCGGTCTTACGACTTCCCCTCTGGGAAGATGACCGACTAACAGCAGCAACAGCAGCAGTGGCAGTAGTAGGCGTACCGCTGCAGGATTCCTCGGATGAATCCCGTATTGAGGAGGACTCAGTCTGGCTGCTGACTTGGGCTGCAGGACTGAATCTGATGGAGATTGTGGAGGAAGTTGACGAGGAGGGTGTTGCTGGTGTGTATCCAACTGGACCACGGGATTTAGGTGTCCCTGTACCGATGAGGGTCCTAGCCCCAGTTCCTGAACTAACCACTGAACTATGAAGGTTATTCAGGTGACGTATAAGGGAGGATGTTCCTAGGTGGGCAAGATCCTTACCCCTGCTTATTTGAGCTTTACATAAGCTACATATGGCCATACATTGGTTGTCTGGATTTGGATAAAAATAACTCCAGACCGAAAAGGTGCATTTTTTGGTCTTCTGACCAGGCATGACGATGGGCTTTTTCATCCCATGGACATCAGCTGTTTCCCCCCCTGGTGCCTCATTTACAATAACCACATCACCATCCTCATCATCAAGTTCCTCCACAGCGCCAGCTACATCATCAATAGCCTCCTCCCGAGCCACCTCTTCCCGTACAGTGATGGGAAGGTCAGGCTTGACAACCACCAACATCCTTGGACTCGCCTTGTGGATTTGTGATAATTTCTCTTTAGAAGGCAGAGTTGTTTGCTGTTTTGTTGCTGACAGCATAACTCTCTTCAATTTTTTGTAAGGGGGGGAGGAGGAGGAGGGCTAAGATCCGTGGGTGAAGCTGAACCACTAGTCATGAACACGGGCCAGGGCCTAAGCCGTTCCTTGCCACTCCGTGTCGTAAATGGCATATTGGCAACTTTACGTTTCTCCTCAGATGATTTTAAGTTTCTCTTTTTGCTACTTTTTCTTAACTTGGGCTTTTTGGATTTTACATGCCCGGTACTACGAGATTGGGCATCGGGCTTGGAAGACGACGTTGATGGCATTTCATCGTCTATGTCATGACTAGTGGCAGCAGCTTCAGCATTAGGAGGAAGTGGGTCTTGATCTTTCCCTACTTTATCCTCCAAATTTTTGGTCTCCATTATATGTAGCACAAGATACTGCAGAATGTGTGAACTTGGTAATATTGCAGTACCAATGGACTTATACTGCTGGATTGGTTTTGCAAATTTGGTTATAATTATATATTTTTTTTTTAATTTTTAATTTTTTATTTTTTTTTACTTTTTTTTTATTTTTTAAAAACTTGGGAATAATGGGGAAATAACTATGCCCTTAGAAGCACAGAGCACAGGACACAGCACCACTGGACTGAACAGGACACGGCACAGGACCCAGCAGCACTACTGAACTCAGCAGGACAGAGCACAGGACACAGCACCACTGGACTGATACTGCAGAATGTGTGAACTTTGTAATATTGCAGTACCAATGGACTTATACTGCTGGATTGGTTTTGCAAATTTGGTTATAATTATATATTTTTTTTTTAATTTTTAATTTTTTATTTTTTTTTACTTTTTTTTTATTTTTTAAAAACTTGGGAATAATGGGGAAATAACTATGCCCTTAGAAGCACAGAGCACAGGACACAGCACCACTGGACTGAACAGGACACGGCACAGGACCCAGCAGCACTACTGAACTCAGCAGGACAGAGCACAGGACACAGCACCACTGGACTGATACTGCAGAATGTGTGAACTTTGTAATATTGCAGTACCAATGGACTTATACTGCAGGATTGGTTGTGCAAATTTTGTGGTAATTAAAAAAAATTAAATTAGTTTTTGGTATTTTTTTAAATAACTTTTTTTTATTTTTTTAAACACAGGGGAATATTGGGGAAATAACTATGCCCTTAGAAGCACAGAGCACAGGACACAGCACCACTGGACTGAACAGGACACAGCACAGGACCCAGCAGCACCACTGACCTCAGAAGGACAGAGCACAGCACACAGCACCACTGGACTGATACTGCAGAACACAGCACAGCACAGCACAGAACTAAACAGCACAGCACAGAACTAAACAGCACAGCACGAGATCTATCAGGACAGAGGACCACCTAACACACCCTCCCTCTACCCTGATCAATTCCCGAGTGAAGATGGCGGCGACTAGCGGGGAATTTATAGGATCCGAGTATCGCGAGATCCGACAACGGGATTATGAGTCAGAGCCTCAGTTTCAGATTTGAATTTGGCGCCAATACCCGGATCTGTCTCGGATCCGACTCGGATCGGCAACGTTTGGGTGGGCTCGGATTTCAGAAATCCGAGTGCGCTCATCTCTAATCGCAAGTACAGTGTCTGGTTGTTGCGGTGCTGTCCTTGTGCTCTGTTTATGACTAACTGGGGTGATCATGCAGGGCTGTGAACCTCGCTGGTCTCCCTGGTTCGGTCTTGATGCACTGCTGCCTGTCTCACGTTTCAGGGCTGTGGGCTCCTTTGTTCCTGTAGGGGTCTTCCTAAGGCAATGACAAACAACAAAACCACTGTTTATGGTGGTTTAAACTGGTTCTCTGCAGAACTTTCGTGCCAGCGGTGCCACCACGCCTCCACACAACAACCAGGGATTGGAGCAGAGCGCAGCTAATCAAAGGGCAGCCTCTGAAACTGGAGGTTTTACCACACCACCAGGCGTGTCAGTCAAACTTCCTCGGCGTGTCACGAGTGACTCGCGTGTCATAGGTTCGCCATCACGGTCCTAGAGTAACTTCTAAACAATATGGGCCTGATTCATTAAGGAAAGTAAAGCAAGAAAATGAGTTACTTTAAACCTTGGCAAAACCATGTTGTGCAATGCAAGGGGGTGCAAATGAGTTTATTATTTTGCACATAAGACTGGATATTTTTCATGTAGGATGCAAATACTTCATAGCTTTTTTTTTTTACACTGGCATTAAAAGTTGATCTAGGACATGCTCTATCCCAATTATATCACATTTTAAATTTACCTCCCCTCCAATACCACATGGTTTTGCCAAGGTCTAAACTTACTCATTTGTTTTTCTTTTCTTAATGAAACAGGGCCTATGTGTCTACTGTCCCTTGACCTGCTCTCTTGATAAATTGTCCTTGAAGAATGACCAGCATGATAATTCTGACGCTACAAATACAGACGCGATATTACAGAATGCCATAATTGCAACTAGAAATAAATCACAACAAAAAAACATGAAAGTATCCGACACACACAATACCTACACAGATAAAAAAAATGGACACAATACATAGCGACACTTTAAATTTAAAAATGTTCACAGAAAAGACATGCATAACATGGCGACACATATAATTCCTTCAACATGACAACATAGACCTTATAAATTTAGACAAACCAAAAATACTTACTTATCATTTAAACTGACATAATTGACATACCAACATTCCTGACAGATTTTTCCGACAAAAATAAAAAAAATAGACTCTTTCATTGCCTACAAATATAAATACCGAGAAACATGTAAAGTTGACTTAATAGAAATGCCGACATCTAACATTTCGACAAGGTTAAAGCATCTACACTATTGATGTAGGCAATCACTATTTTGCACCCCAAATCCTAATCTCTACCCCCCACTTTAAAGTTTTAAATCAAAACACATACAATATAAGAAGCGCATCTAATTCAATTAAACCATAGTTTGCTACCATATAATTATACTTAACAGTGATAGTTTAAAATATAACAATTTAATAAACATAAAATCCAGTAAAATACATACATATTTTATCTTGGTACACAGCAACCTTTCTAAAGATCAGCAATTAATTCTTAAGATACCATATTTACTGGTCAGTGCCAAAATTGAAATCCATGGTTGTTTATTTCAATTTTTTCTTTATTAAATGCATGTATGTCCGATAGTCATGCTTCAACACTACGCAGATGTGTCACATCATCAAATATTAATATCGCTGCCATTTTTTTTCATACAATCCCCTCATATTACTTAAATATATCAATTAAATTACATGTTATTGTTATTAAAACCACATAAAAATCAACACATATATTAAAAATATTTTTAAGAAATATTTTCATAAGTTAAATTTTCAAAATGAATTTGAATTTCATATATTTTCTGGAACACTCAATAGCATTGTCATTTTAATAAAGTCTTAGGGGTATATTTACTAAACTGCGGATTTGAAAAAGTGGAAATGTTGCCTATAGAAACCAATCAGATTCTTGCTATCATTTATTTTGTACATTCTTAAAAATGATAGCTAGAATCTGATTGGTTGCTATAGGCAACATCTCCACTTTTTCAAACCCACACTTTAGTAAATATACCCCTTATTTGTTTAAAAAAAATTACCAGGTAATTGTGGTCCTAGCACAGTGATGACATCACTGAAATATGAATATATTAATGCTATCTTATAGGATGATAATGATTAGAATAATATTGATACATTTCGCATCTCCGACCAGCTCCTATAAAAATATTGGGTGCGAATTTGCATGCTGCCACTTCTATGATTTTGCCGAGCTTGCTGGCTATTGTGGTGGATCTGGCTTTGCTGACCTGGTTCCTGGTTCCAGAATTAATCTTGCCCTGAGTTGTTTTTTGGCTTGTCCTTAAATCGTGACAAGATTTCACATCTACACAACTGCTTTTTTCAAAGCAAAAATTTGTATTTTTATTGCATTAACTGTCTAATATACAGTATGTCTAGGGAGGGCAGGAGGTTTGTTTCTCCACAGGACCCGACCAAGGAAAAGTGACGAGTTGAAGAGTCCATTGAGGAAGAAGAGGTTGTCACTAGGCCAGAAGTCATTCCAGCTGCAGGCTCCATTCCAGAGGAGAAGAGGAACAGACCATGAATGACCAGGATATCACTGAAGAAGTTCCTCCAATCGTGGGCCTAGGTTTACTGAGGTTGAAAATAAAGTCTTAGTTTCACAGGTACTTATTTAAAACTTATTTTCCCACCCGCCGTTAACCTTGTTTATATAAAAAGGCCAACCTTTGATGGAGGCCTGGGGCTAGATTTACTAAAGGGCGGTTTGCTCAACCCACCGCTTTTCATCTAGTTTTCCAGCAGTTTTGCCACCGCCGGATTTACTAAAGGCAAAACTGCCGTCCAAACGGCCAGAAATACTTTTTCCTAAACCACCACTTTACAAACCACCATCCCGATTTTAACAATATTGAACATACAAACAGCCGGATTTACTATGGAGGGGATTGACAAACCGCCGGAAAAATGCCATTCAAACGACCAAAATAAAAGAGTTGGTTGTGAATAGCGAGATTGACCTAACAGCAACGAGTTTCTGCTTTTTTGCCAGTGTGAACATAATTTTTTTATTTATTTTTTTTTATTTTGCAAAGTTGTGTTGTTTTTTTTTTTTAAAGGTGTAATCTGTTAACCCATATTTCTCATGTGCAACTTTTAATAATCAGTGTTAAGTATCAGACAGGTGCAAAAGCGTAAGTACCAAATGTGCCAACCTTTTTACATTCAGTATAATACTGTTTTACAGGCAGGACAGACAGATTTTTGGTGTTTAAGTTAAACAACATTTATTGTGGTACAGAAGTTCAAGTATAGATGAATTTTGCATCCCCCACAATGTACACACTCAATTTCTGATGTGTGCAGGGTACACGTAACAGAAGTGTAACAGACTGTAAATAGTGCAATATTTTTCTGAACTCAGAAAGAAGATTTTAAAAATATAAACACATTATTTTACAGGTTGTTGGTTGCAACCACACACATAAGCCTATCTGCGCCTTTTGGCAGGTACATCAGAGGTTTGGGTAACACTCTCTCCTCTTCCTCGACCCCCTGGTGCGAGCACCTCTCCTTGGCGGAGTACTTTGCACGGAGCATCCTGGCGTACTAGCCAAACTGGTTTCAGTAGAGGACACTGGCAAAGGTAACCGTACCGTTATGTCCTGGTGAATTTGGGCAGCCATACGATTCACGTTGACATTAACCTCCTTTACTGTGGTGTGTAAGGCCTCGACAGCACCAGTCATTTGAATCATGCTGACATTGGATTGCTCAATAGCTGCAGCTATATGATTTAATGCAGAAGGAATGAGGCTAGTACTGCGGTAAGAACGCCTCAAATGACAAACAATATGAGACATATGTCTCGTTTGAGTGTCCATAAACTGAGACTGCAGGACCTGGAAATTTGCAATGAATTGGGCCATTTCTCGCCCTGTATCCAGCTGAGAAGGTGCAGTTTGTTGCTCTGGTAACTGTTCCGCAGGGCCAGTTGCTTGTTCCTGGCGCGTAGACATGTGGACATCTACCATCTCTAAAGTGATGACTGTGTCTTCCTGTATGTCTTCAGGGGGTGACATCTGCGATGACTGGCGCTGGTCTTGCAAAGATAAGGTTCCTGTGGTGAAATAACCAAGGTAAGTATATAGGAACTAACATGTTTGTAATTTGCATTCTGGACACGGGACTAAAAAACATAACATTTTACAACTACAGAGTGTTTAACAATGTCTACCTTTCTGATTAGTTGTCCTATGCGACCTGCTTAAGGATGCTAGGCATCTTTGTTTGGAATAAAATCTCATTTAGCCTATGTGTTAGGGTGATGGGATATAAAAGCAAATTATTTTTAATGCAAACTTTGATGGTGCTGGCAGCAAAATGTAGCAAGACAGTGATTTGGGGTAAGCTATTACTATTTTAGCTCTCCCTGTGTGTAGTACATGAAGCTGTTTTTGCACACCATATATAAAGCAACCAATATAACATTTACACCAACATTGTGATAAAATAAAATACGAACAACATTCTTTCTTCCCCAAACAGGCTACACGCACCTGCTTGTTCTTCAGGTGCAGAATCCCTCACAGAAGGTGGAGGAGTAGACTTTGGACTCGGAGTGGAGTCTCTTACAGGCGATTCTGGATGTGTTTTAAAAAGCAGACACTGTATTAGCAGGGACAATCATTTAAACATGTATACAGTGTACTTTGATAATGTGCTTTTCAAATACATTTAAAATTTTAAAAAATGCATGTGTACTTCTAAAACAGTTATAGTAAAAACTGCAAACAACTCCCCAACTGGTTGTCCAAAAGAAGGTGCATCCGTGACCTCATAGGTGGTATATTCCACACAAAGTGGTGGTCCACCACCTGTTCCTTTTGCTGCCTTCCTTTCCTCACCCATTTTTTCTTTGAGTCGCCGCTTTATGTCGGAAAAGTGTTTGCGGCAGTGAGCAACTGACCGCTTTAATGGTCCCACTGCATTACCGGCCTGGCATATGTTCGCCCACAATTGGTGGTGCTGCCTTAGCGGAGAACGAGCTGTAAGGTTCCCTAAAATAATCTCATAACAGGGAACAATATTGTGCACTAACACACAATTCTCATCGTGTGAAAATCTGACATTCCTCCCTGACTGTCTTACTCCCCTGTCCTGTCTCCTCTAACCCTTCCTCACCTTCCTCTGCCGCCTCCAGCTCCATCTCCCTCTCCTCACCCTCTGCCCCCCTCCTTTCTCTGGCCATAATCCCAAGTAAAACAGAAAAACAAGTAACACTGAACTACTGACAAACACAAAGGACAAACTATACTAACTAATGAAACACGCATAACACGCTCACAACCAAGTAACAGAGACAAAGGACTAGACAATTACCAAAAATACAAGACAGAAATGAAATGAGAAAATAAAGGCACAACACTGTAAAAAAAACACAGGACTACTCACACTCCAAGCATAAATCGCAGTACAACAACCCTCCAAAACACCTCACTCACAATACTAATACCTCCAAGCTCCTATCTCTTTACTCCTCAAAACCCTATCAAAGAAAATGTGGAAACCCTGTGATTTATATAGTGCTTGCGATGTCAAATTGTCCTGACACAGAAAGTAGCCAATAGTAACACTATATGATAATGATGAATTTTTCAAAAAACCCGCCATAACACGAAACCGCCGTGTTTTAAAGCAAAAGCGCCATGTTTCTTTCCAAGCCGCTGGCGGCTTGGAGGCTTACATGCCGCCATTACATCGACGGCGGTTTCACATTGAAGCTTAAAATCGCCCATTAGTAAATCCGGCTGTTTGACCTGCAAAACCATCGGTGAAATGCGGCGATGCATGGCGAATCAAAAACGCTGCCAAACACGCCTGTTACTAAATCTAGACCCTGGACTGGGCACCAGGCTTGGAAGGAACAGCACTGTGAGAATCCTCAGAGCAGACAGCACTGTGAGAAGCCTTAGAGCAGACAGCACCAAGAGGCAAATTGGGCTGAACTGCATGGATTGGCAACTTGGGCTGAACCGCATGGAGTGGCAACTCAGGCTGAACCACATGCCAAGTTTCAGGAGTGGACTGGAAGGACAAGACCCTCTCTGGAGCCCTATTGGAAGCAGGTTGTAAGGGCAGTGCCCTCTCGGAAGCAGACAATGTCTCTGGAACGGAGACAGAAGCTTGCAACTTGGAGCTGGAGGCAAGGATGGCACCTGAGAGCTGGAGGCAAAAGATGGCACCTCGGAACAGGAGGCAGAGACTGGCACCTCGGAACAGGAGGCAGAGACTGGCACCTCGGAACAGGAGGCAGAGACTGGCACCTCGGAACAGGAGGCAGAGACTGGCACCTTGGAACAGGAGGCAGAGACTGGCACCTCGGAACAGGAGGCAGAGACTGGCACCTCGGAAAAGGCGGCTGAAACTAGCGTATTAAACCTTATCCCAGGGAGCAGAACAGGCTCAAATGTAGAGACGGGAGGCGCTGTGTAAACAAATCTGTAATGAGGAGGAGAATAAACTGGAGACAGTTCTGTAGAAGGTCGTGGTCTACAAAGTGGACAGTCTTGTAAAAAACGTACATCACTGGCACAGTAAAGATATAGTTTATTGGTCCTTCTCCGCCATCGCTCCTCCTCGGTCAGGTGAGGGTGTGGAGCACCTAAGAACCTGGAGTGTGCTACACTGTGCTTTTTAGTTGATTGCAAACTTGTAGAGACATTGAGAGGTGCTGCTTGTACAGTTAAATTTAGTTGTTCCCTAGGTGGATCCAGTACCGGGCAAAGATCTCTTGACTCCACATTATTGCAAGATACATTCTCTGGAAGGTGTACTGCAGTGATAACTTTCTTCTTAGAAAAATAATTTGTCACTCCAGAATTGGTATCAGAGCAAGAAGCACTTGGAATGGAAACTGGAAGTTGTTTAAGCACATTAATTATTAAAGAGGACACTTGAGAAATTTGAGAGCATAGCTGGAGAATGTCCACTTTGAGCATCTGGAGAAGGGGGATTTCAGAAGAAATAGTAGCCATTGTCTCAGGATGTTGTATGCTGAGTAAAGCCAATACCCTGGGAATCCTCAAAACAAGTGTGGAAAGCGTGCAACAGCAGGCTCAATTTTTTTGGCCAGATCAGGATTCCCAATAAAAACCACAGAGAGAGCGCAGTGAAATGAAGTGGTTTTTATTAACTCCGGTTACACGGGGTTTCATCTTGCAGTACGGTAGGTTATGGCAGAAATAGCTAAAGAACACAGTGGATAACAGATGCAGGACTTTGCCACAAAGTTGTGGAGATGGTACACAAGGTACAACGGTCTGCGGAGCAAGGCACTGGAAAATTCAGAGAACTGGTAGCAATAATAAATAAATAATAAACGAGGTCTGGCTGCTTTCAAAAGTTTAAAAATAGATACATGTTAAAAAAAAAAAAAAAATGCGTGGGGTCCCACCATCCGAGCACTATTAACCCTAGTGCTGCCAGCCTACTGCTGGTCTCAGGAAAATTGGGAAAAAATTTGCGTACGGTCGCCCCGATTTTCAAGCAACCAGCGCTAAGCAAACCAGCTGGGGTGGTTGGCACTATAGCAGAGGGACACGCGGCAGGGGTCCCCCTGTCATAATGACACAACCTCAGGCTGTTCAGTGCTGGGCTGGATTCCCTAGGGAGTTGGGTCCGCAAACATAAACGTGGACCCCTCCTCTAGCAATAACAAGCCCATTGCTAAAAGCACTAGGGCTCTTCCTACACCACTGGGCAGTGGGTGTAGGGTAATATCGGCGATTATAAAGTAAAAACAAATAAATGAATTCCATTTTGTTTTGTGGAACTACAAGTCCCAGTCATGCCAGGATGCCATAAACAGTCTGGGCATGCTGATGCTTTTATAATTACAAGCACCAGCATGCCCATGGCAGACAAGTCATGCTGGCACTTGGAGAACCACAAGTGCCAACATGGCCTGACACCCCCGGCTAGTTGATACCTGTAGTTCCACCAAAAAAATGTAAAAATCCACCACACTCTCATTAAAACCACACACTTTGAATGAAATAAAAAACCCAATAAAAACATAAAACAACGTCTTTTTTACCACATAAATTTAAAAAAATAATAAAGCCCAAAATACTCACCATTCTGACTTCTTCTTTTGTCAGCAGCTTTTAATCCAAATGTGCTTGAATTCCATGTCCTTAAATATTCATACATCCAAATGTCCATGCTTCAAAACCATGTCCTTAAATAATTGTAGATCCAAATGTCCATGCTTCAAAACCATGTCCTTAGATCCTAGGTTCCCAAACTGTGCGCCGCGGCACTGTCACAGGGGTGCCGTGGACAGGAAGAAGAAGAAGAAGAAAAAAAAAGCAAAAAAAAACATCTTACCAATCCAGCGGCACCCTCCCTCCTCACTGAATGCCGGGCGTGACGTCATCATGCCCGACATATTCAGTGAGAAGCGGCAGGAGAGAGGATGCTGGGTCCCAGGTGCTGCAGGATTGGTAAGTTGTTTTTTTTTTTTTCCCTTCTTCTTCCTGTCCACAGCGGAATGCAGAGGGGGCACAGCGAGGGGGCAGAGGGCATATGCAGAGGGGGCACAGAGTGTGTGGATACAGGTGGCACAGAGTGTGTGGGTGAAGGAGGGCACAGAGTGTGTGGATGAAGGAGGGCACAGAGTGTGTGGAGATGAAGGAGGGCATAGAGTGCGGTTGAAGGGGCACAGTGTGTGTTAGCTGTAAATTATTCTTTGACAGACATTTAATAGAAAAAATATATATAAAAATATTCCTTTCCCTTGGATTTATGTGTATTATTTTTGCATGCAACTAAATAAGTATTTCTGTCCTGACCTAAATACTTATTACGTTTTTTTGACTACTTGTAAAACAGGACTGCTTGAAAAAAATATGGAGACTCTAAGGGTTCCGCGAATTGCAAAAGTTTGGGAACCACTGCCTTAGATAATTGTAGATCCAAATGTCCATGCTTGAAAATATCTTTTGCTATTCTGATCATCAAGATCCCCTAGTTGCTTGCAGTCTGCTTACCTTCAAGCCACAAAGGCTCCCATAATTGTAAATCCAAATCTGGAACATGCTTGAATAAAAAATAAACCCAATTTACAAATGACGCAACTTGTACAAGCAGACTGACGCTAATGAATACAGTTGCGAGGTCTGTTTATACTCTATGGGGAATACCCATGATAGCATGGGAAATCCCCATAGAGTATAAATAGACATCGCGCCTGTATTAGATTGATTACCGTTGGGCTGCTTGTACACTGTACAAGTAGAAGTCATGTTTGTGTATTGGGTTTATTTTTTTGTCCTGAAGATAAGAAGACTTCAAGCATGGACAATTTGGAATTACAAATAAGGGGGTCTTTGTGACCGAAGATGAGAAGAGTTCAAGCATGGACATTGTGGAATACAATTATTTTGGGACATGGTTGTAAAGCAAATTTAGATTAAAAGCTGCTGACAAAAGAAGACATCTTATTGGTGAGCATATTAGGATTTATTATTTTTCATAAATTATTGTGGCAATAAAGAGGTTGTGCTATGTTTTTATTGTTTATTTTAAATTTTATTAAATGTGTGTTATTTTAATGAGGGTGTGGTGGATTTTTTAACATTTTTTTTGATGAACTACAGGTCGCAGCCAGCCATGGGTGTCAGGCCATGTTGGCACTTGTTGTTCTCGAAGTGCCAGCATGACCTGGCTGCCATGGGTATGCTGGTGCTTGTAGTTTTACAAGCATTAGCATGCCCATACTGTTTTTGGCACCCTGGCATGGCTGGGACTTGTAGTTCCACAAAACAAAATGGCGTTTGTTTGTTTTTTTTACTTTATAATCGCTGATATTACCCTACACCCACCGCCCAGGGGTGTAGGAAGAGCCCTAGTGCTTTCAGCCCTGGCGGGTTATGCCTAGAGGGGGGCCACACATTTTTTTTGCAGACCCCACTCCCTAAGGAATCTAGCCCAGCGCTGAACAGGCTGTGGTTGATATGTCATTATGGCAGGGGGACCCCTGCCGCGAATCCCTCTGCTATTGTGCCAACCACCCCGGCTGGTTTGCCTAGGGCTGGTTGCTTGAAAATCGGGGGGACCCCACACACATTTTTTCCCAATTTCCACGCAACCAGCAGTAGACTGGCACCACTAGGGTTAATAGTGTTCGGACGGGGGGACCTCACACTTTTTTCTTTTTTTTTTACATTTATCTATTTTGACAGCCGCCGGACCTCTGTCTGAATAGGCAGGGCAGTGATGTGTTTACTAATTACGCAAATAGAATGCAGCATGTTGTATCTAGCGATATTTAAAGCAAACTCGGGAGAGTTTGTTTAATCGCAGCTTCATACATTTGGAAACTTGTATAGCTAGAGTGGCATACAGTTGGGACTTTGATCTCTAGCAATTTTTGAAATAGCGGTTTTGACAGAAACACATCTTTGGCAATTTTACATGAAATCTCAGGTTCGTACATCAGCGAGTGTCCGTTGGTAAGAAGAGACCCAAGGTCCACTTCAGGAGAAGTTGCGTGACGACCTCAACACATCTGATGAAGATCTTTCACCAGTGAAAACCCACAAAAGAAAACCCAAGTCTCATGGTAAGCTTATATATAATTAAATTAAAATTGCTTAACATACTTTCCATATGTCATTATCAAAACCAGTTAAAACATTTTTTTAAAGCATTTTTATTTACAATTTTATTTGTTAAAGGTACAGAAATTGAAAAGAAAATGGCATGGGTAGGGTGGGGCAGAGAGGGATAGAGGTTCAATGTAAGAAACCACATTTTACAATGCAAGTGTGCTAAATACGTTATTAGTATACACAGAAGTCTATTAATACTTTTTCCTTCACAAAGCACAAAAAAACTTGTTTGCTCTACTGTGAATCTGAAACATCTGTAAAATAAACTTTATACTGGAATAAAACATAGTTTTGCCATGTTGTAAATTTAATTATCCCTTTTGTCCTTGCTTTCCCTATGGAAACTGGCCTAGTTTCAATTGTAATACAAATGTATTTCATAAAAATAAATTATTTTTTTTGTGGGATTTTTTTAGCCATATTCTTTAGCCCACCACAGGTGTGTAATTGTTAAAAACATTACTCTCAATTGGGTTTGAAAAGATTTTTTAAACAAATGTATTTAATTTTCCTTAATTATTACAGTAAAGTCAAGGGTTAGCAGCAGAAGCATGAAGAAGATGTCCAGACTAGCCTCAACAGGTAATTGTATTATATTTATTATTGAAGTGTAATGAAATATCACAGAAACAAAATATTTTTTTATTTCAGATACACCAACATCAAGGACAGCTGGGGAGCCTCTACATGACTCAGATGAAATGAGGCAAGTCATTGTACATGAAGAATCATCTGGCTCCTCATTCTCATCTGTGAGAGGTATTTAAAGTCTAACATACTACCAACAAACCACTCATCTTATCAAATGTCCTCACATAAATTATACTTGCTAATGAAAAATCTTTGTCTATCTCTATTTCTTCAGTTAAGAGAAGAAGACTGTTTGTCGAGGAACTACCTGAGCAAGGAAGTACTGAAGATACTGTGATCGATTTAGAGGATGTGTCCACTGAAGTTAATCCCACAAAAGATGTCTGCACAGTACAAACAGAAACATGTACAGCGACATTTGAGGCACAGGACACCACACAACCTGACACAGCCATGATTCAGGTACAGGACAGCAAGCAACCTGAAGAGGTGGACACATCCCCAATTGAGATCACTGAAAATCCCAAGGCAAGAACAGGAGTGCTGAACACACCTCCATCACAAGTTGAAGCTGAAGTTGAAAGTCTCTCGCCTCAACCAACAGAGCGTGAGGAAGGACCTCGTGATGATGCCAGCCAAGAGGAGCCAGTCACTTGTTCATCTGTCATTCACATGGTTTTGGACAATCAGAAACAGAATCTGTTTGCCCAAACACTTTTGAAACAGGGAATGTGTCAAACGGAACATTTAGCAGCACTCAGGAATGTTCAACTGTCACAGCATGAAATGTGGGTAACATTAAATCAAATCTGGATCACACAGCAACAGGCAGCAGCTACAAGCCTTACAGTTTCCACAAGTCTGCAACTGATTGTAAATTACATGATGCGAATAAATGTGCATCAGAGTGCTCCGACGCAATCCCAGCCAGCTCAGGTACAAATTTCAGAAGCATCCACACAAACAAATGGAACTGAGGCTGAAGACCAAACATCATCCACAGATGAACAGCAACATGATTGAAGACAGAAGAGCCCACTGCCATGAGTGATTGCACCACTTCAGGTAAGGACACTTTGCACCACACATATACTTCTCTCTCACTCGCCATCTTTTTTTTAACCCACTTGTACTGTGTTTTGCTGCTCCACTCTGGCTTCTTTTCATGCAGACAAAAATGTTGTCATTCATTTTATCTTCTCTTGTCTCCATGTGTACTTCATTTATTCACAGTGTATTTTTCTCAAACTTTTTAATCTGTTTGCAGAGTATTCAAATTATAGTCCATTCTGTTTACAAACTGTATCCAAAAGTAACCTCTTCAATTCACAAGATGCAGACAGCAGACAAGTCAATTAATCACATGGTCAAAATGTAATTATGTATACATTAAAATTTATGTTTGCCATTGATATACCCCTAAAATGTATATACATGTTGTTTTTAAAAATCTTCATTTTATGTATTGCTTTTTTTTCTTTTCTCTCTCGGGCCTGCTACAATCTTTTGATACATATTCCTAACCAATGTATTACGTAATTATTAATGTTTTTCAATCTATTGTTACAGATTTTAAAGAATAATCCTCAGCAACCAGTGTCCACAAAGAAAATTTTATCCTCAAGATAATCAGCATCATGAACTTATATTGCGTCCATTTGTCTACAACTGTGTACAGTCATCTTCATCACATCCGTCCCATGACCATTGGACATTATAGATGAAATTCCCTAACCAAGACAAAATCTTAAGAGACTAAGGACTTTTTGGAGAGCAACAAATTTATCTTCTTTTATGGTTTGACACATGTTCACTAAAAATTTCTGGACAACGATTATTATGTGTACTGTCTGAACAAAATCTTTAATATTTTAATGAACAATGTAATTGAATGAAAACATATAGGAAATGTAATGTTAAATCACTGGTGACTTTTAATAAAAAATGTTTTTAAATACTATAATTTGTGTGTGGACATTACATTTATTCTAACTATTTCATAAGTGAGGATATTAATATAGATAATTTTAGCAAGGGTGTAATATTGACAGGAATAATGAGGGGTCACTGTACATGAACACCCGTTTTGGAAGGAAAAGGTATAATATAGACAGGAATAGAGAGGAACCAGTGTACATGAACACCCCTTTTAGAAAAGATATGGATAGTTTGTCTAACTTTTCCATAATTTTACTAATTACTGTACTTCCTTATTGTATTAATACACAAAACATATATATTGTGAATGTAAGTAAACGTATATCAATGTACCATACAGCTAAAATTTCAATATAAATAACCTTCAACTATAATTGTAGGATCTATTGTTTGTAACTCATGTAGAAATTTGTGAAGTAAGAAAAAGGAATAGAGTAGAAAGCATTGACAACACAATAAATTAAACTTAGTTATTTTATTGCCTCAAAATGAAGACCTTTTTGGTAATATAAATCAGTTTAAAATAAACTATATATAATATTTTTACAATTTTACAAAATGCTAGATGATAGACATGGTAAGATTCAGATGAGAAACATTGCCATGCCCCCCACACCCTTCTGCATTTAAATTTTCAAACACAATCCAACAAATAAAATATAAATTAGTATTTGTCATAGAAATAACTTGATTGTGTTTTTATAATCAAAATTAGATAGGTTATATTTGGAGTCACAAATCTTGTGAGACTTAGAGCTCCTCGGCTTGCTCTGCAGTCTGTGTTCTATCCAGAGCCTTGGAGCAGGTATCCGCTCCCTCCTGCTAACCAGAGCTGGATTATCGCTTGGGGGCCTGGGGGTATTTAAAACAGGGAGCCTCTATTCTACAACATGGTTATCATTTTAGACAAATGTTAGATAAATACACAGGCAATACTGTGTGCATGTAGCTCTGCCTTCACAAGCAGTACAGTATGAAGCGGGACATACTTTCCAACTGTCCTTGTAGTCGGACCAAATCTCACTAAACGAGACAGTCACCAAAATTTGCGACTTTCCCACCAGATTCAGGACAGATGGTAGACTGTCCTGCTCTCTCCCACCTGTCTTGTTACTTTCACCAGTTGTGGCTGCTGGTGTCTTTAGTTCAGTTGCTGCTTGTCTGGATCCAGGAATGTTGGAGGCCCTATCTGGAAAAAAATGAGAACATGTAATTCAGAAAACTGCAACCAGCGTTGGTGTTTAATCACTACAACCAGCGTTGGTGTTTAATCACTACAACCCATGTTATATAATTAGGCCTCCCTCCAGCCCCAACATTAAAATACTAGTATTCACATTTAATATAAATGGCTGCTGCTGATAAATAAACCTATTTCCCTCCCTCCAAACAACCCCAACAATAAATTAAATACTATTTACGTTTAATAAATATACCTATTTCCCGCAACCATCACTGCCATTAAATAATTCATATTCACATTTTTTTCCAAAACAGTCCCACTTTCAATTAATAGCCTCCAAACCACCCCAGCATTAAATTAACGGTCCAATCACCCCATCTTAAATTGCTAGGCCCCAATATTAAATTAACCCACATCACCCAACAAATAAAATAGCACCATTTAAATAATTAGCCCCCACCTAAACTCCACAATTAAATTAATAGCCTACCTCCCACATTATATTAACATTCTCCTCCTTCCCTCATGCCTGAGTACATGACCCCAATTGATATTATGCCACACAGTAGTGCCCCAAAATCATATTATGCCACACAGTAGTGCCCCAAAATCATATTATGCCACACAGTAGTGCCCCAAAATCATAATATGCCACACAGTAGTGCCCCAAAATCATATTATGCCACACAGTAGTGCCCCAAATCATATTATACCACACAGTAGTGCCCCAAGTTGATATTACGCCACAGTAGTGCCCCCAGTTGATATTATGCTACAATAGTGCCCCCAGTTTATATTATGCCACAATAGTGTCCCTAAAACATATTATGTCACAATAGTGCCCCCAAAACATATTATGCCACACAGTAGTGGCCCAAATCATATTATCCCCCCATTTTCTGTGTGTCATCCTCCCCCGTTTTCTGTGTGGCACTTTTTCTCTTGCCTCCCATCCCCACCGTTTTGTGTACTTACCTTCCCAGCTTCTTCTCTGTTTCTGTCTTCTGTCCGCTCTTCATCAGCTGCCTTCCAGGACCTGTACAGGACCTGCACAGGACCTGCACAGATCGGAATGTGCCACGCGCGGCACGTGTGCCCAGAAAGTGTTGGTGGTCACTGCTTGGACCGGCCCATCTGACCATCGGCCCTTCTGGCATTCGCCAGATGTGTCAGATGGCCAGTCCGGCCCTGCTTAGGGGTACCCAATTTTAGGCATTATTACTTAGCAGCGCAAGTTGCCCAATGTGTGTTATGGAACTCTCCTAGTTCCTCCAGGGTCTGGGTCTCGATCGAAGAAAAAAGCTTGAGTATCTCTTCCGCATCCTCTCTCCTGTGGCTCCCTCGCACCAGTCATCCACAAACCGTTTCTCATCACCCAATTGTAGCCCACTCATCATCTCTTTGAGATCGAGCAAATGTGAAATTTAACCTTACTCCTACTCCCAGCACGGTCATTCCACTCTTTGATAACCCCAAATTTCTACCAGAGTGTATAACTCCATCTTTTGGACACTGGAAATGGAAAGACATACGCTACCTTAACGATATCACTAAAGACACTTCATTTCCCTGATTTGATCATTTAAAAACAAAACGTAATACTCCAAACGCATACTTCATCCAATATCTGCAATTAAGAAATATTCATTCTACCAATAAATTAACTTTAGGTTGTAGGTCGTTAACCTTTTTCGAATCGCTTTCGCTCTGGTGGTCTTCTACCAAAGGTCTCATTTCCTTACTATACTGGGAACTCAGAGTCGCCGATTTGGACGACCGAGGTTCTCATGAGAGGGCTTGGGAGAGAGACCTGGGGGGAACACTAGACAATGATGACTGGGAGGAAATAAGAACTAACACAGCCTCCAGTTCAGTCTGTGCTAAATTGAAAGAAAATGCTTATAAACTTCTTTATCGTTGGTATTTGATTCCAACCAAACTACAAAAAATCTTCCCAGATTCATCTAGCATATGTTGGAGTAGTTGTGGCTTAGAAGGGTCTTTCCTCCATATCTGGTGGCAGTGTCCCGGACTTGCCCCATTTTGGACGGAACTTCGGGATTTTGCCTCACATGTTTTTCCTTCTCCCTCTCGGGATTCCATCAGCCACCAAATATCAAATGAAAATGTTTCATCACGTAGTCTCTGCTGTCCTATGCCAAAATGCCACGGACTGGAAGCAGTCCAATGCTCCAACTCTCCAGATGATTATCGGTAGGATTTGGTATGTTTATCAAATTGAATACATGACATGCATAATCTGTAATACCTCTAAATCATTCATTAAGGTTTGGGCACCATGGACCTCATACTTCCAAATCCAAACTCCTTTTGTCATGTGATTCTACAGCATCACTCCATCTGGATCCTTTTTTCCTTTCCCTATTCCATCCTTCCCATCTCTTCTCTTTCCTTTTTTCCATATTCTACTCCACTCCTTCCTCTCTCTTATTCTTAGGTGGTCCGCCACGCCGCCTCCCTTCCTTACTCTCCTCTGTCCAACTTCTCTTTCTAAATTTGTTGCTTTCCTTACTGAAAAATCCGGTCAACATCCTTACTAATATTCTTTTCTAATAAGACGCTATATGTTTTAATACATCTGTATTCTTCAGCTGTTTATAACTCATTGCTGTACAGAATGTTACTTTCTGTTGACCCTTGCAAAAATAAAATCTTTAAATATATATATATATATATATATATATATATATATATATATATATATATATAACCCCATACCTAAAATATACTTATCAATGAAAATCCAATATTGATCTAAAATGTATCCCTATTCAACCAAACGGATATAAACATAGGGTAAGGGAAACAAATAATCCCATACCCTAATGAACCACCAATATAACTTCAACTAAATAGTGTACTTGTCCCATTTTACCACAATGTTAATCCGTTAAAAAATGAAAAATGCAAATTGCAAATTTTTTTTAATTTAAAAAAAAAAAAATATATGTATGAACCCCCATCTTGAAATATTGATTAAGTCAGCCATATTTAACCCATTATTCATTTAATACAAATGTTTTTTCATATGTGGACTTGTTACTTTTATTTTTGTATTTTTTTAAAAAAACCTTTTTGTTTGTTTTATATTAATGACAAGTTAATCCGTGCATGATACTCATGCATTCTAGTCAAATCAAGCTACTTAAGGTGTTAAAAAGGTTCTTGTCATGCATTTGGGCCATAGCCAAAGCCTCAACCACCAACCACTCCCCACTGTCACCCCCGGCAACCACCAACCACTCCCAACTGTCACTTCTCCTTCAAGAAATATATATATATATTTTTAAAATCTTTATAAACACTTTTAACAATTAACAAATTAAATTAACAAATTAAAAACATCTTAGTATACCAAATTTCAGCCCTTTCTGAATTTTTTTCCCCACGCACACTAAGAATTTAGTAGGTCAGTGTATAACTCCGCCCAGCAGGTGGCGCTGCAGCTTGGTTTTATTTTTTCCACACACACACAGACAGACTAACACACGCCACTAGACATTTATATTATAGATTGTTCTTGATGACTGGTCTAAGAAAACATGTCTTTGTCATGTCTGCAACATGTCAAATACATTCTCCTAGATACATTTATTTACACATGGAATCTAGCAAATTCTGATCAACTCAACCAAAAAATGTCCTCGTGTGTGATACTTCCACAACATGAATATATTGTATGAGTCATAAGGAAATTGTCACACTAGACTGCTAACACATAGCCTGTATTCTTAGTTGATAAAAGTAACATTCTTGCTGCTGTGTATAATGTTTAAATACATTCAGGAGCATTGTACAGCCATAAGGCAAATGGTTTGTTTTGCAAAACAGTATGATAACAGATATTAAAATATCAATAAATCTGGACCGGTAAGTTGATAAGGGGGGGCATGCAAATTGTTGTATGAATGAAAGTCAGAACTGATGGCAGTTAAATGATTTAAAGTGCACCTCTTACCTTCAGACAGTGATGGAGGACATGTTGTGGGAGGAGCCAATATCTAGGCATTCATTTAAGTCCTGTGTCTAATAAATATTTGAACATGAAATGCAGCATTTTTTCAAAATATTATTCCATTCCTTTTTTTTAAAAATGTGGCCGTTTACTCTTTATACTAATAGAATGATTGTTGACCCTGGGCCTGATTCTTAAATAAGGCAAAAAACAGTTTTCTCCTGGACAAAACCATGTTACAATGCAAGGGGTACAAATTAGTTTATTATTTTGCAAAAATGATAAATAATGGCTGTATTTTATTAAAGTAATTCTATCGTTTTCAAATAAGCATTGCATAGGCAATTTTATTGTGTTTACGAAGCACAAAGTAATTTATTTTAGCAGATGCAAAGTTTAACAATTCAACACATGATTATAATACAGTACAGTACAGCTAATACCAAAAGATACATACATACTGCTGCGTTCACAATGCGCTTCGCTGCGCTCTGACGGGAACCAGTATTCTGTAATTCACTCTTGAATACTGTGGTCAGAGAATGACTGAAGCTAGTGGGAGCGCAGCTATGATTATATACATTCAGTGTTACAGAGAGAACAATGTAGATGACGTGGCTTGCTTCTATAGGTCCAGACTCCAGATGGGTCCCGGGTAAACAGGTCATAGGCTAGTTCAAACAACCCCCTCAAAGGCTGAGGTCAACATTCCAGATGATTCTCCCGCCCAGAAACCAGTTACAACTAGTACATTAGCATTTTACAGTCTGATATCATTCTGACTATTTATTCCCTAACATCAATAACTACAGTATGCAATATGCGATCTTTACGGCGAAAGAACCGGACAACTGCTGATGAATAGGAGAATAAAATGATATCAGACATGACACATTTCCTATAACCTGAACCTTAAATAACACTAAAGTGTACATATAATCATAATGTATAAACTAATAATAAACTAAATACGATCTGCTCATAAATCACTGTAGATCGTAATCATTTTATATATGAAATATATAAATAACTAAATGTTGTAGTTGCGAGTGTGTGCGTATTTTACCGTGCGATCGCAGTATGCCATGCTACACATGGCATACTGAGTGCAATTCCACAACAAAACGATATTAACCAATATACAATTATACGACTTCGACAGTTCCACCCTTTGATAGTACAATAAACTATCACCTTAAAGATTTTATATGCAGGATCTCAGTACCACGTTTCATTGCTATGTAATGCAAGTCCCCCTTGGTGTATGACCATGCTGTCTGTAGATCTAAACAAGTTATCATAAGATAATCCTCAAAACGATTTCTTCTTTTATCATAGATCGTATACCTCTGGAGCTTGGAGATGTCCTTTTGTATGCCCTTCAAGGGTGCAATAAAACATGTAATACATTATTTGGAAGGGTACAGAGTACAATAGAACATGTATCAGTTATACAGAATACTCTACTACAGTTCTTCAAGTTTAACAGGTTCATCCATCCACCGCATGTCTTTAAACTCAGAATACATTTAAACACTTCATGTTCATCAATAACATCATCCTATGTCTATCAATAATTTCATATACAATCTCCTTCAGCTTGCGTTAATATACACACTTCTAATAATGTCATCAGTTCTTTTCATCAACACTTGTGGGCGGGCTATTGTCTGCTCGTTCTTCCCAGTCTCCCAATACTCAGGTTTCTTTGTACGTGAAATAGCGGTTGGCTTGCCAAACATTGGGAGACTCCAGATTAAGGGACCTAGGTGTCATACTTTTCCCCTAGTGACCTCCCACCCATAATTTGGGTACCTCAAGAATATTGAGTGGAAAGAGAACTAGTCCTACTTGATATAATCACTGAGGCACGTAAGAGCACGCCCAGCACTTTGTTTGTTCTAAAACCTTACCCACCCAAGAATGATAATCATTCTCAAGGATGCCTGCTCAAGTCCGAATATTACTGGACTGGTTTCGCTGGGTGTACATCTCTTCAACTATGGGGTCAACGTACTTACGGACATAATGCTACTCAGACAATATCCCCTCACACTTTCTCCAAGCTCCAAGGTTTCCAAATTTTCCTTTACCCCTGAATTGAGTAGAGTAATTGGCTGGACCAATTGTGCTACTAACTTCTCCTTCCCCAATAGCATTGCCTGAACCAGCCTCTGTCACCTGTCAATAATCAAAAGAATTGACCATCCTGAAAAGAGGATGTGATGAGAGAAACACAAAACAGGAAAAACTACAACTTCATGCTGGACAACTGTCTTAGCCTTTGGCTCAGGTGCTACTAACTGCATTCGAGGCCTCCCAGAACAGATTCATAGTGCACTTGGACCCTTCTCTGAGTGTTTGCCCCTCTGCAGTGGGTGAAATGGGCACCAGTGTGTCTCTGCTACCCTTGAAGTCGTGATGCTGGTAGCCTACACCTGGTACCTGTCTGTCAAATAACCTTAGCCTAGGAAATTACTGTTCCACAACTTACTCTCTCAGTCCAACATTCTGACAGTTAGTGTAACTTTTCAGGAAACAGTGTTTTGAACGTTCTCGGTTGTTGTCTCACTGTTTACCTTCCCTCTCAAGATCTGAACTAGTCTCTTAGTTACGAACTCATCCCAAGAGGGGTCAAGAACATTTCAAAGGTCAACAGGTTAGGAGGGTGCCTAGGACTGATTTTGATAGCGGGGAAGGACTAGTTGCCAAAGATATTAGCCCCTTCAATCAAGTTCCAACTCTCATTCTATTCAGTTCATTCTAACTAGTACCATTACTTTATGTTCACACTGGTTTGTGGCTAATCAAAAAGTATGTAATTTGTTACCACTACTCATACCTTATACATTTATTATCAATAACATGAATACCCCTATCACCTATTATAACTCTAGGGCTATCACCTTGAATAACAAAAGCTTTGAGTAAGACATAGTAATACATTAGACACATTTCTATACACCTTTACCCAGACATATTTCATTGGTACACTAGTGTATACCTGAGGATCCTGCATGGTGGTAATTGGATGACGTGGATTTGTTTTACCTGGAGAAAAATCCATCTGCAGGAGGGATATAGGATGGCTCTATTGGTATCATCTTCCTGACATTCTCTCAATCAAAACAGAACATTGCCATCCTAGCTTGAGAAAAAATGTCTGGTGCACCCCAATATGCTCTTACCATCTTACGCATACCTTATGTACCCATCTGAGCCAGGCCATGTGCTGTCTCCGCTAGGTTTGGAAGATACACTCTGGGAGCTACTGGTCTACCTTGTCCATCTCTCCAGGGTCCGCCCGTCTCCTCACCACATCTCTTCACCTTCCAGACAGTTTATTCCTCAGGTATCACAAATCTTCATATATTAACCAATATGTGTATGCATGCATGTGTGTGTGTGTGTGTGTGTGTGTGTGTGTTCACATTTTAAAACTAAAACAATACTCGAAAAACAAAACAAAACATAGATTTGTCAGCTGTCACATAAAACCCTGCTGTCTATTTGACAGCTATGTTCACCCTGGTGTGACAGCCATGTATGGTCGTGTGTGTAAGTGTGGACTTTACTAGCAGCTACTTCAGTTGGTAACTGTGTCACTGTATAAAGTCCTCTATGTAGTGTCCTACTTATGTGCTGGTATTGCTATAAAAAAGATTTTTCAGTCAACTCAACGTCACCCCCTAGACTAGAAAAATGCTGAAGACCAATGTATTTCAATCGATTTTCCCTCTGCCAACTCACATGCCATTCTCAGTACCTTACATTCAGCTACTTGACTAAGTGAGAAAGGCAAAGGGGTCTATTTCTATAACACTTTCTTCAAATATAACAGTATCCAGTACATGTCAGTCTAACAGTGAAAAATATAAAACACGAAAATTCTAAATTTTCTAGGGTTTCACATTATGTAATATCTTGTGGCAAAAATCCTACTCCAATGTTCTACACAGCGATGCATATCTGTATGTCTAACCTCAAGCAATCTCCTGTCCTCCCCACCCTTTGTTCATGCATATAAAGGCACATTTTTTAACAGGAGGCACGAAACACAAAAAACAAAACAGATACGCAATCTATAAAACATGAATCGTATTTCCACACAAAAAACTTTCTGCAGCTTCTATACACATAACACCAAACCCCTAACTGTTTCTGTAACTCATGTCAATCTAGTGTGTATATCCCTGAGTTTGTCTTATGTAAAAAAAAAATGTCTTAGCCCCATTAATGAGACTGTGTCTATGTCTTTTCGTATCTCTATACAAGAGAAGAGAGAGAGAGGAAAAAAGATAGAGAGATACTAGCATAGATGTAAAGAATGAGAAAATAGAAGAGCAACGAATAATAGGAATACAAAGATTTAAATACAAGGGTTTGAAAACAAACAGACGTGCAGAAAGGGAGATTTTACAGCAAAAATGACAGCTGGATTGGACTCTATGGGAAAATGGCTGTATTCATTCCACTAATCCCCTTAGCTATTTGCTAAACTATAGCCCCTGCCCATACTTGACTAGGGGGTCTTACATCAACTGTGCAATCCAGTGTCATCCGTCATTTGTTCATTAAGAACTCGGTATCACATTAACTACATACCTTTGCAACGGACTTCCTGACTTATGACAGAGAAATGGAAAAAGTTAACTCTTGGTGACTCATCTGAGATACATAAAATGATATTTTGGAGCAAAGTATGTACATAATTCATTTTTGGATAATGATTCTCAGCCAAACAAATTATCATGAGTCACTGCAGCCTAAACCAAAGAGTGTTCCAATGATCCATTGTTAAGTAGTCTTTCATGAGTAATTTTCCTATTTCTCTATCCCACCCCTTTACGCACTTAGGGCTTGAGTCATTGAGGGACGCAAAATGAGCGCAGCGTACGTACGTGCACTAATGCACATACTTGGTGTGTGCGAACGGCCAAAGTCATCAAGCTGCATATTCCCACATACGCAGCTACATGACTTGCGGCGCAAATGTTCCTATTGTACCCGTTTACGAGCGTATATGCCAGCACATACTTGCAGAACCTGCAGAAGCAAACACTACGCTGTTTAGTGCATAGTAACATCATTGGTGTATCTCTCAATTGTTGAATCATGGTGCTGATTGTAATTAACCGTAAAATATATATTCCCCTTGTTATGCTACTTTGTTTACCCTGTCAAGATGTTTTAGTTTTGATGAATTAAATTTATTAATATGAAAATATTTTCATTGTTTTATCGTATATCATATATCAGTATATCATGTATGTTTGATGTGGTTTTATTATGTTATATATATATATATATATATATATATATATATAAAATTATATTATATAAGCCTTTTGTGTGAGCTGGAAGGAAAAGGATATGAACAGGAATGAAGTATTGCCTTGATAAAGATTTATTCAAATTGAAACGCGTTGGCTGAGGCGGTGACGAGGAGGACTGAGAGAGAACACGCTGATTTCCTGAGAGGAGAGGATTTCAAACCCAAGTGTTGGGAAGTATGCAGCGGTAACCAGCCGGCAACCCGACCTCTGGAGAGGGATAAAAAGGTTTCCCTACATGCGCAAGATCATCCCACATGGGGTAAGAGTCCAACCTTATCAGGTTCAGCAGCGATTTCACTCAGATCATACCTTTTACTTGTTTTTATATTGTGCTTAGAATAAATTCATTTTTATTACGGTAATGCACCATTTGGAGCACTTTTATTTTTCTTTTGAGCTTATACTCAAAGAATTATGTGGACTTAATTGAAGATCTGCAAGTGTAATCCATTACCATCTTTGGAATCACAAATATCCTCCTGTGTAAGTGCATATTTTTTTCAGCGGGGAACTTCTGGTCACACATGGTGATAATTAAAATACCTTTTATACTACACGGGCATTATAAGGTTTTCTTGAACGTAGTAGAATATAAGTGAATACAGAATAGCACGATCTTTTTCTGCTTATTTATATGTATGAACATTGGTGGAAAACAATTTCCGGATATACAATACCCTCCCTTTGGGATCAAATTTTGTTGGGACCATATGAACATTGAGGACATTGTTCTTGGGACTCTAAAAATACGTATATATTTTGGACTACCTTTTTTGTGTTCTTTTTGAGATTCAATAGAGTATAAGCGCCATATTTGTTTGCATATATTTGTAGGAATGAAGTAGCTATTCAAATAACCTATGTTTCTAATCCAGATATTTTCAACAAAGACTTGCACAGACTTCTTCGACTTGTCCATTGCATCCAGGAGACTCAAAAAGATCAGGATACGCCTAAATACTTTCTCAGTCAATTGTTATATGATATGTGTAAATTATAGTACAACCTTCTTTTGTTGAAACACAAAGTACATCTCTGGTCCGTTTAAGATTAGAGTTTTCAGCATAGAAAAAGAGTGGAAGCTTATTATTTTGTAAATAAACAATGATCTAATTTTAAGTCTCTTTTGATGAAGGAATTATTTTATTACTTTATTAACCTATTACACCAATGAGTTTATGCCGCTAGCCCTGTTTTCCCTGTGTATCATGTTGTGTCTTGGTTCTGTTTTCAGTATATGTTTTGAAAGAGGTTATGTCGTACATAACTGTTATTTCTTTGGGGCCTTATCACATTATATACCGGATGGGAAGTGTGACCCTTTTGGTTGGCCTCTTCTCCATTGGCTTTTAAACAACAGCTTGACTTAAGTGTATAATGATAATACGTAAATTTGTTCAATCAAATCACACACATACCAGATTATCTCTGACAGATAGTGAAAGGGATGGTAGAAATCAGCAAGAAGAAGGCCGAAGCTTAAGAAAACAGGGAAAACAGGGCTAGCGAAGAAGGCCAAGAGGGGGAAGGAACTGTAGAAGGAGCACACAACAAAAGAGGGCCATGCGCATGAGAGCTTTCAACCTAAATGGAAGGGGGAGACACAAGTAATATGAAGTATATAGTATAATATTGTTTTGGTGTATACATTAACTTTCTTGCAAATTTTGCCAAGGAGAATCTCACCCTCTAGGGTGCATTTTTAAAGCCAGCCAGTTGAGTTGGCCTGCGCACAAGACAAGAATTGGGGGGAGGACATTTTTCCCATTGTGGGAACTTAGGATGCCCTGTACTGTGAATGGGCAGTGAAAACTGTTTGTCAAGTTCTACGTCTATCTCGTAAAAAAAAAACCAACCCCAACTCAAGTATATGAAAACTACCATGTAATGTACTTACTTTCCTCAACCAGCACTTGTGGTTGCTGAGAGGTGGATTCTGGTTGGCTCTGGAAGAGCCGAGGTGATGCTGCCAGGTCATCTGACTGCGGCGAATCCTCCACCACCCCTGACTCCTCCTGTGGCTGGTGGCTTCCACTTGGCGCCTCCGGTGTGACCACCTGTTGATATTGGCGGTGGTGTTGGGAGTTGCATTGACGTCCTGTTGGAGACCATGATGTGTTATCTTACGTGTATTTTTGTAATTTATTCAACATACACAGTGAATACATACATACATGCAGCGAATGGTAGCTTTAAATGCGAAAATGGTACTCATGTCAATAACATGAAAATTTTGAAAAAAATTGACACTAAGATTTAGAACATATATATAATAGGAAATAATCAGAATAATAGTAAATAAGACTAACATTAATAATATGTTTAGTATTATAATGGTCAGAAAATAGGCCTTTTCTGTCCATATTTCCTGTGAGCAGAAAATATTACATTGCCATATTATATAGTGTTTGAGGGCGACTTACTAGTAACAATTTCCACCCTCAAATCTGCAAGAAGGTCGGGTTGTCGTCTCCGCAGATCACTCCATCGGCGTTGCAATTGCACGATGGAGCGACGGGTGCCAACCTGCAGACGCCTGCGCACGGCTCTGTATGCCTGCTGTTTTTCTTCATTTCCCACGTACCTCCCTGTGGGCTCAAAGCAACGGTTCATCGTTGCTGTAAGCACCCGCAGTTTGGTACGTGAGAATGTTGCAGACCTCATTTTGTATCACAAGGGCCAATTTAATATCCTGCTTACCTATTGGTTCTCAGTGCACGTCGGTGCATCTGCATGTCCATCACGGAACCATTACTAAGATGGCTGACTGACCTGTCAATCACTGCTCAGGTAAGGGGACGGCCTAGCATTCTGGCGCCTACGCACCACTATAAAACCGCATACTGCATGCGATAGTTTGCCCTGACAATTTCTGCATGGACCAAGTTCTTGCTGTCAGGAAACATATTGCATTGGTTGATATTGAGGTAAGTAACATGGGCCTAGGTCTGCTACCTGACATAGCGTCGTAGAAAATGGAATAATTGCACTTTCTTTTTTCCATTTTTAGTTTGCTCTAACATTTCTTCTAAAAAAAACGGTATAAGCTTGCTCCATTTTGAGGTAAGTAACATGGGCCTAGGTCTGCTACCTGACATAGCGTCATAGGAAATGGAATAATTGCACTTTCTTTTTTCCTTTTTTAGTTTGCTCTAACATTTCTTCTAAAGAAAACGGGATAAGCTTGCTACATTTTGAAGTAAGTAACATGGGCCTAGGTCTTCAGCTTTTTGGTCTAGTGATGGAATAAACTTATTTTATTTCCTTTTGTAGACATGTCTGAACAAGACTCCAACCAGCCATCGGGAAAAAAACCGGCAGCCCAATTTTACCAAAAATGTAATAGACATTTTGGTCGAATTGGCTGTTGATAGGCTCCACTCCACTCCGCGTCCACTCTCTGCACCATCCAAAGCCAGGATATGGAAAGAAATAACAAATGAGGTCAATGCCGTGGCTCCAATAAGACGCAAGGTTAATGAGGTCCAGAAAAGGTAAATATTGAAGTGTTCAAATATTAGCTCTTTGTTCTTATTTAAAATGTCTCCAGAGTTTGGGGATAATTTTATCCTGCTAATGTGTCTATTTTGCACACAGGTGGCAAGACTTTAAACGCCGCCTAAAAGACAAAATTTCTGAACACCGAAGACATGCCCAAATGACAGGTGGTTGACCTCCAGCAACGCTTGAACTGACTGCATTGGAGACCAGTGCATTGGCCTGTTTGGATGCGGAGATGGTTCAAGGTGTGGGCCGCATTGACACTGGACGTAGCCCACCCGCCAGCGAGCCTATCACAGCTACAGGTATACACACACATATAATATACATAAATTGTATACTAAAATATATATATTACAGTTAACCAATAATTGCCCTATACTTTAAAAGATTTGCAGTTACATATAGTGAGAAGTAAAGAAGTTATATTTTAACCACCACACACAGTAAAGAAAACTATTGTATTGACAATGTATTTTTTACAAACATGCGGACAATAAGAATTCACACAAATTTCCTAAGGACATAAAAAAAAAATTTTTTTCCTTGTAGGGGCCAATACAGCGGGAGAAATTTCCGAGGATGAGCTGCTGGAGGAGTCAGGTGATGTGGAAGAGCATCAGATGAGTGAGGAAGCAGAAGTCAGTGAACGGGAATCACTGCACGCCTGCTATCACAACATTAGAGACACAAATGCCACTATTCAGTCCAATACCACAGATATTGCCACAACCCTCACCCGTATGAAGCACACTTTACACAGTAGCCTCACCTGTATAGAGAACACTATGGACTTAAACCTTACCTCTATCAACACTACCCTTACGCGTCTCACTGTCCTTATTGCAATGTATATCACCAATCCCCAATCACGCATATCACAGGGATCTTCTCCTACTTCTTTCTCTCCATCTCTCAGTCCCATGTATCAATCATACTACACTTCACCCGATTATCGTTCCACAAGTAGGCCTTATCGCGCGCACCCGTCTTCACATATTGAACAACTCCACGCTCAAGGTTCTATTGGTTCTAGTCTAAGATCCCAAATACATCACCATCATTTCCAAAGCAACCCATATGTTGACAATGACCCATATTCACATTATAATCCGCATACAACTATTATTTACCTCCACATGGCCCTTTTGCCCCTTCTGCCATCTCTGCCCCTTCTGCCATCTCTGCCTCTTCTGCCATCTCTGCCCCTTCTGCCATCTCTGCCCCCTCTGCCCCTTCTGTCATCTCTGCCCCTTCTGCCCCCTCTGCCATCTCTGCCCCTTCTGCCATCTCTGCCCCTTCTGCCCCCTCTGCCATCTCTGCCCCTTCTGCCATGGGGGGCATGGGTGCCTTCTGCCACCCATGCCCCCCATGCACCCCGTGCACCCCATGCACCCCGTGCCACACAATCGGCGGCTGCTGCACAGTCATTCACTGCTGCTCCACTGGCCTCTGCTTCCTCCCCACTGTTGCCTTCTATATCACGGGTTACCAGAAGCCAGACTCATCCTAGAACAGATAAAACCATTATTCCAGCAAAGAGGCCCCAAAAAAACAAGTAATTGTTTGTTTGATGTGTTTTTCTTATTGTGTAAATAAATTATATAATTATATACTTATACTTATTGCTATGTATGTTGTATTTGGTAAAAACAAACAAAAAAAAACCACTTACAAGAGAAGTAGGTGTCCAGGACATATTGCTTAAAAGACACATCATCAACTGATTCTGGAGGGCTGGGGTCAGCATCTAACACCTCCTGGCCAGCAACCTCGGCCTCCTTCACCCAAGGTACCCCACTCCTAATGGCGATGTTATGGAACACCACGCACAGAGCTATGATATCACACACAATGGTTGGAGCGTACATTAGAGCACCACCAGACCGATCTAGGCACCGGAATCTGGCCTTTAAAAGACCAAATGCCCGCTCCACAACCAATCTAGTGGCTGTATGTGCGGAGTTGTATGCCATCTCCTGCTCCGTACGTGGGTTTAATAGAGGAGTGAGGAGCCAAGGGCGAAAAGGGTATGCGTTATCTCCTACAAGGGGTGACAAGAAGGAAAAAGTTCAAAAATATGAGCGAGTGTTATAATTGTAGACACAAATAACTATATCTATGCCAACAAGACACAGATATTACTTCAGAGAAGCTAACATAACATACTCAATGTATTTGGACCCAAGGTTTAATTTAGTGAAAAGCTTTTCATATGGGCAGCTATCCAGGTAGGATTTTAAGGTAAACATCACAATTAAATGTACCTTGGAATGATATTGCAATGTGCCTTTGTAATACATCTACTTAGCTATCAAACATAAGACATTACTATTTCCACTTTAAACTACTACATACATGACATGTTTGTGAAATAATAAATATACCTAATAGCCACGCGTCACCATTCGGCCTTGCACCACCTTGCCTCAGTTGCAATCTTTGCCACATTCCTGATTGCCGGAAGGCAAAGGAGTCATGTGTACTCCCTGGCCACATAGCTACCAGGTTACGAATCTGGAGAGAGGAGTCACATATAGCTTGGACATTTATAGAATGGAAATGCTTGCGATTTAAAAAATTAGCAGCATTCCCACCGGAGGGGACCAAGGCTACATGAGTCCCATCAACTGCCCCTATGACGTGCGGGAAACCGGCTATGTTGGAAAACTGCCGTTTTATCGGCACCAGGGACTCCTCATCGAGTGGCAGATGTATGAATTGCTTTAGCCACGACACAAACGCCCCCAGAACAACCTTCAGCACACGACTGAAGGACTTCTGGGACATCCCTGAAGCGACTCCCACAGTGGTCTGAAATGACCCTGTGGTGCAAAAGTGCAATACCGCCAACAGTTTGGTCAATGGCGGTATTGTTGTTGTGCTTGGGCTCCAGGTCAATCTGCACTATACGCAGGGTATGGTGTCCAGGATGACACAAGGTGGGAGCCGATAACGACGCACAACCTCAGCATCAGACATGCCAAAGAGGCTGACACATGGCCTGAGCACACGCTCCCTGGGTCGGCAAAGATGGGCTACTTGCTGATTTGTAGGCGGCGACGCTGGTTGCCCTCCTGTGCTGCCACATGTGCCTCGGCCATTTCTAAGAAACGCTATATTTGAAAGAGAAGGATGTAAAAAAAAAATAATTAACTCATAGTTTTGGAAATGTCACTCCTATTTGCACAGGAAACATTTACTTTATACTTACACCAACGAGTGGGTTGGCCGAACTCATAATGTGGCTAAAAAAACAAAAAAAAAAGTGTCAGAGGGTGAATAAGAAGTTATGCCATCTGCTTCTATGCTATGTCAGGTTGCAGACCTAGACCCATGTTACTTACCTCAAAATGGAGCAGGATTAACCTGTTCACTTGCAAACAATTGTCAATGCAAAACTAAAAACTAAAATAAAATACAATTATTCCATCTGCTTCTATGCTATGTCAGGTTGCAGACCTAGACCCATGTTACTTACCTCAAAATGGAGCAGGACTATCCTGTTCACTTGCAAACAATTGTCAATGGAAAACTAAAAAAGAAAAAATAAAGTAAACGATAAAAAAAATTAAAAAGTACTACACAGCCCAATACAAGGAAACTATTATCTGTAACTATTATCTGAAACAAAGTATAACACCCAAAATAACACAAAAGTCCAAGACAAATAAAACAATAAAGCAATAAAATGTTAAAACAAATCAACCAAAGAAACCATAGTAATATCTTAAAATATATCATGCAAACATACCAGTAAATGAGTCAGCAGTGAACAGGGCACATCATCAAAGCAGAGCTTTATAGCAGTAGTTAATTTGCTAAGAGTATGCAGCTAAGGGTCAGCATGCGTCATGATCACATGGCGTTCCTTTGGGTAATTTGTGTGTGCTCGTGGTTCAGACATGAGAGATAAACTAGACCCCTGGCAAGCGCCACCACAAGTATGACTTGTACGTAGTTAGTCGGGAACGCCCCTATAGGAAATTGACTATGTCACCACGCCCCAGAACCACCCTGTTCACACCCAGAACTCGTAGCTCGTCGCAAATGGCTTTTGCGTTTGCACCCGTACAGTTTTCGCGTTCGGCTGCCGAGCATGCGCACTAAACTTTTGCGTTCGCTACGCGCTGAAAATGACTCAGGCCCTAAGTCTATATTTCTTTCGTGTACCCTTATCTGTGAGAAGAAAAACAAGATAGTTATCTTAAAACAGCAAACGAAACAAAACATTTCCATTCTTTACCATCGGCCAGCGATCAGAAAAGCAAGCATGTGACAACATAAAACAAACAAGCAAAATCAACAAAGATTACTTTTTAAATCAATTTTTCCTAAACTTGCACATTAATACTTACCATTTATTGTTATTTGCCTTGCCTGGTCCTAATTTCCTAGCTTTCACTCTAATATTTTCTTTGCAATCTTTCCTCAAATGTTCCTTCTTAAGACAGTTAAAACACTTCAAAGATTTCTGTTTCTTTCGTTCCTTATAGTGGTTTTTATAATTCTGAGGTTGTGAATGTAATTTCCTACAGCCTGGATACCCATCATCATTAACCTATCACTCTCCGCTTTTTCCTTTTACATATATTTTTATCATGTTCTACAGCATGCTCTTTAATTTTGTTTTCCTGTGAGACCTCTCCAATTAGGAAAAGAGGTTTGTATCCAGGTCCTTAGATCCTCCCGGAGGCCGTCCATTAGTGCTGCAACATCTCCCTATGATGTGGATTTTCCCTTATATCTGGTATCCCTGTGTACTTAATCATCACTGCTAGAGCCCTAGAAAAATAGTCAGTTGTAATCTCATTACCTTTTTGTTTGATAGTGAATATTTTTCCCCATTCCACTGTCACTGCGAAATATATGGCCAACTGTGTGATTATACGTCCAATATTATCCTGATTGTCATCCTCGGTTAAGGATTTTTCCTTCTCCAACCTATAATCCTTAATGAGCTTTTGTATATCAGTATCGAGAGGAAGACAAGCTATAAACACCACTCGCCAATCTTTATTAGTAGGCTCATGTGCATTACCTAAATGTCTAATAAATTTCTGACACTTGGCCAAATCTTTTCTAGGATCAGGGAAATCAGACATAATTGTAAACAGTTCCGTCCTAGTCCATGGAAAATACATTGCTACATGTTTTATGGGAACTACACCATCTCTGTCCGCCTTCCCATTGGAAACTGCTGTTGTGCGGACAGGATGCAGACTTACCAAGTCGCTACATTCTGAACTAGTTGCTGGAATTGCTGTTGCAGTATAATGAATGTCCCCCGTTCTATTAATTTCTATATTATTCTCACTGATTTCAGCCGATGCCCCTGCCGGTGGAACTGTTCCCTTTCCTTGTCCGTGTACTGCTTCTTGTATGTTACCGGCATGGACAATGGCTGAAATGACTGTGGGTACATCTTCTTCTTCTAAAACATTATTTAAGACATCATACAACTTACTCATTACATTTTTAACATTTTTGGTATTGGCTGTACCTACCACCCCAATTGCATTTGGCGGCGAGGGTGTGCACGCGCTCAGTTCTCCACACTTTGCAACGATCACTTCCGTTGTGCACGCGATTTACGCCATGCCTACTTCCACTGAACACGCGCTCCCTTGCCACGTGTACCCTTCTTGTTGCCACAATTTTAAACAGTCATCATGTTCAATTCTCGTTTTTGTTGATTTAATCAAGCGTACTTTATCTCTGTCACGGGCACAAGGAGTCTTTGCCCAGGATATCACCAGATGATGTTCTTACCAGAGTAATATAGCTGGTACTATGGTCCTCTGGTAGCAGGGTGACAATGGAACAGGAGAATCAGCAGATGGTGAGAGAATGCTCAATGAAAGTCTATGACTAGCAGCAACTGGTAATGACTTAGATGTTTGAACACGAGGAACCAGATGGACAAGTAAACGTGAGGAGAGTCAGTGGTCTGCGTACAGCAAGTTGTACCACTGCTATAGTGAGGAGGAATGTCCAGGAGTAGAGAGGAGGTAGTGAAAGTCAGTGGTCTGCGTATAGCAAGTTGTACCACTGTCTATAGTGAAGGAATGGGTTCCAGGTGCAAGTAGGTAACGGGGAAGTCAGTGGTCTGCGTACAGCAAGTTGTACCACTGCTTATGTGAGAGGATACTTGAAACTGGTGCCAATGGGAAACATGAGTCAGTGGTCTGCTTTCTGCAAGTTGTACCACTGCTTATGTGAGAGGATACTTGAAACTGGTGCCAATGGGAAACAGGAGTCAGTGGTCTGCGTTCAGCAAGTTGTACCACTGCTATATATATGTGAGGAGGGGCACGAGGAGATGAATGGAATACAGAGGATACACGGGCGGCACACAGAACTTGATCCCACGATGATAACCACAATACAATAATAACTGACAAGCGCTGCTTGAAGTATGCAAAGTCACTATAGAGATCCAGGTAATAGGAAACAAAGTCAATAGTAACAATAGCTTCAGTAGATGGAAGACTCCGGAGATGAACACAACACAGTCCAGACGGATATGCAACACAATAGCAAAGTCAATGGAAAGTATGCATACCGCGGTTCAGGAGAGCAGGCTGTCAAGGAGCAGTGCAGGGATACCTGAACGGCTGAACGCCGGCAGGAGGAGAGACCACTGGAGGATGGAAGCAGTAATCAGGTTGGTGCAGCGCACGAAAGGTAACCGGTAATCAAAGGAGCAATACTCAGGAAGCAGTATTAAGTAAAACTGGAAACATGATGAACACGGGAGAGTTGAGGCTGTCTGGTATCCGGCAGTAGTAGCGGAGGCAGCGGAGGGGAGACACGCTGAACACAGGAGAGTAGATGCGGTCTGGAATCCGGCAGTAGTAGCGAAGACAGCGGAGGGGAGACACGCTGAACACAGGAGAGTAAAGACGGTCTGGAATCCGGCAGCAGTAGCAGATAGGAATCAGTGGAGAGCTGACACGATGAACACAGGAGAGTTGAGACGGTCTGGAACCCGGCAGTAGTAACGGAGGCAGCGGAGAGCAGACACGCTGAACACAGGAGAGTTGAGGCGGTCTGGAATCCGGCAGCAGTAGCAGATAGGAATCAGCTGAGTGCAGACACGATGAACACAGGAGAGTTGAGACGGTCTGAGATCCGACAGCAGTAGCAGATAGGAATCAGCTACGTGCATACACGATGAACACAGGAGAGTTGAAGTGGTCTGGAAACCACAATCGTAGTAGACAGGAATCAGCTGGAGCTGAATACACGAGGAAACACAGGAACACCTTCAGAGGCTCATGGGGAATGAGACTCCAAGATCAGGCAACTAGGTAATGATCACAGGTGGTTTAAATAGGGAGGGTTGCCTAAGGGCTGCACATACGCAGACCCTCAGGATGGCGGACGGCCACGGTTCCTGAACACAGGAGAAATGGCACTCACAGTCCGGTGAGTGACAGTACCCCCCTTTTAAAGGTGGGCACAGAACACATGGAACCGGGTTTGTCTGGAAACTTGGAATAAAACTTCTTAAGAAGAGCTGGAGCGTTGAGTTCTTCTGCTTTAATCCATGAACCAAAGCCCTTTTAATGAACGAGGAAACGAAGAACTCCTCGCAAAATTTTTGCATCTAATATGTGAGCAATTTCAAAGTCCTCCTCTTGATAAGCTTGAACTGGCCGAGGTGCTGAAGGAGGGACTAAGAAACGATTGATGATAAGAGGTTTGAGCAAAGACACATGGAAGGCATTGGAAATACGAAGGTTCTTAGGTAGTAGAAGTTTGAAACAAACTGGATTTATCACTTGAATGATCCTATATGGACCAATAAAACGAGGAGCGAACTTCATAGATGGGACCCTCAAACGAATATTTTTGGTTGATAACCATACACGATCTCCGATTTTAAGTGGTGGAATAGCCCGTCTCTTTTTATCTGCAAAAGACTTATATCTGGCAGATGTCTTCTTTAAACAGGTTTTGACCCGAGACCAAATATTTTTGAAGGTCTCTACAGCAGGAACTTGGGTGGGAGGGAGGGCAGGAAATTCCGGAAAAGACGGATGGTGACCGTAAACCACAAAGAATGGAGTTTTAGAAGATGATTCATGATACATGTTGTTATGAGCGAATTCAGCCCATGGAAGCAAATCTACCCAGTTGTCTTGGTTGGCTGAAGAGAACATCCTTATAAAAGTCTCAAGATCTTGATTGACCCTTTCGGTTTGTCCGTTTGATTGAGGATGGTAGGAGGATGAGAGTGATAATCGGATACCCAAGGTCTTACAAAGGGCCCGCCAGAATCTGGAAACGAATTGCACTCCTCTATCTGAAACAATCTCGGAAGGACATCCATGAATATGGAAGATTTCTTTGATGAAATAATCAGCCAGAGTAGATGAAGAAGGTAAACCGGTCAAAGGAACGAAATGTGCCATCTTCGAAAATCTATCCACCACTACCCAAGTAGTATTGCAGTTTTTACTAGGAGGAAGATCAGTAACAAAGTCCATACTAATATGGGTCCACGGCTTGGAAGGAATGGTTAGTGGTTGAAGCAAACCCGCTGGAGTTCTGCGCGGAGTCTTAAACTGGGAACACAATTCACAAGCAGCCACAAAATCTTTGACATCTCTCCTCATAGAAGGCCACCAGTAACTTCGAGAAAGAATTTCAAAAGTCTTGCGTTCACCAGAATGTCCAGAAAAACGAGAAGAGTGAGACCACAAAAGGATTTTCTTCCTAAGAGCAGGAGGCACGAGGGTTCTCCCAAATGGTAGCACCTTAGTGGAAGAAGCAGCCAGAGAAACACATTTGGGGTCTAATATAGAGTGGTTGGGACCATCTTCAACATCTGAGGACGTCACAAAAGCTCGAGATAGGGCGTCTGCTTTTTTATTTTTTGCAGCTGGTTTGAAGGTTATGATTAGTTCAAAACGAGAAAAGAAAAGAGACCATCTTGCTTGACGAGGATTCAAACATTGAGCAGACTGTAAATATAACAAATTTTTATGATCAGTAAAAATTGTCACAGGATGACGAGCTCCCTCCAACAAATATCTCCATTCTTCTAATGCTACTTTTATAGCCAGCAACTCCTTGTCCCCGATGGTATAATTCTTTTCTGCAGGCAGAAGACCCCGAGAGTAAAAGGCACAAGGATGGAATTTTTGTTGCTCCGATCTTTGGGAGAGAATGGCTCCTAAGCCAACATTAGAGGCATCTACCTCTAGGAAGAAGGGAAGCGTCACATCAGGCTGTCGAAGAATAGGAGTGGAGGAGAAGGACTCTTTGAGAAACTGGAAAGCTTGAAGGGCCTCAGAGGACCATTGTTTAGTATTGGCCCCTTTACGAGTTAGGGCCACAATAGGAGATGCAATCGAGGAAAAATCTTGAATGAAGCGTCTATAGTAATTGGCAAAACCTAAAAAACGCTGAATTGCACGAAGAGTAGTTGGCTGAGGCCAATGTAATACAGCATTCACCTTTTCTGGATCCATCTGAAGACCAACTCCGGAGACAATATATCCCAGAAATGGAATCTGGGGCAACTCGAATGAACATTTTTCTAACTTGCAGAATAATGAATTTTTCCGGAGTCTGGAAAGGACCTCTGCCACATGTTGATGATGAGAAGGCAGGTCCTGAGAAAAGATTAATATGTCGTCCAGATAGACGACGACACAAACATATAACAAGTCCCGGAAGATCTCATTAATGAAACCCTGGAAAACAGCGGGGGCGTTACATAACCCGAAGGGCATTGCTAAATATTCATAATGCCCATCTCTGGTGTTGAAAGCTGTCTTCCATTCGTCACCGGACCTGACTCGAATTAAATTATAGGCACCACGAAGATCCAACTTGGTAAAGATCCGGGCTCCCTTGATACGATCAAATAACTCAGTAATTAATGGAATGGGATACCGATTTTTGATAGTTATGGCGTTAAGTCCACGGAAATCTATGCAAGGACGTAATGACCCATCCTTCTTTTTTCCGAAGAAAAAACCTGCTCCAGCGGGAGAGGTAGAAGGTCGAATAAATCCTCGCTGGAGATTCTCTTTGATGTACTCAGATGTGGCTTGAGTTTCAGGTAACGAAAGTGGATACACACGACCCCTGGGAGGAGTCTTGCCAGGTTGAAGATCAATCGGACAGTCCCACGAACGATGAGGAGGAAGACATTCAGACTGAAGTTTATCAAATACATCGGCAAAAGAAGCATACTGAGGAGGAAGTCCCGGTGAACAAGGTGAAATGGAGGATTGCTGTATCTTGAGAGGAATGACTTGAGAGAGGCAACGATGATGACACTCAGACCCCCAAGACGTAACTTGAGGAGTGTGCCAGTCAATCTGGGGAGAATGACGTTGAAGCCATGGAAGGCCTAATACAATCGGACTGGTAGTAACAGGAAGAATTAAAAATGAAATTTCCTACTGGTGTAATACACCAATTTGAAGGGTTACTGCAGACATACTCTGGGTGATGAGACCATTAATAATGCTTGATCCATCGATAGCAGTCACAGTAATTGGTATTTTCAAAGTAATCACTGGTAGGGACCATTGATTCACGAGGAATTTAGAAATAAAATTTCCTGCAGCTCCAGAGTCAATAAGTGCTTGGGACATGAAAGATTTGGTAGCAAAGGAAACAGTAACATCAAAAGCACAAACTTTTAATTTCGTAGAACATGGAGAGGACTCCAGGGACCCTAACTTCACCTCTCCAGAACTGGTTAGGGCCTGGCATTTCCCGATTTTTTTAGGTCATGATTTGAGCATATGAGTAGAATCAGCACAATAGATACAAAGTCTATTTTTTACTCTTCGGTCCCTCTCCTCTGAAGTTAATTTGGAGCGACCTATCTCCATAGGTACTACCGGAGATGAAACTTGGCGGACTTGAGCGAAGAGGTGCTTTATATGAAGTTGTTTTTTCAGACTCTCTTTCATGAAATCTCATGTCTACACGATGGCAAAGAGAAATCAAATCTTCTAGAGAAGTAGGTAATTCTTGAGTAGTCAGTGCATCTTTAATTTTATCAGAAAGCCCCTGCCAGAAGGCGGCAATTAAAGCTTCAGTGTTCCACTGAAGTTCAGAGGCTAATATCCGAAATTGAATGACGTACTGGGCTACAGTGCGAGAACCCTGACGTAGACGGAGGATGCTGGATGCAGCGGAAATAACACGACCAGGTTCATCAAATACACTTCGAAAGGTGGAAATAAATTTGGCACTATCTTGTAATAATGGATCATTTCTTTCCCACAGAGGGGAAGCCCATGCGAGAGCTTGTCCGGAAAACAAAGAAATGAGATAGGCCACTCTGGAACGATGAGTAGAGAAATTGTGAGGTTGAAGCTCAAAATGAACTGAGCATTGATTTAGAAAACCACTGCTGTTTTGGGGTCTCCATCATATTTTGAAGGAGTAGGCAGGTGTAGCGTGGAAGCAGTAAACACCTGGGATGGCACTGGGGAAACAGATGAAGGCACAGGAGCATCAACAGTAGCTGTGATATTTTGCGCAGAAGTTCCTTGGGAGGCTAACGCCTGGCAACATTGCAGCAATTGTTGTTGGCGAACATCCTGTTGTTCAATACGGGTAACCAGATACTGCAGCATCTCTTTAGCTGTAGGTTCCGATCCTGGGTCTGTCATGGTCTGATCTTACTATCATGGGCACAAGGAGTCTTTGCCCAGGATATCACCAGATGATGTTCGTACCAGAGTAATATAGCTGGTACTATGGTCCTCTGGTAGCAGGGTGACAACGGAACAGGAGAATCAGCAGATGGTGAGAGAATGCTCAATGAAAGTCTATGACTAGCAGCAACTGGTAATGACTTAGATGTTTGAACACGAGGAACCAGATGGACAAGTAAACGTGAGGAGAGTCAGTGGTCTGCGTACAGCAAGTTGTACCACTGCTATAGTGAGGAGGAATGTCCAGGAGTAGAGAGGAGGTAGTGAAAGTCAGTGGTCTGCGTATAGCAAGTTGTACCACTGTCTATAGTGAAGGAATGGGTTCCAGGTGCAAGTAGGTAACGGGGAAGTCAGTGGTCTGCGTACAGCAAGTTGTACCACTGCTTATGTGAGAGGATACTTGAAACTGGTGCCAATGGGAAACAGGAGTCAGTGGTCTGCGTTCAGCAAGTTGTACCACTGCTATATATATGTGAGGAGGGGCACGAGGAGATGAATGGAATACAGAGGATACACGGGCGGCACACGGAACTTGATCCCACGATGATAACCACAATACAATAATAACTGACAAGCGCTGCTTGAAGTATGCAAAGTCACTATAGAGATCCAGGTAATAGGAAACAAAGTCAATATTAACAATAGCTTCAGTAGATGGAAGACTCCGGAGATGAACACAACACAGTCCAGACGGATATGCAACACAATAGCAAAGTCAATGGAAAGTATGCATACCTCGGTTCAGGAGAGCAGGCTGTCAAGGAGCAGTGCAGGGATACCTGAACGGCTGAACACCGGCAGGAGGAGAGATCACTGGAGGATGGAAGCGGTAATCAGGTTGGTGCAGCGCATGAAAGGTAACCGGTTATCAAAGGAGCAATACTCAGGAAGCAGTAGTAAGTAAAACGGGAAACATGATGAACACGGGAGAGTTGAGGCTGTCTGGTATCCGGCAGTAGTAGCGGTGGCAGCAGAGGGGAGACACGCTGAACACAGGAGAGTAGAGGCGGTCTGGAATCCGGCAGTAGTAGCGAAGACAGCGGAGGGGAGACACGCTGAACACAGGAGAGTAGAGACGGTCTGGAATCCGGCAGCAGTAGCAGATAGGAATCAGTGGAGAGCTGACACGATGAACACAGGAGAGTTGAGACGGTCTGGAACCCGGCAGTAGTAACGGAGGCAGCGGAGAGCAGACACGCTGAACACAGGAGAGTTGAGGCGGTCTGGAATCCGGCAGCAGTAGCAGATAGGAATCAGCTGAGTGCAGACACGATGAACACAGGAGAGTTGAGACGGTCTGAGATTCGACAGCAGTAGCAGATAGGAATCAGCTAAGTGCATACACGATGAACACAGGAGAGTTGAAGTGGTCTGGAAACACTAATCGTAGTAGACAGGAATCAGCTGGAGCTGAATACATGAGATAACACAGGAACACCTTCAGAGGCTCATGGGGAATGAGACTCCAAGATCAGGCAACTAGGTAATGATCACAGGTGGTTTAAATAGGGAGGGTTGCCTGATCATCCAATTAATTAAAAGCAACAGGTGCTGAAGGTTTCATAAGGGCTGCACATGCGCAGACCCTCAGGATGGCGGACGGCCACGGTTCCTGAACACAGGAGAAATGGCACTCACAGTCCGGTGAGTGACAATCTCTAACATTATTTAACACCTCTGAGTCAAAACTACCTATTTTTGGGAAAGGTTTCACACACTCCCGGGTCATCTTGACCCATTTGTCGCAATATGCAGTTGCATACGAACCATATTTATTATGCATAACATACTTTGCCGAACCAATCGGCCATTCTTTAGGCAGCACACAATTTGCCATGTCTTCTTGGCCCTGGACGATTTCAACAGGTATGTCCCCTCAACTCCACGCTACTGAGTTCCACAAAACAATAACACGCGATTGTCAACGTACTCACTGGAGAAACAACCTAACACAACTGGGATCAGACAAGTACCAACTTCGCAATACCCTGCTTTTCCTAGTTTGAGTACTTTACCACTGTTAGTAACCAATATCAATCAAGAATATCAGTGGTTGCAGCGTATTTCCTCCCACATCTCCCAAGTCACAATCACGGCTGCACTAAATCAACCATGCGATCTGATCGCACTGCTTACAGATACTAACTATCAGTAAACTTTGCGATTACTATTGGGAATGCCGCGAAAACCTGTTATTTTTGCTTTGAGTATACCTGCTATGTATACTCTGTGGTGTCTCTTTATCACCTGCTCTTTGTTAGAACAAAACACCACTTCACACAAAGGTTTCTTTATATCCTGTTCACACCGAGAACAGAACCTTTGTTGTCAGGTCCTCTTTTTACCGTGCCCCGTCAGACACACCTGAACCAAAGCGCTATCAATTTTTCAACTGTTCCCCGCTGCCCTCCCAATACTCAATCACGGCCTTACCATGCAGTCAAATCGCACCGCTCAAACTAGTTATCAATACACATCATGATTAGTATTGGGCGCACGTGCAAAAACCTATATTCCGTTACCAGTATACTTAATAGATTTCCCAAACAATGGTAATATTTTTTCAGAGGCTTTAACAATTGATTATACTATACATATATAACAGACTATGAACACGATCGTTGAAACACGCGGCAAACAATATCGGAAGTTCATACACGCTAAACAGGAAGTACACATACGCTATGCAATGCAATACCTTTGAAAACGCAAAATGACAATAAAAAGAAACATTTTTCTTTCTTGTCCCTAGATTCAAGTTAGCATTCCTTCAGATTATGCAACAACGGATATCGGTTTCTCAACACAGAGGGAACAACAGGTTTTGAACACATTGAGTTCTTTCCCGTATGTGACGCGTCTTCCACTTTGGTGTGGAACCGAAATCCGTAAGCGTTGCATACCTTCCAATAACGTAACCTCCAAACTCAGAGCCCCCAAATTAATAAAGTAATTTTATCGTTTTCAAATAAGCATTGCATAGGCGATTGTATTATGTTTCCGAAGCACAAAGTAATTTATTTTAGCAGATGCAAAGTTTAACAATTCAACACATGATTATAATACAGTACAGTACAGCTAATACCAAAAGATACATACATACCGCTGCGTTCGCAATACGATTCGATGCGCCTCCACGGGTACCAGTGCACAGTAGTTCACTCTTGAATACTGTGGTCAGAGAATGACTGAAGCTAGTGGGAGCGCAGCTATGATTATATACATTCAGTGTTACAGAGAGAACAATGTAGATGACGTGGCTTGCTTCTATAGGTCCAGACTTCAGGTGGGTCCAGGGTAAACAGGTCATAGTCTAGTTCAAACAACCCCCTCAAAGGCTGAGGTCAACATTCCAGATGATTCTCCCGCCCAGAAACCAATTACAACTAGTCCGTTAGCATTTTACAGTTTAATATCACTCTGACTATTTATTCCCTAACATCAATATCTAGAGCAGTGGTTCACAAACTTTTGCAGTTTGCGGCACCCTTAGAGTCTCCAAATTTTTTCAATGCACCCCTCCAAAATAATTATTGAGCAGTCCTGTTTTAGAAGTAGTTGGGTCAAAAAAATGTAATAAGTATTTAGGTCAGGACAGTAATACTTATTTAGTTGTATGCAAAAATGCCCCCTCTGCATCCAGACACTCTGCCCTCAGGCACTCTGCCCCCTCTGCATCCAGACACACTGCCCCCTCTGCATCCAGACACACTGCCCCCTCTGCATCCAGACACACTGCCCTCTCTCACACTGCCCCCTCTGCTCTCTGTCACGCTGTCCCCCTCCTCTGCTCTCTGTCACGCTGTCCCCCCTCCTCTGCCCTTTCTCACGATGTCCCCCTCCTCTGCCCTCTCTCACGATTTCCCCCCTCCACTGCCCTCTCTCACGATGTCCCCCCCTCATCTGCACTCTGTCACGCTGTCCCCTCCTCTGCCCATTGTCACGCTGTCTTCTCCTCTGCCCTCTGTCACGCTGTCCCCCCTCTGCCCTCTGTCACGCTGTCGCCCTCCTCTGCCCCTCTCACCCTGTGTCCCCCTCCACTGCCCCTCTCACGATGTCCCCCTCCTCTGCCCCGCTGTCTGCCCTGCTGTCTGCCCCTCTGTCACACTTCTCTGCCCCTCTGTCTGCCCCGCTGTCTGCCCCGCTGTCACACTTCTCTGCCCCTCTGTCTGCCCCTCTGTCACACTCATCTGCCCCTCTGTCTGCCCCGCTGTCTGCCCCGCTGTCACACTTCTCTGCCCCTCTGTCTGCCCTGCTGTCACACTATTCTGCCCCTCTGTCTGCCCCTCTGTCACACTCCTCTGACCTGCTGTCTGCCCCGCTGTCACACTTCTCTGCCCCTCTGTCTGCCCCTCTGTCACACTCCTCTGCCCCTCTGTCTGCCCCTCTGTCACACTTCTCTGCCCCGCTGTCTGCCCCGCTGTCTGCCCCTCTGTCACACTCCTCTGCCCCTCTGTCACACTTCTCTGCCCCGCTGTCTGCCCCTCTGTCACACTCCTCTGCCCCTCTGTCACACTTCTCTGCCCCGCTGTCTGCCCCGCTGTCACACTTCTCTGCCCTTCTGTCTGCCCCGCTGTCACACTCCTCTGCCCCTCTGTCTGCCCCGCTGTCACACTTCTCTGCCCCGCTGTCTGCCCCTCTGTCTGCCCCTCTGTCACACTCATCTGCCCCTCTGTCACACTTCTCTGCCCCGCTGTCTGCCCCTCTGTCACACTCATCTGCCCCTCTGTCACACTTCTCTGCCCCTCTGTCTGCCCCGCTGTACCCCTCTGTCTGCCCCGCTGTCACACTTCTCTTCCCCGCTGTCTGCCCCGCTGTGCCCCTCTGTCTGCCCCGCTGTGCCCCGCTGTCTCCCCCACTGTCTCCCCCGCTGTCTGCCCCGCTGTCTCCCCCGCTGTCACGCTCCCTCTCACTCATCTGCCGCGAGCCAGCCATAGGAAAAAACAAAGAGCACATAAACTTACCAATCCGCGCGGCGCGGGACCCAGCAGACTCCTCTCTCCCGCAGCTGTTACTGACGTCGATATTCAGCTACAGCTGCGGGAGAGAGGAGTCTGCTGGGTCCCTACGCCGCGCGGATTGGTAAGTTTATGTGCTCTTTGTTTTTTCCTATGGCTGGCTCGCGGCACCCCAGTGACAGCGCCGCGGCACCCCTGGGAGCCGCGGCGCACAGTTTGGGAACCGCTGATCTAGAGTATGCAATATGCGATCTTTACGGCGAAAGAACCGGGCAACTGCTGATGAATAGGGGAATAAAATGATATCAGACATGACACATTTCCTATAACCTAAACCTTAAATAACACTAAAGTGTACATATAATCATAATATATAAACTAATAATAAACTAAATACTATCTGCTCATAAATCACTGTGAATCGGAATCATTTTATATATGAAATATATAAATAACTAAATGTTGTAGTGCGAGTGTGTGCGTATTTTACCGTGCGATCGCAGTATGCCAATTATACGACTTCGACAATTTTCATGTAGGACACACATTAGTTTTACACTGAAATTTAAAGTTGATCTAGGACATGCCCTACCCGAACTACAAATCTGCCATCACATTTTAAATTTTCCTCCCCCTCCAAGGCAACATGGTTTTGTCAAGGTGCAAAGTTACTCATTTTTTTTTTGCTTTACTTTCCTTAATGAATCAGACCCGCTGTCTCCAACCTCAGCTTTGCACGGGATGTTACTGACAATAGTTGTGGTCTAAGATGAGGTAGGATACAAAAGAAAAGGTAAATGATCTGTAAGATAAACAGTTGTTTTTGTAAAATATTATTTCATAGTTATAGCCAGAACTCTGCAGGACTTCAGTCTAGATCCACAGGTCATTTATTGACATTGTTTCCTTTTCTAGTGCAGAAGAAGAAAGTTCTAGTTAATTACAGAGACCAACAATTGTGTCATTTTTAACGTCTTGCAAAGCAGGAGCGGCATCTTGTGGTCATTGAGCATTTTAGGAGCACCCTAATCCGTGGTGCACTAGGCAACGGCCTAATATCGCCTAATAGTAATGCCAGCCCTGGTCTTCCACCATCAAGTGACTTTCATTGCCTGGCTTTAACAGTACATGTATCCAACTATTACATTTACTAGATCAAGCAATATCTGAGGTGGGATTTATTGTGCGCTAATAATGAATTTTACCTTGGATCTAGCGAATAGATGCATATTAAATCCACCCCCTAAAGTTCAACATGGTTTTGCCAAGGTGCAAATGTTCACCATCTTGTATTTTGCTCGTAACTCTGAATGAGGTCCGATGTCACCAGTGTTTGTAATACAGGTAATGATGGATACTCTAGGTCCTAGGTTCCCAAACTGTGCACCGCAGCCAGTGCCGTAACTAGAAATTTTGGTGCCCTGGGCGAGACGGGGCACCGGCGCCCCCAAGTGGGAGTGGCATTTGACAAGTGGGTGTGGCTATTGTTACCTGTCTATTTTCCCGATAAAAAAAAAAGCAAACAAAAAAAAACTTACCAATCCGGCGGCGCCCGGGACCCAGCATCCTCCTCCCTCCTTGCTTCTCACTGAATGTCGGGCGTGATGTCAACATGCCCGACATTCAGTGACAAGTGGCAGGAGAGAGGATGCTGGGTCCCGGGCGCCACCGGATTGGTAAGTTTTTTTTTGTTTGCTTTTTTTCCCTCTCTTCCTGGCCATGGCGGGTGCACAGGGGGCAGAGCGACGATGCAGAGGGGGCAGAGTGAGGATGCAGAGGGGGCAGAGCGAGAATGCAGAGGGGGCAGAGCAAGGATGCAGAGAGGGCACAGCGAGGATGTAGAGGGGGCACAGAGGGCAGAGCGAGGATGCAGAGGATGCAGAGTGAGGATGCAGTGGAGGCAGAGTGAGAATGCAGAGGGGCACAGTGTGTGTGGATGCAGGGGGCACAGAGTGTGTGGATACAGAGGGGCACAGAGTGTGTGGATGCAGAGGGGCACAGTGTGTGTGGAGATGATGCAGGGGCACAGAGTGAGTTAGCTGTAAATTATTCTTTGACAGAAATATAAGTGAAAAAATAAATAAAAATATTTTCCCTTGCATTTATGTGTACTTTTTGCATACAACTAAATAAGTATTTCTGCCCTGACATAAATACTTATTATATTTTCTCTTTCATCCATCTGGGGGACACTCCTTAACCATGGGGTTGAGTCGGGGGGAGGGGTCTGGCACCCAAAGAGTTAACTTTTTTCAGCTGACAGCATATCACCCCCGCCAATTCCCACATACCTCAGTTTGAATTGGGTGCCCTTGGAAGAAGGTTGCACCTGAAGAGCTCCAAGAGAGACAGTGAACAGAGTTCACTGGTTATAGGTTTTTTCCTTTTCTTTTGCAGTTTTTTTCTTTTGACAGTGGCGAGAGGCTCCGTGTAAATGGAGCTGACTCGTGGGAGAAGCGCCTGTCGGGCAGCCCCGCTGACAGAGAGGTAAGAAGCGCTTCTCACAGCGGGAAGCAGTCGGCAAGAGACTCTCCCCGCTGATGCAGGACGGGCGCTGCCATTAAGCAGAGAGCGCCTTTACTGCTGAGGTTCCCCGGAAGCCAGCTGGAGAATACCAAGTTCCTCCTCCCGTGGGGATGGCAGTAAATTCTTGAGGATGGCGCGCTTTGAATAGCACTAGCGGGGAACATATTCTAACAGGTTTTCCCCTAATATAAGAGAAAGGGCAAAATGCTGTTAAAGTAAACAACACAGAAGAAGAGTCAGTGGAAGGGCAATGTGTTTGAGGAACACCGCTCCCCCCCCGCTCAGTGAGCACGTGGAAGATCCCTTTTGGCGCCAAAGTTCAAAAGGAGGACAGATGCAACAGTCATTTGGAGAAAAGTGTACTGTTGACACATATCTCCAATGCTATGTATCACTTTGTTTCTTCTGTGTATGCATGTGTATTATAAGACTATGAGGTGTTGAGAGAACTGTGTTTAAGGAAAACTATAAAGTTCTCCAAACCTGTCTTATTTAATCAGAAATACTATGATATGTTAAATAACCTAGTCTGTATTTTCTGATAAAGGTTGTGGAAGTGTTTGGGTGTGCCAAACATAGTGTCTGTTCAAAATGCAATGTTAAACTAACAAGTGAACGGCTGGATCAGGGGGGGCTCTGTGCAGCCTGCACTGTGGCTCCTGTGAAACAGCCTATAGACACCTCCACCATAACGGTAGATCCTCCTGAGTGGGCGGCTGCCTTAACACAGGGAGTTTATACCCTTGTAAATCTGTTATCTAAACCAGTTGAGATCCCAGCTACATCTGTGGTTTCTCAGGGTATAACAGTAGGAATGACAGATGAGTCATTTTCCCCAGGGGTCGGTGTATTTCCCTCCCCAGCCCTCCCGGCGGTTTCCCAGATGGGAGAGGTGGGTTGGTCAGCGCTGGCTAAAAGCCTGGGCCGGCTTACCCATCTACTGGAGAACCCCAGACACAAGCGTAGTGTTAAAAGACGTAGACAAACAGCTAAAGCACTGTGGTCAGTGTCAGACTCTGAGAGTTCCTCAGAGGAGGAGGGGGAATTGTTGGATGATTCAGATGTGTCCATTATAGTGTCAGTAGGAAACTCTAGGCACCAGGGTATGGATGACCTGGTAAGAGCAGTTCGTCAGACCCTGGGGTTTGCTGAAGTAGAGGAGACGAAGTCCTTGGACCGCTCCCTCTTTAAGAAGGCTTCTAAGCAGGTGGTCAGGTTCCCTCCCTCAGTTGAGTTGAGGGATATTGTAGAGGCCTCTTGGAAATATCCAGGTAAAAGGTTCTCTATGCCAAGGAAGTTTGGCGTATTGTATCCCCTTCAGGAGGAGGATATGACCCATTGGGAACAGGAGGCAAAGGTAGATACACCTGTGGCGAGATTGGTTCGTCAGACTACACTACCTGTACCCGGGTCAGTGACCTTACAGGACGCGAATGACAAGAAATTAGAATCCCTGCTGAAGTCGATCTTCTCGGCCGCCGGTATTAGCCTCAGGCCACCATTGTCCTCTACCTGGGTAGCTAGGGCCATGGAAGTCTGGGCAGGGCAGTTAGAGTCTGCCTTACAGGATTCAGATTTACTGCCTCTGGCCATGCAGCTAAGGGAGGCAGCAGGCTATGTATATGAAGCGGCCCATAATTCGGCCTCCATAGCTTCGTCTATTTCAGCTACAGCTGTAGTAGCTAGAAGGGCGTTATGGTTAAGGGCTTAGAATGCGGATTCAGAGTCTAAACGATCATTAGAATCCATCCCGTATACGGGTGGGACGTTATTTGGTCCAGAATTAGACTCTTGGATTTTACAGGCTTCAGGGGACAAGAAGACATCCTTGCCTTAAATACTCCAAGACCTAGGGCTAGGCCTAGGTTTAGTTCTTTCAGACAGCCTCCTTACGGGGGCGGGTCTGGCAGAGGCCAGACTACCAGTCCAGGGGCCGTGGAATCCAGGAGACAATCCCGTAGGGGAAGGTCATCCTTTGCCCCTGTGGCGCAGAGCTTCTTCCGCCAAGCTGCCGGATAGACCAGCAGCATGACTACCACCCACCTCTGGTTCCAGAGGGTGGGGTGGGAGGACGGCTGCTTGGGTTTGCCCGGCAGCAGACAGGGTCCTCGGTAGACGAGTAGGTCCAGAATATCGTGATAGAATTCATGGGACCAGCTCACCTCAGGTTTTGGAAAAAAAAAAAAAAAATTACCTCGCTGGCTTCTGTCAAATCAGAAAGAGCTCAGGGCTGTCGATTTGCTTCGTTCAGACGAACCTATACAGGCTTAGAATTTCCAGTAAGGGAAAAAGTTTTAGTCACACCCATTCAGGGTGCTAAGGCTAGACGAGTTGTTCAGTCTATGACCAAACTTCTAGAGTCTGAAAGGGTCACAGAGAATCCCTTGTCTAAGAATGAGTTTCTTGAGACTAGTGAGGGACTTGGTACGCAGCAGAATGTTGTCTTCACAGGACAAGTTGAGGTCCTAGATGAAGTGGACAGGCAGGATCCTGTCAGACAAGAGGCTGTCAGTAGCCAGGTCTTTGAAGCTGCTGGGAAAGATGGTGACATCTTTCGTGACCTAACCCTGGGCAGGGTCCCACCCCAGAGGAGCATTCCCGTGTTTAAGGTACCAGTGGAGGAGATAAGTCCTCAGCTGGTGGTTGCTGGACAAGAACCAAACAAAGGACAGGGAAGTCCCAGAGTTGTGCGCAAGAACAAGGGATCCACTGGTAAGGGACATCCTAGCAAGGCCTTGGGGCTGCAGGTAAAACCTGCCCTACAGGGTCCCGTAGTGAGAGGACCCTCAGACTCCTGGAACAAAGACAAATAAATATTTGCACGTAGTGAGGGCATTACGTATATATGTTAAGAGATCTGCAAAGATACGTAAGACAGAGTCTCTATTTGTGTTGTTTGACTTTTCCAAACGGGGATGGCCAGCATCTAAGCAAACTATTGCCAGATGGCTGACCCTGACTATCAGGGAGGCTTATGGCCGTATTAATCTCCCTGTGCCGAAACGTATTGTTGCCCATTCTACCCAGTCGGTTGGGGCGTCTTGGGCGGCTCCTAATGGAGCCATGGCGGACCGGCTGTGCAGAGCAGCCACTTGGTCCTCGGTCCATACCGTTACGAAATTCTACCAATTTAATATATTTGCGTCTGGGTACGCCTCCTTTAGCCGTAGTGTTCTTTTGTAATCAAACTGAGGTATGTGGGAATTGGCGGGGGTGATATGCTGTCAGCTGAAAAAAGTTAACTCTTTGGGTGCCAGACTCCTCCCCCTGACTCAACCCCATGGTTAAGGAGTGTCCCCCAGATGGACTCAGAGAAAAAGATTTAGCGTAAGTATAAATCCCGTTTTTGACCCAGCTGCTTATAAAATGTTACTGCTCGGTAAATATTTTGGAGGGGTGCCTTGAAAAAATTATGGAGACTCTAAGTGTCCCGCGAACTGCAAAAGTTTGGGAACCACTGCTCTAGGTGATAGAATGCAACCATAACACTAACTATGGGGTTAAAACTCTCCCTGTATAGACATTACAATAATGTTTCTCTGTGATCATTGTGAAATTGGGGAAAAAAGACAATAGATGGCTCAGCAAAGATACATTTTCCAATTAATAGCCAGAAACTGTTTTAATGTCTAGAAAGTCTATTTCTGTAATGGTTATAATCTATATAAGTTTACATTATATAAGTATTATATATATAAATATTAGTCACCTAAAGGTCAATCTCGCATTAACTACTTTGTACTTGTTTGTTACTTTACAACTAGCTAAACAATGTATAATTCGGGGGTCTCCATAGAAAGTAATAGCAATCACTCTGGCAGAAAAAAAGTATCATGTGGTATTTTCCACTAGTTTAACATTCGCAAATACTTGATATTCACGTTGTTTCTCAGGTGTAACAAACAACAACATCTGTTCACATTTCCAGTTTAGATATTTTCCAACTATAATTTTAAGTAGTTTTCTCTAAAGGATAATTCATTCTTGAGCTGTACAGATAAACACAAATACACTGATGATGGTGTTTACTTTACTCTGTTTATCTAATAATATGAAGGAATGAATCTCAATACTTGTCCGGTTCTCCTGGCAGCTTCGGCTATTACTGCAGTAAGTCTACACATCACATTGTCTTGGGGGGACAGTGATATAGTGAAGATAAAAGGACATTTCTGCTGGAGCTGAGAGTCCAGAATAAAAAAGCTTTAGAAAGGAGAGAAAAAGATGGAATGAAAAAAGAAAGGTTTTTGCCAGACAGGGTCGCAAAAGTCAGACACCCATTACGCTCAGCGCATCCCAAGCTGAGCTAACAACAAGCTGACGTCCGCTCTCATCGCTTCTTGTCCAGCCAGCTTCACCATCCGCTGGGCTCCATGCTGTATTTACAAGGATTCCAGAGGTCCCGGGAGTTGCGCCATTAAGCATGTGGAGAGTCCACGAGAGGACAACCGAGGGTCAGAGCTACAATTAGGTGAACCAAGGAGGTTGCCAATGGTTAGGAGGCACCTAAACCACTGAATCATGTCACTCAACCAGTGATTTTAATGCCCCCTCGCCGGATAGCTGGACACTGACATGAAGGACAAGCAGCCAACAGCTTCTTACTTGTGAAGCTGCCCGCAGATAGATTATATACCCATGCAGATGGGTTGACATAATGGGTTATTAAGAAAAATAAGGCAAAAAAGAGAGTAAATTGTCTCCTAGACAAACCATGTTACAATACAAGGGGTGCAAATTAGTTTATTATTTTGCACATAAGTTAAATACTGGCTGTTGTTTCATGTAGCGCACAAATATTTGATAGCTTTATTTTTACACTGAAGTGTAAAGTTGATCTAGGACATGCCTTATCCCAATTATAAAACTGCCATCACATTTTAAATTTACCTCCCACTCCAACGCAATAAGGTACAAACTTATTTCTTTTTTATGCTTTACTTTCCTTAATTAATCTGTCCCAATGTCTTTCAGTTGCCATGATTATTGAGAGTAATGTTCAATATCATATTTTTATCACCAAAATAGTGTAATGAATAATTCATAATGAGTAGTTATTAAGTGCCAGTTATAGGGTGGATACCAAAATTCTTCTAATAGTTTTATTTATTTTGTTTGGCAAATCAACTGATACAAGTACAATAGAATGACTTCTAACTAAATTGTAAAAGGAAGGAAGTTTGGTTGAGATAAACAGTGGAGGTCAGTTACAGCTGCCAGCAGCTGATTGTCTTAAAATTTCTACAATGACTGGTTCATCTTTCCTGTCTCCACCTTCCGCTGTCTCTCCTCATTCCATTCGTAGCGCACCAACTGCACAGAAAGGCCAGTCACTAATGGTTGCTTTATTACTGGTGGCTGATAATGCCGCTGCCTTAATGTAGCCACACCCATTGTACCCACCATCAGCTACAACTGGTATTCAGCTTGTATCATGTGTTCTCTACATCTCTTAGATTGTAAGCTCACATGGGAAGGGCCATCTTCACCTTGTTTCATATCATTGTATGCTATATATTTGTATCAAGATCCCCTCAATGTACAGCACTTTGTAATAGGTAGGTGCAGTCACGTCTGAGGATTTGTCTGTTCCTGGGCTGGGTTGTTTATCTGGAGCAGAACTGGTGACTATGTGCAAAAAGGTGGGTGGCTTGATTAGGTTATTTTGCATGGAAGAAAAAAGGACTGGTACAGATGGTGGTTGCTGTGAGATCAGGAGACTAGAGAATATGAATGGCACTGGAGACTGGCAAGTAATGAAGAATAGCAAGATGGTGGCCAGATTTAGCAAAGGAGACCGGACTGGAACCTGAATGCTGGACTGTACTCGAGTTGTTTTGTTCACCCGAAATGGGACTGGATTGCAGACTGCAGAGGAATAATTGAGAAGAATGCAGACTGCTGGGAAGCAGGGTTGGCATTTGAACAATCAATGTTGCACTGGCAACAGGTTAGGGCTCCAGAAAGTCTTTCTATACTAACTGCTATCCCTTGATTGGAAGCTGCAGTCAGCTGAACTGCAGCAGTACTTTGATTGGCTGAGGGAGAGCAGGTGACTGAATCCAAGACGGCAGAACTCATGTACTGATTTTGGAGGGATCTCTGGAGTGGAGACAGACTGGGCAGCATCCTGCAGAGAGATCTGAGACCAGCAAAGCCTGAGGACCACAGGGGCAGCTTAGACAGACAGCAAAGGGATAAGTAACAGGACCTGAGAGCCAGGTGCGTGACAGTTTCCGTATAAATAAAATTATTAATAATAATAATAATAAGCAGTCATAAAATTTGGCACCGCTTATCATATCAACCAGTAGACCATTTCTCCTTTCCCACGGCTCTCAGTCTGTGCGTGCGAAACTATACTGTAGAGGTCCCAAGTACAAATAAGTGCCCAAGTACCAGCTTCATCACACAAACAGTAGGGATCCCAGTGAGGTATCCCAATGATGTTCTAGTTGATAGTGTAGGGGATGTTGAAAAATCCATATATGAAGTGCAAATCTTCCGTTGGTAATGGATTATAATAAATCCAATTTTGGAGCTATGCATCTATTAGGGGATAGATTTACAGGGGAATATTCTTAGAACAATACCATTAAAAAAGACCCCCACGCACATTATGAACAACTGATCTAAGTGATCAAAGCCGAGATTTACAGGAAATCTCCTTAAAAGAGATCCAACCACAAGTGTCTTTCCATGCTGTCTACTGATTGGCTGTAATGAGGAGTCCGTGTTAATCCCAGCTTTGATCAATTAGTGGTGGTCGGTTATGTTGCTTGTTTTTTATGGAGATTTTATTGTTATGGAATGGCAAAGTTGCCACTCCAAAGGTCACAATCTTATTAACCTGCCCCCTAGTGCCTGAGTACTATTTAGTAAAGGGGCTGAGAGTTTTTGTGAGGGGGACTCACCAATTTTGCAACCTTTCTATAGTGGCACCAGACTTTTCCTGATCTCCATGTGGTTGGTATTCAATATGGCACGGGACGTCCTTGTTATAAAGATAACTATTGCACACTGTCTAGCACAGGGGCTTATTGATTTGGGGGAGTACATTACCTGTCTTAAAATATTTTATTGCATAATGCAGTATATATGGGCTGAGAGGAGGTAATTGTCAATCACTTGCAGTTCTCCACTACTTAGACACGTGACTGACACTTACCTCTGCTGAGACCACAGACACTGCTGATTCATTAACTAAAGCCAGGAAGTGAACATAGTCATGTGATTCACAAGACACAGTGCACATACAGTAAAATGCAACAACAAGGATAAAGGAATATGTAGTAAAGCTTTCATGCAGAGTATCTGAATTTGAATATAGAGTGAGCTGGTTTTCTATACTCTCCCACAAGAAGCAGGGTGGCACAGTGGTTAGCATTGTTTCATTGCAGCACTAGGGTCATCTCCGATAGGACCACCATGGTGACAGCAAGTTATTCCTAATGGATAGCTCTTCGGCAGTCCATTTTGACGTCATCGCAACCTCTTTGAATGTTAATTTAAAGCGAGGTGTCCTAGGTGTCAGATCTTCGTTACACCATACCCAACCCTACTATCGCACTAATTGTAAGGGCTGTCACAGACCCTCCGCTCTACATTCTAAAATGTTCCCATTTCATTAACCTGGGGTGTAACCATTTAATTTAAATGAAATACATATTAGAAAAAAGAAAGAGAAGTTTATTTAGATATGATGCACTTGGAACTCTCCTACATTCATATATAACAAGTGTTTGGTAAGTCTCATTAATAATAAAATATACCTTTATTAATACTATTAAAATAAACACATTGTAAAAACCAGCAAAATATAAAAAACAAATTGTGTATAACATAAATAAACCAAAATGTGAGTGTTAAAATTCCTGGATGCAACTAAAGGGGGGAATTCAACTGACAGAGGGTTTTTTTTAACACCGCTTTAATTCATCTTAACTTGTTTTTTTTCCATTTTAGAGCGGTTAAACTTTACCCGTGATTCAATTCTATTTTTAACTCACCGTTTTTACCTGATTTACAATTACCAGGCTGTGGTGAAGAATCCTCCTCCATATTAGAAGAGAACTGGCACTGGCAGCTTCTGGCCCCCAGGGGCCAGGTCTCCATCCAGCAACTCACTGATGGAGAATGTTATATCCGTCCCCTCTTTAATCTTCACTGGCTTTGTGTCCTCACACACCCACTCAGGGTGGACAATCTTCTCATACACCTCAGACAGCTGCTTGCTGACCTGTGATCAGAAAGAGGTTTATCCGGTATCTGTCAATCACACTGCAGAGAGCTTCAATCTACTGCTAGGAGCAGGCAGCTCACCTCTATATTAGTACACAATAAACACAGTTACATTGTCACATTAAATAATGATGTGTAAAATATACCTTATCTCTAGCAAAGATGACATAACAAATATGTAAACGTTTATAAAAACTGCAGGTATCCACAGTAAGGTTGGGATCATGGGTGGGTTTTGACTATTTTCCTACATGCAACCTGTCATTAACACCAATAAATGACACTACCGAGAGACGTTCCTCAGTATGTAGCAGCTGATACCAGAAAAGAGTTGCTTACAGTCAGCTGCACAGAGATTATAAATACGTTGTCATGCAAGGTATAGGATCGGTAACATGTGTATTTGTGAATGTTATAAGCAGCTTTTTTCTATATGGCAACAAACTTTTATCATGGGATTAAATTTCACTTTTAGAATGCATCAGTTTCAATGAGATCAAGTTTCTGTTCCCAGATGTGTGACCTCTTCTCTGTGCTATATGCGGTGGGGGGGAGTTATACTAACATAGGAGGAAGTCTTAGGGGAGAATTCAATTGTCGGCAATGTGTTGCACGGACATCGCGCCGTGCACACTGCTGGTAATTACAGTAAAAATCTTGTCTCATTTTTCCTGACAACTCTATGGGGTGCGAGGGAAAAATGAACGGAGATTTTACAGAAATCTCTGCTGTGAAGTGTCTCCGGAATGTCCATGAGACTTCGCGGCTAATTGAAGTCCCCCTTACAGTGTGCCCAGTAGGTCGAAGGCGAAAAGTCAATTTTTCCCCGACTTCACTCACAAAAATGATGTGTTTGGCGCCACCAATAATATCCCAAAATATATTTTGTTCTTTATCTTAATTACAGCAACATATAACTATGTTATATGGTCTACAAACAGGTATATCAGGACATGAATATACAGACCCAACCTTGATGAATCGGACAAAATATTTTTTATTTTAAATCATGCACATTAACACTGTAACCATTAATATTATTATTATTATTAATAATATAATTTGTTGAGTTAATTTCCAGAATAAATAAATATTGTCCAGTCTAATTGTAGATTTTGCAATAAAAAGAGATTTTCCTTCATTTTTGGATCTTACATAGTTACCAGCCTGCAGACCAGGATTCTTTAGCAGAGTGCCTGCTCTAAATTGACTGCAGGTCAATTTAAAAACTTTTACAAGTGGGTGTATTTACAAAATGATGTCATCACAGAAGTCAATGGCTTATAATGAATCATGGATCTATTTTCTCAGAAGAGATATTTGCACAAGATATAGTTTCTAGCCTTTTCACAGTATTATACCAGCAATTCCGCAATATAATAATATGTATTATAACAATAATATATAATAATATTGCAAATCAGGCTGCTGACACTAAATGTTATTATTATTATATATACAACTTCAACAGTCCACTCTCTTGTAGTACCCAATACTACAATAATTTTAAAAAGTGTATTAATAATAATAATAAAAAATTCTTCCTTTGATTTGACCATGTAGTGCTTAACTCAATTTGTCCTAACCTAAGTATGACCCTTTCACTGTACCAGATGTTTCTACTAGTGTGTATTTTGACCATTGATTATTCTATCAATTTCCATTTTTGTTCATCTGTTCAACCAGTCAGATATGCTCAATATATCATCCCAAATCTAATCTCTAAACTAATGAATTTCTTTTAAATTTGTGGATTGAACAAAGAAATGAACTGGACTTCACTTTTTACCTTTTTAAAACCTTAACAGCATATTCAGAATCACTCTCAAAACCCCCCGTTCTGTAGTTGAAAATAGATGATGCTGGAACATATAGAAATCAATGAGGAGAAAAACACGTGGTAGCCAGCATATGCGGCTCATTCTTCTTCGCTGATTCGTCTTTCTTGTACCAATCAATCTTTTAGCTCCTGAAACACATTCTCAAGATGTGGAAGTATTTCTCCTTCTTCTGCTTGGCCTTTTGATGGCTTGGTGTTCCTATTACAAATGGTAGAGTGGATCCAAGTGTCTCTTTTCAGAACCTTCAGTAATGTGGCAGCAGTCTTCAACACCTGGCAATATCATTCCCATTGCCTTATTACACAACCAGAACACAGTACATTTCTACTTGTAACAGTCAGTGTTTCACAAGTCTGGGGAGAGGATCTTCAAACTCCCTTTTTTTTTTCCAGTTGTTTGACTTATGGTAATCAAAAATTTGACAGTCACTTCATTGTTACAGTTCAAAATGTCATGACATGTGGCTGTTTCCCCAAGCAAAAATTGTTTTTTTAAAAAAAAAAATTAAAAGTTAGATAGAGGTCTGAAAGTGATTATGATGTTGTGCAAAACCAAAAGATAATCCTCTGGCCACACCAAGCTTGGCTCAGTCATTACTTTGCTCAATTCTAACGGCAGTACCTAATATATATATTCAATAATTGATCACAATTCCCTTGTCCTTCATTAAGCTAAGGTGCATGCTATCTTTCTTAAAACAATGAGATCAATACATTTTTCTTAAGGTAATAAAACAATAAACTAACTTTAACCCTTGTAAACAATCTTACTTCTATCCCTCACCTAAGTTACACTGTTCACAATATATATATCCAGTACTATGTTATATAATGACCAGTATAAATCCGGATGTAATCACATAATGTAAAGACATAATGATAACCTTCTGAACTAAATTGTAATAAGACATCCTAAGATATGACAACCTACTTAACATTTTCCAAATCTATTATACAGCAAAACATTTCCCTGATCAGGTCTACATAATTAATCCTTTACTTTATATATATATATATATATATATACCACCAGACTATAAAAATCTACTGTACTATATACATATGTTTTCACAAATCCCACACCCTACATAAATGTCGAGAAATTCTAAAAGACAGTAATCTGTGCGTGCAATACCACAAGTGACAAAGGTGCAATCAGATATCTACTCAATAATTTCTAATGCAAATATGGATTGTCCAGAATGTGTTCGTGTGCATTTTGTTGACTATTGTTGACTCAAAGATATACATATAATACAATTTTGAAATTAGTTGTGGTAATACAGATACATTTTTACAATTCACGGTAATCTTTGACTATAGGAGAAGAGACAAAATGTCTTCCAACTCATTCCACTATGCAGAGATCAAACAAAAACATGTGCCTTATTTTGCTTCTGACACCAGGCTAACCTCTGGATAGTGAAACACAGATTTGAACAACTCCTAATTAGGCTATATCTTATCCCAGTCAAAAATGTCTAAGAGAATATTTTCTGTCATTGTTGTGACATCATGATGTCAATCTTTGGCAAGGTAAGATGGAGTCTTGTCATTCGTCCAAAAATCGCAGATTTTAGCATCTTCTTATCACAACTTTTCAAACCCCCCCCCCCTTTTTTTCTCCTAATATCTATTGGGGAGGAGAAAAACAAACAACCAAACAAGGTTTTCTGCTGCTGGCCTGTGAAAACAAATTTATATATAATAGAGAGAAAATATGAGAATTCATAATACACGTTATTCCATTACACATTACACTAATATCCTTTTACAAGAACATGCCTACTATATATATGGATTTTTCATTTAGAACATTTGATAATGACAGTTTTCCTACAATCTGTTTTATAAACAGTTTAACATTAAGCATTTTCCAATAACTCCTAAATAATCCTTATGCACTAAATGCTGGCGCAACTATATTTTGTTTTCAATTTCATCATGTTGCCATATTTCTAAACATTAATTTTTCTCTAGGTTACAACTCACATGAGTTGATTCTACATATTAGCATTTACAATTTCTTTTTTTTAATATTCACTATTGTAATTACTGTTAACACCTCTTTACTTGTAGCCATGCTTTGTGTACTTAACCCAGATGTCCCAACATCAACCATAGGTCAACCATAGTTTTGGGGCTGAGCCGTGCACTGCTCCTCCCCTCTGCTCTGGTCGGCCACTTTGGCTGTGGAACACAAAGTTATTGGCGGATGCACACTGCCAAAAATTTAAACACGCAATTATGTTTAAGTCACAATTTAATTTTTTTGTGAAGTTAAAATACAAATTTGATCTATATAAGTTTTTTTTAATTTTGTTTAAACTTTCCAGCTTGCGCTCACTTCATGTCGCTGCGCTACCTTTTGCTTTGCACGCTATCCTGCTACATGCCCCTTTGAAGTTCCCACAGATTTAAACAGTCATCATTTTTAGTTCTCATTTTTGTTGATTTAATCAACCGTACCTTATCTCTAACATTATTCAACTCCTCTGAATTAAAACTCCCTATTGTTGGGAAAGGTCTAGCACAATCTTTGGTCATCTTGACCCACTTGTCGCAATATGCCGTTGCATATGCACCATATTTCTTACACATAAGAAATCTCACTGAACTAATAGGCCCTTCCTTAGGCAGTACAACATCAACCTTCTCTAGCTTTTGCTTCGCACCCATTGTGAAAACAACCTATTTCTCAACGCTACGCAAACAGGGCCTTTTTACCTTTTCTTCTTTCAAACAGAACCAACTAGAGATTTTTTTTATTTTATTTGTGGACGGTTTCACAGGCTACGCTCACACACTTCCTAACCCAGAAATATCAATATGGGCCACAGGGCTATCAGCTCCTCGATACCCTGGCTCTACCAACAAAATCTGTTTTCACCGTATACCTTGTATACTACTTATTCAAATCATATACTTCTTCAATACACCGTATGCTACTCAAAATACTGCGTACTACCATAAAACCACACCATATACTACTTAAAATACCGTATATTACTTAAAAACTGCACCGTATGCTACTCAACATACCACATACTACTTAAAATAACACTGCATGCTACTCAAAATGCTGCACACTACTTAAAATAACACTGCACCATATACTACTTAAAATACCGTATATTACTTAAAAACTGCACCGTATGCTACTCAAAATACCACATACTACTTAAATAGTGTTCTTATTTCAAACACAACCTTGACGTCCAGTCCACCTCGTCAGGCAGCAACCGATACTCTATTCAACAATAGATCAAACTTTAGTGTATTGAAATCATAAAATCACACAACATACACCTTTTCTGCGCAGAAAATCAAAAAGTTCCCAACAATAGTAATAACGTTTCAGAGGCTTTCACAAGTGATTATACTATGCATGTATAATAACTATCAAAACGACTGTTTAAACATGTGACAATACAGGAACACAATATGTGTTTGCTAAGCAAACAAACCAATGCTGTATATAACAATCGCATTAGGACTATTTATATCAATATTACCGCTGTCCCTTTAGCACCGGCACCTCTGATAGACTCTCAAAGCAGAAATTCAGTTTATCAACACAAGATTTAATAACAGTATAGAACGATATTTTCTTACTTCATCCACTCTCTGTGGATAAATCGAATTCCCCAGGTCCCCACAGCAGGGGGGTTTAAATATGAAATAAATTTCACTCAATCATATAGTTCAAACCCCAGTTGAGCTGTTAGGGTGCCCCTATTGACCACATAAGGTGATTACAACATGATTAATTTTAATTCTTAATTTCCAATTTAACTATAAACCAAAGGTTCTGTCATTATCAAACATTTATAATTATTTAATATTTTCATAAGCAGCTTCATTCTAAAACATATCCGGAACTTATTCAAGGGAAAGGAGAGAGAACAGAAGAAAACAAATAAAAATCAACATAATTTTGACATTTCCTGTGATTTCCAACTGATATGCACCATCTTACTATACCTGTTTTTTTTTATACAAACTACCACATTTCATAAAATAGCAAAATATATATATCTATTCAATTAGTCTTTTTCTTTTACTCAACACACTTACCCATATGCTTTGTTCAGGTAATAGTTCTATCAATATATCTTTAAAATCACACTAGTATACTGCATTCATACATCTCATATATCCATATGTATCAGGCATATCACAAATTCTGTATCTCTGCACAATTTGTTATTTCTTAAATCTATGTGCTTAAACCTTAAAATTAACTAGATCAACAAAAATAATTTCTGAAAAAAATATATAAATATCCACTAATACATATCCACTTATTTCTAGCAAATGTACTTATATCAGCGGTTGTTTAAATTTGACTAAAATATAAATATAAATTCTATTGATACAGAAAGATGTCAAAATTCAGTATACAGTATACTTTTATCAATTAATTTCCTAGTAATATCCAAGCAAAACATTAATAGTCCTTAAATCCTGTTGGTGTATCCTAAATGAATTGAGAGAAAAAACATTAATAAAATATAATCAGTATTTTATAACAATTTGAACTATATGTTTCAAACTAGATTAAATTACATGTTTTTTTAAAAAAAACAAATAACTTAAGAGCTTGTGGCCTGTAAAAAAGAAATTAACATTTAGCATTGAATCCCACCCTGTTTGGCTCTCCTGGGAACAAAGAATGAATAGGTTAATGTTAATTAAGTTAGCAAAGAAAAACAAAAGATACCTTGTAACTTAATCTATATGCACAGCCTTTTGTAAGCATCCACAAACATATGTTAAATACTTAGTTGTGGAAGGAAATGTTCCCATGAGAAAATGGACTTCATTAACAATGAAATAGACAGTAGACTAAAATCTTAATAATAAAATAAGTTTTAAGTAAAACAATTTAAAATCATGGAAAATGCTTTTATCAGATATGTTAGTAAAAGCTTGTTAATTTAGACTAGACATGACTTCATAATATTATTCTCTTACTGTATGTCTAGATCTATTATTTCACACTTGCATACATGTGACTATTTGTTCATTCCTTGGATATAATCTACCAAAAACTTTATATATTTGTTCATTAATATTTTAGTATCTTTCTAAACGTATTTATATTTATAGTCACTAGTATGCTTGTAAAATCATAGTTATACAACTTACAACATAAATCTATGAAGAGATATTGTAATTACTTTAAGTGTATTTTAATAAACTAATTCACAGCTGGAATCCTTGGCCTCTACAAAAAAAGTTATACAAGAGTATTTCTAATCAAATGTTAATCAGATGCAGTATTCAAGCTATCTGTTCATTCATAAACATTCCATTGTGAGTTTCTGAAACCCCCCTCAGGAATAGTCTGGCCCTATTCAATGCCCTGCAGTATCTTTTTATACAGTAAACATATCCTTTTATGAAGAACAATGCTATTGAATACTAGGAACAAAGATATGCAGATTACTCATTTAAGATTCCAACTGCCAGTTTAAAATTTTAAATGAACAATACAAGTTTTAAACTGCCAATTTGCATTGTACTGACCCTTCACAGACAACATAATTCTCTTTCTAAGTTACAAATATACAACTTTTTCTATTTTTATTTTCTTTTTTTAGATTTTAAACACAGGTCTGCAAAGTTCTTCTGTAAGCCTGCTAACTATAAGTTCATTTTTAGACTTCTTTGAAACTAGACACAGAAAAAACGTTTTAAATTACTTAGTTTCTTAATCTATTACAAATCTCCTAATTAACTACAATTTTGAATTTTTCCATGCTGTCACAACTCTATCTCTCATTTCTATAAAATACTTTACTATATATATATATATATATATATATATATATATATATATCTTTATCAAATATGTCAACAAAAGGAAACGTTTTTCATAAACTATACAATATATTATTGCATGAACACCATGCTTGACTTTAAAATGGCCGATCCATGTGGTATTTTACACAGCAGTCATTTTAAGATTCCCATTTTAAGCAGTAGACTATTGGTATTATGCAACAATATACATTTAACACATTACTTTCAAATTTACAGAGGCCTGAAAATATACATTAAATCAAATAGTACAGTTATCTCAATTGCTTAAATAAGATACCTATTTTTCTATATTTATATAACCAACTTAATATTAGATTTGCGACAGCATGAGAAAATTCATATAAAACTACATTTAAACTTACATTTTTACAGCAAAATCTACAATTGAAATAGCTATTTCAGGACAAAAGTTTACCTTCAGTGTCCCAGAATTCATTTTAGCAACTTTCAACTAATGGACAAGCCTTCAGTTCTTCAACAAATAAAACAATGTCTTACCATTTTCCTTATTCCACTCTCTTGTTGATATGCTAAGGTTTGTCCATAGCAGAAAGATCGAAAAATCAGATCAGAGCCCCCATCTTGTTGAGTTAATTTCCATAATAAATAAATATTGTCCAGTCTAATTGTAGATTTTGCAATAAAAAAAGATTTCACTACATTTTTGGATCTCACATAGTTACCAGTCTGCAGACCAGGATTCTTTAGCAGAGTGCCTGCTCTAAATTGACTGCAGGTCAATTTAAAAACTTTTACAAGTGGGTGTGTTTACAAAATGATGTCATCACAGAAGTCAATGGCTTACAATGAATCACGGATCTATTTTCTCAGAAGAGATATTTGCACAAGATATAGTTCCTAGCCTTTTCCCAGTATTGTACCAGCAATTCCGCAATATAATATGTATTATAACAATAATATATAATAATATTGCAAATCAGGCTGCTGACACTAAATGTTATCATTATTATATATACAACTTCAACAAATTGATAAACTCATGTACAGTACAGTACAATAATGTAGTAAATAAATGTCAGCTCCTGTTTGGTATTTTTTTTATTACTTTTTTATTTAATTTTGACACAATTTTCTGGACCTTACGGTTTAACATGTCCGATTAAGGTTCCTTACACACCATCTAAAAATGTAAGAAAACAAGTGAAACCCTTCCAGTCAAACTCCAAAAAGCAATGAAATTACTACGATTAAGGCAGAGACCTTAGTGGACGTGTTCCTTGCACAATATAGACATGGTATACCATAACATCCTGTGGTTAGCTGCAGATTCACCACTATCATGCAGTGCGATTTCTGTCACTCACACAATCGTGGAGTTGCTAATTCGCAGATCTGTGTGTTCACTGTAATTATTAATTGTTTTAGGGTTAACCTAAACCAAATTATATTTGGGGTGGTGCTGGGAGGAGGAGTAGAGCACTAGGTGTCAATCTGACACCCTGGCCCAGAGCTCGATTAAGGCTCTGGGGGGCCAGGGCACTTTAGACAGGGGGGATGCCTATGATGGTTATCATTGTAGACAAATACACAGGCAATACAGTGTGCACTACTATTAGGTGCACACAGTTCTTCCTTTACGAGCACTACAGTATGAAGCATCCCACATACCTCCCAACCGTCCTAAGCGAGACAGTCACCCAATTTCAGGACTGTCCCACCAGATTCAGGACAGTTGGCAGACTGTCCTGCTCTCTCCTACCTGTTCTTGACACTGTCACAACTTGTGGCTGCTGGTTTATTTAGCTCATTTGCCGCTTGTCTTGATCCTGGAATTTTGGAGGTCCTATTTGGAAAAGAATGGGTACATGAGATTTAGAAAACTCCAACTAGCGCCGGTGTTAAATCAATAGCACCTACGTTTTATAATTAGGCCATCCTTCAGCCCCAACATTAAAATAATTATGTTCACATTTGCTAAATAGATCTATTTACCTACAACCAACCCTGACATTAAATTAATAGCAAACACATTTAATAAATAGACCTATTTCCCTCCAACCAATTTTCCTCCCTATTTCCCTACTATTTCCCTCCCAGGTTTGGGGTAACTTTGGGGTTCTGACCCTGGCTGACTGGCTTTTCCTACAGCTGGCCTTTCATTGCCTCCTTCTCTTTGCTCTAGGGATTACAGCAGAGAAAGTGTGTTTGTCAGCACAAGTGTCTGCCTGTACCGCAGATTCCAGATATCAGTAGAAGAAGATCTGACTGCTCCCTACATCGCTCCTACTAAGAGGTCCACACCTGGTACTGACAACCAAGCATTGGAGGCTGGAAACCTGGAGACCTGGACGGATAAGAGATCTGGAGAGTGACAAAATAGCTGGATGTCCGTTTACTGCCAGAAATCCAGCTGTATGAAATGTTCTACAGGACACAGCATAGATCTCCTCTCTGCAACACACTTGGTTTTAAGGAGCAGTTATTTTATGAATACCAACCAATTCTCCAATGAGGAATCTTCAGATCTAAGGTCAGCTTTCCCCTGTATTATAACAGTCTAAGGTCAGATCTCCCTGTATTATAACAGCTAAGGTCAAGTTCCCCTGTATTATAACAGTCTAAGGTCAGATCTCCCTGTATTATAAAAGTCTAAGGTCAGCTCTTCACAGACATCCCCCCTCCTCCTAATACACAGACCTCAGACTACCTCCTAATACACAGACATTCCCCTCCTCCTAATACACAGACCTCACACTACCTCCTACTACAGACATTCCCCCTCCTCCTAATACACAGACCTCAGACTACCTCCTAATACACAGACCTTCCCCTCCTCCTAATACACAGACCTCAGACTACCTCCTACTACAGACATTCCCCCTCCTCCTAATACAGACCTCGGACTACCTCCTAATACAGACATTCCTCCTCCTCCTAATACACAGATCTCACTCTGCCTCCTAATACACAGACATTTCCCCTCATCCTAATACACAGACGTCAGACTACCTCCTAGTACAAAGACATTCCCTCCTCTTAATACACAGACCTCAGATTACCTCCTAATACACAAACATTCCCCCTCCTCCTAATGCACAGATCTCAGACTACCTCCTAATACACAGACATTCCCCCTCCTCCTAATGCACAGATCTCAGGCTACCTCTTTATACACAGAACTCAGACTACCTCCTAATACACAACCTCAGACTACCTCCTAATACACAGATCTCAGACTACGTTCTAGTAATAAAGTTTCTGATGTGTGGAAACAGATTCTGTGGGAAAAAACTTTGTCAAACTCTTCATTAGAAGAAAACGGACAGGATGTTACTTACAAAATGTACAAAAGACCTTTAGCTCTGTCCCTGCCCCCCCAATCCCTCTACTATATCTACCCCACACCCAATTATCTAAATGAAATAATCCTGTCCTGTAAAATGTGTTTGTAAGAAACACCCCCGATCTGCCCACCCTCCAAACACATGGTGTAACGGGATCTTACAGTAGATCCGTAGATCTCTCACGGTCACTCGCTGTGAGGAAGTTCTACATGTCTAGAGGTCCATAGTAATGATCCATCACCTACAGACCTTATGGTCGATAGACTTATCACGTCACAATAACCTGTGGTTTATACTAGTTGCTACAGGCTTTAGGAAATCTTCACCGATCCTTAACAAAAGCTTTACTACACTTTAATCTGCTTACTACAAAGAATAATATTGTGCTGGCCATAAGTAAGACCCCACCGTGCTCTATGTGGTAGAACAATTACAGAACACACAATATAACTTATTATCTCCTCTACTGTGATTACAAGTTCTTCTCAAGGGTCCTGAATCTTTATCCAGAGACATCAAAGAAAGGTGGACTAGAACCTACTCTTCTACCACCGCTAGAGCATTCTACTATTATGCAATTTTTGTACAGTATATAGCAGTGAACCTGTCAGGGCCAGGGGCGGACGGGCGTTTTAATGCTTTGATAGCATCAGAGACTTTGTCTGTCGTGACTTCTAATTGAGAGAATTTTTGTATACAAATGCTTTTTGAGATGGGTTTGGTGGAGTGAAGTTGCCTGTTGTATTTGGTGACAATGATTCGTTGAGACGCCATCTGGGACTGACTTGTGAATGCTGTGGTAAAAGCAGCAATAATTCAATAGCTTCAGGGTCAGGCCAGGACACAGTGAAGACCCTGGACCCCCTTTAGTTTCTGGGTTGATAAGTGGTCGACAAAAAAAAAATCTATTCTTGAGTAAACATCATGGGGGGGCCGAATAATGTGTGCAGGCTCGGGCTGAGGGGTACAATACCCATAAGGCATCATATAGATTGAATGATTTCAACAGGGTTTTTAGTTTACAGGATTCTTTAGTACGACCTGCATAGATGTGCGTTTGGGTGGATTCATCTAATGTTGGACCTAGAACAATATTGAAGTCCCCTCCTATGATGGTCATGTGTTCTGTAGATTGAGATAATTGCTGAAAGACATTGGTAATAAGGCTCCTGCTGCACGTTTGGAGCATATATTGAAGCTAAAGTTATTGGAGTCTGATTTATAGAACCTCTGAGGATAATAAATCTGCCTAAGGCGTCAGAAGTCTGAGTCAATAGTCAGTGGAACGCTATGGGGTATTAGTATTACTGTGCTCTATGTTTCACTTTTACAGATGAGTAGTTCGGCACAGCGGCGGTGCAAAGTTTCTTTCCTGCTGGAACTGAGGTGGGCCTGTGTACTTTAAATGCCAGGGCTGATTTTTAGTCCCAGTCCGGCCCTGTCCCTAAGCCACCACCCCGTGCCTATCTCTGCAGGATGAGAAGGTGGACTCTTGGGCGTCTTCTGCCCCATATAAATTGTGATGTGTAGTGCTGTAAAAATTTGAAAACATATGGAGGAATGCGTATGGGTAAGGCTTGATAAAGATATAGTTATCTAGGCAAGATGTTCATTTTGTCAATAATGATTTTATTTATGTTTTTTCCTTTTGGTTACATAGAACAAAGAAAACAGAAAAACATACATTGTAAATTACAAGGGAAAAAAAAGGGAGGGGATCAAGGGAGTGGAATAGGGGGAGGCAATACACATCAAAGCGAATCCATAGCATGAAACAGCATGACTCTCAACATTTAACAGCTTTTACAAATCGTTTAAGAAACAACATATATAGTAGCCCTTTTAATTTTACTGTGGGGAGTTAGACTGGGTTCCCCCAGAGGCGGGCAGAGCTGAGGTTTTAGCTATTCAAACCATATGATGTGGGGACAGGAGGCAGAGGAAGTGTAAGGGACTCCCAGCGTTTCCATGTGTCGAAGTCGTATAATTGCATGAACGAAAGTATATTGGTTTAATATTGTTTTGCCGTGCGATTGCGATCCGTACGCCACGTAACACGATGTTGGTTAAAAGCTTCAAGATCAGATTTAATCTGAGAGAGTAATTTTGGATAATTAGCTTGAAAAAGTTGACTGTATTGCTTAGTGATGTGAATGTCTAAATATTAAAAAAATATTAAAAAAAAAATATGCCATTTGAAGGGGAAATGCTGATAGAGGGAAGATCTAGTTTTATCTGTTAGAAAGAAATCAAGAATTTCTGTTTTTTGGGGATTTATTTTGTATCCTGAGATGGTGCTGTAAGTGTTGATATCTGCAAGGAGGGGGGTTAGAGAGACTGCAGGGTCCGAGAGAGTCAGGATAACATCGTCAGCATACAATATTTTGTGTTCGGATTACCCTGCTTTAATTCCATGAATAGCCTTATTAGATCGAATCTTTGCAGCTAATGGTTCAATTAGAAGGGCAAAGATTAAAGGTGAGAGGGGGCAACCTTGCCTTGTCCCATTGGAGATTGAAAAGAGGGAGGATGAGACTCCGTTGATTGGTATAGAGCTAGTAGGCCATCGACCTCAAGATCCTAGACACAAAAGACCAAGAAATTTGGTTAAATGCTTTTTCAGCATCAAGCGCCATAATCAGTGATGTACGTTTAGTGGCATTAATAGAGTGTACGAGGTCAATAGCTCGTCTAGTGTTATCTATAGCTTGGTGGCCTGGTATAAACCCGTCCTGATCCGGGTGGATCATGGAAGGGAGGAGGACTTTCAACCAATTAGTTAAAATTTTGGCATATATCTTAAGATTCAGTAGCAATATTGGTCTATAGCTGGAACACGAGGTAGGGTCTTTCTCTGGCTAGGTGTTAGACTTAAGTCCAAGAAAACGTTTGAAAATGTAATGAACCTTTGAGGGTTACCAATCAGTCTGGATCAGTGGAAGGTCTTGTTGATCGATGATTCACTGTTGTCCAGTCAGGAGGCGGTGCTAAATCTCTTGCGGGTCTTGAGGAATTATTGCGTGCTGTAGATGAGGTTGGATCCGGAAGAATTTTAAGCTTGGAGAGGATGTCTTGTCCTTGGTCAAGCGATTTGGCATATAGGATGGAGTTCCCAGCCAATACTTGTAATTTTAATGGAGATCCCGATCGATACCGTAAATTGTGTTGACATAGTATTCTCGTAACCGGTTGAAGATCTCTACGTTGCTGGATAGTAGAGGGGGCCAAATCTTGGAATATCTGAAGTTGCATTTCTTGAAAATCAATCAAATCTGTAAGTCTAGTTGCATTAAGCAATTTTTGTTTTGTTTGATAATAATAAAGGCGGACTATAATATCTTGCGGTCATTAATCGGCAGCTGGTTTGGCTTTAAGAGCTCGATGTAAACGATCCATCAGAATTTCTCTATCTGTTAGGTCTGGAAGTATGTGTTTGAAGAGGCTGGAGAGGAAGTCAGGCAAAGAAGAGTTTGTTACAGACTCTGGTACATGGCGAATCCTCAAATTATTTAGCTGTGATCTGCTCTCTTGGTCTTCTTGTTTCTCTTTCACAAAATCCATCTCAGTACGAAGCAAGGCTAATTCACATTCAAAAGTCGCCTGATCGCGACAAATGTCATCAGTTTTCCATTCAAGAGTATCAGTTCTGGTACCTAGGGCTGCTATTTCTGATTTGAATTCGACAATAGCTTTCTTAAGTTCCTGTTGGAAAGTAAGTTTTATATCATTCGCTAGGTTAGTAATAGCTGTTTGAACTGTGGGATCTATATCCAAGTCTAGCGGAGAACAGGGACTTGAGGAGCAAGATTGATCTGCTGGAGGCGAAGAAGCCGTCACTTTCTTAGAGGCAGCAGTAAAGATGGGAGCTGTCCCTCCTGTGGCATGTCTTTTGTTTTTAGTAGTGTGTCTTTTTTAGTTATTTTTTATCTTTTATAATTTTTATTTTGTTTTTGTTTGTTTTTTGTTTCCTGTTATTTTTATTTATTTTTTTTATTTTATTTTTTATATCTCTCCTGAAATTCCTCTACCAGAGTGATGGAATAGATGAGAGGGGAGAAGGGGAGGGTATAGAAGGGGGACTGGTCACATTGATAGCGAGTGTGAGAGTACATTTGTGAGGTCATTCTGGCCTCTCAGGCGCCCGAGTCTGCTCGGGGTTTACATTTGTTTATTTGCTTTGAAGTTATAGGAGTGTGGTTCAACACATCAGTGTGCCACAAGGAACAATTATTTAATCAGCAGAAAAAGTAATATGTGAAAGAAGTAAATTCAAAAAATGGCCACAAGTTGGCAGCAAAGTTCCTTATGGAGAACGAGTTAAGCAATCTGATCTGTGCAATCTGTTAAATCTGTCAGATTTGATACCGGCAGCAGCCACAAAGAGCTCAATAATGAGGGATACTATAATTAGGCCATCCTTCAGCCCCAACATTAAAATAATAATGTTCACATTTGCTAAATAGATATATTTCCCTACAACCAACCCTGACATTAAATTAATAGCAAACACATTTAATAAATACACCTATTTCCCTCCAACCAATTTCCCTCCCTATTTCATCCCAGGTTTGGGGTAACTTTGGGGTTCTGACCCTGGCTGACTGGCTTTTCCTACAGCTGGCCTTTCATTGCCTCCCTCTCTTTGCTCTAGGGATTACAGCAGAGAAGGTGTGTTTGTAAACACAAGTGTCTGCCTGTACCGCAGATTCCAGATATCAGTAGAAGAAGGTCTGATTGCTCCCTACATCGCTCCTACTAAGAGGTCCACACCTGGTACTGACAACCAAGCATTGGAGGCTGGAAACCTGGAGACCTGGACGGATAAGAGATCTGGAGAGTGAAAAAATAACTGGATGTCCGTTTACTGCCAGAAATCCAGCTGTATGAAATGTTCTACAGGACACAGCATAGATCTCCTCTCTGCAACATATTTGGGATGTTTTAAGGAGCACAGTTATTTTATGAATACCAACCAATTCTCCAATGAGGAATCTTCAGATCTAAGGTCAGCTTTCCCCTGTATTATAACAGTCTAAGGTCAGATCTCCCTGTATTATAACAGCTAAGGTCAAGTTCCCCTGTATTATAACAGTCTAAGGTCAGATCTTTATTACAGAGGTATAATGTCAGGTTACCTCTGTATTACAGAGGTATAATGTCAGATGGCCCCTGTATTACAGGGGTATAAAGTCAGGTGACCCCTTTATTACAGAGATATAAGGTCAGGTGACCCCTTTATTACAGAGATATAAAGTCAGACCTTATTGAGGATTAGAAATCCCTTGAACTCTAGGGATGACCTGTGAAAGGTCTTATTTAATGTCTAACGTCTGATCTTGTACATTGGGGTCTCCACTGGATTTTGTTGTGTCTTCAGTATCCCTGGAAAGTGGTTTTGGTGCCTTGCAGGACCAGTATTTGTGATGGCATGAACCCCACCATCACCACAAGGATCTTCTCCAATATATTAATGCTGCACATGATAAAATAAACTGCCGGAGATTCGACCTTTGTATACCATTAGTCTACCAGTGTATACCATCTGTCTACCTGTGTATACCATTCATCTACCGGTATATACCATTAGTCTACTAGTATATACCATCCGTCTACCAGTGTACACCATCCGTCTACCAGTGTACACCATCCGTCTACCCGTGTACACCATCCGTCTACCCGTGTATACCATCAGTCTACGGTTTATACCATCAGTCTACCTGTGTATACCATTCATCTACCGGTAAATACCATTCATTTACCTGTGTATGCCATCATTCTACCAGTGTATACCATCCATCTATCGGTGTATACCATCAGTCTACCAGTGTATACCATCCGTCTTCTGGTGTATACCATCCATCTACTGGTGTACACTATCCGTCTACCTGTGAATACCATCCGTCTACCGTTGTACACCATCAGTCTACCAGTGTATACCATCAGTCTACTGGTGTATACCATTCATCTACCGATTTATACCATCTGTCTACCAGTGTATACCATCCATCTACCTGTGTATACCATCATCTACTGATGTATACCATCCGTCTACCAGTGTATACCATCCGTCTACCTGTGTATACCATTCATCTACCGATTTATACCATCCGTCTACCTGTGTATATCATTCATCTACCTGTGTATACCATCATCTACTGATGTATACCATCCGTCTACCAGTGTATACCATCCGTCTACCTGTGTATATCATTCATCTACCGATTTATACCATCCGTCTACCTGTGTATATCATTCATCTACCGGTATATACCATCAGTCTACCAGTGTATACCATCAGTATACTGGTGTATACCATCCGTCCACTAGTGTACACCATCCGTTTACCAGTGTACACCATCCGTCTACCCGTGTACACCATCCGTCTACCCGTGTATACCATCAGTCTACCTATGTATGCCTTCAGTCTACCAGTGTATACCATCAGTCTTCCGTTTTATAACATCCGTCTACCGGTGTATATCATCAGTCTACTGGTGTATACCATCAGTCTACCAGTGTATACCATCAGTTGACTGGTGTATACCATCCATCTACCTGTGTATACCATTCATCTACCGGTTTATACCATCATTCTACCTGTATATACCATTCGTCTACCTGTGTATACCTACGGAGGGCTCTCCCATTTGACTTGGATACCATGGTTCCAGTCAGGTCAGCTGGCGCAGTCACTCCTCTTCAGACGGCAAAACGCATTACCACCAATGTCAAGGAGCTTCCTTTGACCACTGAAAAACCACAGAGTTGTGAATCTTCACCATAAATAAAATGATTGTAGATGTGACTGATCCTCATTGTCATGATTCCTAGGAGACCTACAGCTGATCATAAAGTACATGTACCATACACCATTTGTCTTGCAGAGTTAAAGAACTTTTAGGCGAACAACATCATGTTCTTCGTAGCCAAATAGATCATCCACTATGGATGGAAAATTGATTTATTGGTGGTTCCTTTACTTGTCCTATCTTCCTCTTACAATAAAAATAGTTTGGGTAAAAAAGCATAGCATAGAAGAGGAAGAAGGTCCTGAGATGTTAAATGATGAGGACCATAATTTTAATTAGAGTAAGATGGCAAGTTGGGTGATATGGGTGGAGAAGCTCCTAAAATATAAAGTAAGGCGGAACCTGAGCTTTAAGTAGATTATGGTGATGAATCGGGTGATGTGTGTTACATTCATAACTATTGTGTCACGGAATTCACGGGTAATCTTAAGTTGAGTACACACTACAGAGTTTGCCACTAACTTGTTATGCCGATCGATTTTACATCCGATCGATGGTCCGATCGCTCAGTCCATAGACTGCATACACACTAGCCTTGTTTCAGACAATAAAGGGAAGAGTGGCCGTCACGGTAGTGATTTTTTACAGCCATGCTGCCGTGAGCAATGAGTTTAATTTCGTACACACTGAAGCAACATTTGCGGGGCATGTAACAATATACCAAAGACATTAGCATAAAGGGGCAGAGCTTTCACTGTAGTTAGCACCCAAAACTGCATAAAAAGAGAAGACCACACTGTCTCTTCATTCATTCCTATAAAATAGAAGTTTATTATTATACATATAATTTAGAAAAAACATTAACTTGTAAAGTGCAATGCAATGATTATTCCCTAATAATAAAATCCCTTTGTATTGAATGGTCCTGTAGGGGGTTAAAGTTATAGCCAAAAATCTCCATACACAAGGTTATTATACACGAATAGGCATCACTCACAATGCTCCATTCTCTGTGGGCATCATTGCTGATTGGTCCACAGCAGAAATGAACGCCCATGTCTGGGTGTATAACATGACAGAGGAGCCTGTCTGGCGCTGAGGAACGTGAGAAGATAGCGGGTGAGGAGAAGGTGTCAGTGGGGGTTGCAGCCATGGAGATAGAGACAGAATCAGAGATTGTGCTGGAAGGGCCAAAAAATGTTGAAAAAGTTAAGGTGGGGGGTGGAGATGCTCAAGGAGAGCAAAGAGCAAAGCCAATGAGCCCAAGAGAGGTGGAGATGATGGTAAAAGTAATGGACCAGTACGACTACGATATTAATAAAGTGAGTAGCACGTGTAGTGTACCTTTGAAGGACTTTGTGAATTACATTCTAGTTTCTCGCGAAGCAATGCAAATCCCTGATTTGTAACATAGATTTTTTTTTGTCAGATCAAAGAATTAATGGTGAGAAGGCCTGCTTAGATACCACTAATGTAACACCTGTTATCAAACATGATGTTGAATACCAAAATATGAAAGAAGTTATATACAAATGTATTTCAGTGAACATGTATAGACAACTTAATGCTTTTGGGCACATACCTGTACCGTTCTAATAACCCCGCAATTATTGTGATTGTGCCAGAGGGACCACAACATAAACTGATCTCGAGCGGTGTGCAAGGTGAGCAAATAAGAGTATATCTGGGGGTAAATGTATCAATATGCGGGTTCTTCAACACCCGCGTGTTCAGCCTCTTCCGCGATTAAATTTCAAGCGGCGCTGCATTGTAAAGGGTTAACTTTCCTTTGCAATGCAGCGCCGCTTGAAATTTAATCGCGGAAGAGGCTGAACACGCGGGTGTTGAAGAACCCGCATATTGATACATTTACCCCCTGGTGTTGGATATAGATTACAGATATAGAAGTTTAATGGTAAACATTTTTATGTCCTTGTTTCGTAGGTAAAGGAATCAAAGGCAATATAAACCCAAGCGACATCAAGAAAAAAATTGAAAAATTGAAAACGTAGAGAAAAATGTTGTTGAAATGTATATGCTGTTTGGAACTGTTCTGCCACAAACCACTGGCACCTTTAAAGTGTAATACTATTTTTTTCACTTGTATATTCTGAAATAAAACATTTTGTACTTTTCCCTGCAATAAAACTGTTGCATTAACACTGTGTGATTTATTCTGGGTATTTTACAAATATTAGTTAATAAAGGTTAATATGACTTCATAAGTTTAATAGTTTATAAAGGTATAAGTTTATAAAGGGTAAATATGAATAGGTTCCTAATATAGATGCAAAGGTTAATAACACACATACTTTACACAAATGTAATGATCTGCAATAAGACAGGTGCAATACACATGTATACAAAACACAAGTCAAAGATGTGCGGATACCGCACCATGTGGGATAGGTACAAGCATCACAAATTTACATACACACGTCCCCCAGGTCGAGGAAGTATCAGAGGATTGTCGTGGATCGGTCGGAAATTTATACACACTACACAGCGGAAAGGAGATTGGAATGAAAATATTGAACGGTACGACCAACCGAATAAGGCGACAATCGTCCATTTGGGCAGACTTTCGACCATCGTGTCACTACACACACTGACCCGACTTTTGAACGAGCAGTTGTATGTCGGTTGGCTGAGCCGATTATTGGACAAAAACCGTGTAGTGTGTACCCAGTTTTAGGATTCCCTGAATCGGCCTGATTTGGCACAACTCAGCCCAAGGTCGTCGGGTCTAACGGAACAGGTGGTCTTCGCCAGGAACCCCAGCAAGGAGGTATGGTCTTTGCAGCTCCTGTCCCGTAGGTCGCGGCCCCTTTAGAGAGTACCAGGCAGATCAGTTTGGAAGAGAAATGAGCAGGTAGCGGAGTCACTGGAACAGTGTGGAAGTCCAATATGTGGTCTGCGGACAGGAGGTACTGGACAGTATCTGTACACTAGAAGGTATCTCAGAGTAGGTAACAACGGAGTCGCTGGAACAACGTGGAAGTCCAATATGTGGTCTGCAGACATGGAGGTACTGAACAGTAGCTGTACACTAGAAGGTTACTCAGAGTAGGTAACAACAGAGTCACTGGAACAGCGTGGAAGTACAATATGTGGTCTGTAGACAGGAGGTACTGAACAGTAGCTGTACACAAGAAGGTAACTCAGAATAGGTAACAGCAGTGTCACAGCATGGAAGTCCAATACTCAAACTGCAGACAGGATTCCAGAAGCAGAGAGAGAAAGAGCCAGGTCCTACCACTTGCAGGGAAGTGAGCACAAAGAACAGGAACCTGACAACTAGGTCAGGTGTTTTAAATATCCCTCCAGAAGGTTTGAACCAATGAGGGACGAGTGGGAGGTCTTAAATGGATGAAAACGGGTCTGCGCATGCGCAGATCCAAAAGCGCCATTGGTATGATGCAGCCGCGATTGCCGAGACTTCTGCATGCCGGGAGAAGGTAAGACCATCGGTACCTGCTCGCGGGAGCGGCATGTGACGTATTGTCACCAATAAAGGCTGTCCGTTGGGATCGTTGTGGTTCCAAAGCACATAGGTTTTCTTGCAATAGTATAACAAGACAAAGTTTGGTACGCATGCGCCTGTTAGCACTAACACAAGTTTCTATCAGAACTCTCCAGTTTCCAAAGCCAGAGATGAACAATATATACACAGTACAGTTTTAAAATGCAGTGACATCACATAGATACACAGTTACAGTATTAAGGTCTTCATCCATAGGTTGAAGGGTTTTGACCTCCCAGGAACTCGATGTGACATTGCTGGATTCCACTGGTCATTGTTCCTTGAGATGGCCAGGTGTCCTTCCTCAGGCTCTCTCCTCTAGACCTGTATAAACTGGTTCCTTAATGATCCCTGTGAGCTGGCAATTTGGTGTATGAAAAACTGATATTGTTTATAGCAATATCAAGGTGCGAACTCAACATAAATAACACTAGAAACGTTCTCATGCAATTTTGAACAAAATTATACCAAACTCGATTTTTAATTCAGATGTTGGAAACATTATTTAGCCTCTTTACCCCTTTATATTTTATTTTAACTAAAATAAATAGATGAAACTTATTTGCATGTTGTTAATTGCAATAATAATAATTCAATTGAGTACTATTTTTTTTCACAATCGATATTAGTGTACAGAAAATATTGATTATCACCTTCATTCAATTATTAAACTTAAGCATGTGTAAAGGAAGACGAAGGTTCTGAGATGTAAGATAACGTGGACCCTGATGTTTAATTAGAATGAGGTGGTAAGTTGGGTATTATGAGTGTAGAAGATGGGCCTGAGACACAAGGTAAGGAGGAACCTGAGCTTTAAATAGATTATGGTGATGAACTGGGTGGTGTGTAGAAGAGGAGGGAGGTCCTGAGGCATAGGATGACAAGCTTTATTTTACAAAGAACTTCCTTAATTTAGACTGTAATGAATGAGATACTGAGTCAGTAGGACAAGGTGCTGAATCAGGTGCAGAGACGAACAGGCAATGAAGATACTGAAATAGATGGCTTTGATGAATCAGGTAGTGATTGTGTTCAAGAAGAGTGAAAATATATTTAATCAGAAATGAGAGTCGAATCTTGTGATTAAAGTAGAAACATGGTAATTTATTCTCATATTTGATGCAGTGTAATTGTATTATGATCATAGCAATGTAGTTCTATCGTTATGTATTTTGTCCCACATAGTGAAATTTTAAATATGCTTAATGTAGAAAACAGCAACACTGCTTAGGAGCTCCTAATTCTGACTGCACCACACACCTATATAATTTACAGGGAACTATTTGGTGCACAGATAACAATTCATATGCTCTCAGCCCTACAAAAGGACATAGCCAAGGAGGGCATGTTTTTTTCTTATTCTCGAGATGGTGTAATGGATAAAGGTTTGTCTGAAGAACAAGAGACATAGTAAAAAATGGGGCAAGCTCAGAGGATGGGTCAGTAACCAGGTTACGAATCGATCCTGGGTCCAGTTTTGTTTAATGCATTCATTAGTGTCTTACTGAAGATGATACAAATATTTTTGACAGAAGGGGTAAATGAAATGCATAGCGATATAGAGAAAATAGAGGAATGGACTAAAGTGTGGATACATAAATCTAATATATTTAAATGTAAAATAATGTACATAGGACACAAAAATCTAAATGGTGTTGGTCATGTCAACAAGGATAGAGGAAGGGACCTTGGCATTATTACAGATGATATGAAGGTCAGTGAGCAGTGTGGTCACCAGAGGGAGCAGTCCTATAGGTAGCAGTATTAATATCAGGAAGAGGGAGGTAAGACCTCAGCCTGAGTCCTGTGCTCTGGGGACTTATTTCAAAAAGACATTTGTAAACAGAAAAAAAATCCAGAGAAAGGCTATTAAGATGGTGCATGGGCTGCATAACAAGAGCAGAACCTGACCATCTCAGAGAGAAGAAAACATGCACAGAAATGGGCAGCGTAGATGGACCTCTGTGTCCTCTTCTGCCACCATTTACCTAATGATTATTGTCTCTATAGTAATTGAGATGCCACGCTGAAATACACCTGCTTCATGAGACATGGACAGCCCAAATAGACTACTTTAACCCTCTGAAACTCCAGTCAGGTCAGTGACTCTGAGAGAAGGGAAAGTGTCTGAGTTTGGTGGATGCCAGGAGAACGTTACCTGCCTAACTGCATTATGCCAACTGAGAAGTTTGGTGGAGGAGGGATAATGGTATGGGGCTATTTTTCAGAGTTTGGGCTAGGCCTCTTATCTCCAGTGAAGGACAATCTTACTGCTTCAGCATACCAAGTCATTTTGGATTATGCTATGCTTCCAATTTTGTGGCAACAGTTTGGGGAAGACCTTTTCTATTCCAACCTGCCTGTGCCCCAGTGCACAAAGCAAGGACTACAAAGACATGGTATGAGGAGTTCGGTGTGGAAGAATTTGACTGGCCCGCACAGAGCCCTGATCTCAACCCAATCAACTTTTTCGATAAGCTGGAACGGAGATTACGAGCCTGGCCTTCTCGTCCAACACCAGTGCCTGACCTCATAAATGCTCTACAAAATGAATGGGCAAAAATTCACACAGAAACACTCCAACATTTTGTGGAAAGCCTTTCAAGAAGAGTGGACACTGTTATTGCTGCAAAAGGGGGACCAACTCCATATTAAAGTAGATGTATTTAAATACTGTTATGCGCGTTTTGTTGCTATCCAATAACGATTATCGAATCTCAATTTATGTTTCCAACACACAAATATTTATTCTCAAAAAGTAGCAGAATAATTCAAGCGAAATAATAATAAGTACAGCCGTTACTTATCGCAGGCGCTCTGGATCCAGTGAACAGTCATTCAGTCCTGAAGTCTGTGGACAAGATGTCTGAACACTAGACGAGATGCTCCTGCTTATGTGCAAACAGAAATACAGTAAAACAATGTAGATGGTGTGGCTTGCTTCTATTGGTTCAGGCTTCAGGAAGGTCCAGGGGGTTGTAGATCATAGGCTGGTTCAATCTAAGGAATCCAAAGGTGGGGGTCATCTCTCCAGGGGATGTGCTCTATTCTTCCCGCCAAAACTCCATTTACAACCAGTCCATTAGCATATTATAGTCTGCATCATATTAAAGGTTTATTCCCTAACATCAATAACTAGCGTAGGCAATGTGCGATCTCTTCGCCGAATGCACCGGACAGCTGCTGAAGTAAAGGGGATCAATAGGATACCACACATGACACATTTTCTTTAACCTGAACCATATGCATCACTAATATGCATATAGCTTATAATATTACACATAAACACTACTATATTTCGACATAAATAACTATGTGTTGCGACTACGATTAATGTGTACTATTTACAAATGAGTGTGTTGGGGCGAATGTATACAAAAGTGTAAAAACTGTTATTGCCACGTGTTGCGGCTGGATATGCCCTTCCACGCCGTAGCGTGCTCTACGCATAATTTCAGACAAAGACAATCAAGTTTGCTCGATATTAATTGAAATGACTCTATCCAATTTGCTGACTTCGACAATGCAATGTCATTACAGTCCCTGTTAGTGTAATGGTCAAGCGTTTGAATACTTTGTCCATATAGTGTATATAGATATATATATATATATATATATATCAAACAAAAAGAAATGTATGGCGCTAAACACCACTGCGTATGTTATAAAGTCAGTATCTTAGATGGTATGTATAAAAGTCCCAAATGTAAATTCCACTTTAAATAACACTTGACTCCTGTATGAGTGGCAGCCTCAAAAGCCTGGAACCAGATGGTCAGTCCGGACAACGTGGATAACTATAACAGAAGACAGGCAGGGCGCCTCATAGTGTATTATCAAGATGTACAAGTTGGAAAAGGTAATAATATGCGTACCGTAAGGTAAGCAGCAGTGAGTATCACAGCGGAGATGGAAATAACCTCTGTTCTGGTCTGATGAAGTCTTGGTTGTTCCCAGACAAAACGCGTTGAGCTGTACTACTTTTATCCAGCCCTACTCTGCATACCTCATGTGAGTGCTTTTTATAAATTTTTATTAAAATTTTTGTACATACACAAAATTGGTCTTCCTTTTTTTCTATCTGGTTCATATCCGCCTATTGAATGAGATTGAAACTGGGAGTCTCATGGTTAAGTATATGTGAAAACCTGCTATCAACAAACTGCTTGATATGTGAGATCTACTCTGTTGTCTGGTGCGCAGATTGCTCATTTATTTTTGCACTTTAAAGGGTGTTCCCTTCTATGTGTCTTTGGGATCTAGGTCCCACACACCCCATAGTACATCGGTGATTAGAGGTGTGTTACCCTCATTAGGAATATTATCTATAGCGATGTTATACTATGTTTGTTCTCTTCATATCGCTGTGCTGATGCCTTGGAGATTTGGAGGAATCAGACCAGAACAGAGGTTATTTCCATCTCCGCTGTGATACTCACTGCTGCTTACCTTACGGTACGCATATTATTACCTTTTTCAACTTGTACATCTTGATAATACACTATGAGGCGCCCTGCCTGTCTTCTGTTATAGATATATATATATATATATATATATATATATATATATATATATTATCACTTTATCTATTTGATCAATAGTGCTGCCAATCATAGGAATTGACAGAATCTTTAGTGTTTAATAATTTATATATGTATTTATATGCCATAAAATGCATTTTAATGTATCATTGTATTATTATTTTATATACAGTATGTTGAATACTCAAGTTAAATCTTTCTACTTAGTGACCGATCTAGCCTGGGTTTTCTGCTAAATAGCATCCACTGTAATTTGAAACTTCCATAGTAAGCATTTAAGGTACTTCAACATAACATTTAAGTGACATAGCCTAATCATTTATATTCATATGCATTGCCTAAATAACTGTACCAACAGGCAATTGGCTATATGTGAAGGTACACCAGATGAAATCCTCCTTGGAACCCAGGTGAAAAGGACCATCATCATCATCATTTATTTATATAGCGCTACTAATTCCGCAGCGCTGTACAGAGAACTCACTCACATCAGTCCCTGCCCCATTGGAGCTTACAGTCTAAATTCCCTAACACACACAGACAGACAGACAGAGAGGTCAATTTGGATAGCAGCCAATTAACCTACTAGTATGTTTTTGGAGTGTGGGAGGAAACCGGAGAACCCGGAGGAAACCCACGCAAACACGGGGACAACATACAAACTCCACAGAGATAAGGCCATGGTCGGGAATTGAACTCATGACTCCAGCGCTGTGAGGCAGAAGTGCTAATCACTTACCCATCGTGCTGCCCATAACATATCAGTTACTGCTGCTATTGGCCACTCATTCAGGTTCCAAGTGTTAAATACATTGGTTCACCATCAATGTGCAAGAAAATAAACTGCCCTTCTCTGAGACTGGAGGGTTAGGGTTAGCGTCAGAAAAACTGTGCCTGGGTGTCGTTTTCACTAAGTCAAAGTTGCTCTGACAATTTTAGAGTCTGGAACTCTAAACCTTGTATGGGATAGATGTTCTCTTAGGACATGCTGGTAAAGAGGAAAGGATAGTGTTTTGTGCACGTTTCACAATGCATTTATCATTCTACTTCCACCATAGTCATTGTGGCCTTTAATACCTCAAAGTGTGAATAGAGAATATGCAACAATGCCTTAGAGGATTTGCCACTACAATGAAATTGCTGCTATTTTTTTGCCTCCTGGGACTTTGTAGTTCATTATTACCATCATCTTCTTTCAATTGCTATCTAGCTACACTGCATCAGTTTCCCAAAACTCTTAATAAATGTGTGCTCAAATTCTTTTCCATTCTAAGGGAGGCACACTGAGGATTCACGTTAAGTTCACTTGGCCAGAATATTTGTTCTATCTTCACTATAGATTCCCTTTGGCCTGAATATATTCACAGACAGCATAACCACTCCCACTTTAATAATCCAGTCTAGATGTGAAAATCTGAAGAATGGTGTTTATTCAAGTTGTAAAGAAGTTGGTAGATCAAGTGCTAAAACTGTAATAGAGAAATGATAGAATACAATCATAATATGTACAGATATAATGCAATGCAAACATGAAACATGGCATAAATGCATAACTTAATGGAATATTTTACCATCTATGCTGTGCAAAGGGGAGATATATACTGCATCTCTTACTTCTTAGCATATAATTTCTAAAATAGTCACCTCCTGTCATTACCCATGGTGCAAGGAAAACTAACTACGGAAGCACTGAGAGTTCAGTTTAAGCTGATACTAAGCTGGCCACTATATGGAGATGACACAGAACTTATGCATATGTAAAGCAACAAAGCTGAAGGCATAACACTCACCGACTGGTATCAACTGATGCCACCATTTAAGACCTCTGAAAGTAACAATAAGATTAGCTCAAATACTGGTCTAAGAAACTACTTAGTCTATCCATGCTTGCAGACTTTGGGCCTGATTCAGAGCCATAACTAGGCATGTGCGGCCGGTACCATCGCCCACGGCGCAAGCCCAAGGGGGCGCAGCAGCCGCCTGCTACCTGGCTCTGTATCTTCTGCCCTTTACTTCCGCAGTGGAACGCATGTGCGTTCCACTGACAGGAAGTTCGGCATTTGGAATGCAAACTTGCGTTCCACTGCAGAAGTAAAAGGCAGAAGAATCTCTCTCAAAAAGCAGCTGATTCCAGGTCACCCAGGGACCGTGTTGGTTTAAGGGCTCAGAGTTACCAGGCTACCAGTGCTCTCGATGTCATGTGCTGGGGGTCTCGCTGCCTGTGCCCCACAGCACAGCACATCTCATGAGGGCAGAGGTAACCTACATTATGCAGAGACCTACAGGCATGAAACCAATTAGTAATGTACTTGCGCACATACAGCGGGCAACAGAAACCAAAGCACTTACAGCTTCTCCCTGTCACATATATTCTCCTTCTCTCTCTCCTTCTCTCTCTCCTGCTCTTTGTCTCTCCTTCTCCTTATTTATATGTTATATTAAAGTTACATGCATATTAATGAAATATACGGAACAGGTTGAAGGAATCATAACATGAGTGGTATCATAATAAACCTCTTTACATTTCCTACTGTTTGGTTCACTCTGCGAAGGAATCGCAGAGTGCATACACAAGTTATGAATGATAGGGAATTATGAACTACTTAAGACTAAGGAATCTTGGCGGGAAGAGCCGAGCATACCCCCTGGAGAGGTGACCCCCTCCTTTGGATTCCTTAGGATGAACTAGCCAATGATTGACAACCCATTGGACCTTCCTGAGACCTGGACCAATAGATGCAAGCTATACCATCTTCATTGTGTTACTGTATTTTTGTGTGTATATAAGCAGCAGCTTCACATCTAGTGTTCAGACATCTTGTCCCCAGACTTCAGGATTGAATGACTGTACACTGCGATAAGTAACGGCTGTATTTATTATCACTTCGCTTGAGCATATTATTTTACTATTTGCGAATAAATCTTTGTGCGTTGGAAACACAAATCGAGGTTCGACAACTGTTATTGGTTAGCGACAATACGCACATAACAATTTGGGGGCTCGTGAGCTTTGAAGGTTTCGTTGCCGATGATACGCAAGACCAACGGATTTCGGTTCCGCAACAAAGGGTGGAGACGCGTCATAAACGGGAAAGAATGCAATGTGTTCAAAACCTGAATTTTACTCTGTGTTGTGAAACCGAATGTCCGTTTTGCATTGTCTAGGGCACGCTAACTAGAACCTAGGGACAAAAGAGAAAACTGTTTCTTTTTACTGTCATTGTGCGTTTTAACTGTATGTGTATTTCCTGCTGTGCGTACGCGAACTTCCGGTAGATTTGCCACGTGGTTAAACAATCGATTTGATAGTTATATATGCATAGTATAAATCACTTGTGAAAGTCTCTGAAACATTATTACTATTGTTGGGAACATTGTTGATTTTCTGCGCAGAAAACTAAGGTGTATGTGTTTGGTGATTGTATGATTTTGAAGTGAAAGTTGATTTACTGTCAAAAAGACAGGGACATCGGTTGCCGTTTGACGAGGCGGGCTTGCAACCGAGGTAGTATACAAGGCAGGTATACTGGCAACAAAAGCCCTGTTTGAAAAGAGAACAGTTAAAAAGCTTTTGGAAACTTTCTCCCCAAGGGCAATCGCAAGGTTTAGCAATAGTTAGTATTGCTAAGGGGTGCGATTGGACCGCATGGTTTTACAACCGTGCTTGTGACTTGGGTTGAACGGCTGGAGGAATTACACTGGTACAAACGGGTAAACTCCGGTACTACCAGTTCAGTAATACTCAACAGAATTTTGTGGAGAGCCAGGATATCAAGGAGCTGATATTTCTGTTGTCCATAGTGATATTTCTGTGTTAGGAGGTGTGTGGGCGTAGCCTGTGAAATCGTCCACGGATAAAAAAAAACTCTAGTAAGTTCTGTTTGAAAGGAGAACAGGTAAAAAGTCTTTTTGCGTAGCGTTGAGAAATAGGTTGGTTTTACAATGGGTGCGAAGCAAACGCTAGAGATGGTTGATGTTGTGCTGCTTAAGGAAGGACCGCTGGGGTCAGCTAGGTACCTTATGTTTAAGAAATATGGTGCATACGCAACTGCGTATTGCGACACGTGGGTCAAGATGACCAAAGATTGTGATAGGCCTTTCCCAACAATAGGAAGTTTTTATTCAGAGGTACTAAATAATGTAAAAGATAAAGTGTGGTTGATTAAATCAACAAAAGTGAGAAATAGACATAATGATTGTTTAAAATTGTGGCAAATGGAAGGTAACACGTGGCAGAGCAGTGAATGCACAGCGGAAGTAGGCGCGGAGAAAAGCGCGCGCACGGCGGAAGTAGGCGTTGAGAAGCGTGGCGAACTCAGCGCAAGCACGCCCCCGCCACCTTATGTGGCGAGAGCTGTAAGTACAGCTGTTATTAAAACTGAAAAAAGGAAATTTGCTAAGTTGTATCCATGTTTTAAGCCAGTTTAAAACAAGTGTATCAGAAGATGAAGCTGAACCCACTGTGATTTCGGCCCTTGCCCATGCTGTTAGTGTACTAGAAGCTCAGCGCAAGTATGAAAAAATGGCTGAGATAGGTGAGAGTAGCGTGATCACTAGGAGTGAAAGCGTTCTAAATCTTGAACCAGCAAATCCTGTAGTGTCCCCTGAAGTCAGTGAACCCAGTCCGCACAATATCAGTTCCCAATGGGAAGCCGGATAAGGATGGTGTAGTTCCTTTAAGAAATGTTACAATGCATTGTCCCTGGACTAGATCAGAATTACGTTCCATTATGACTGAATTCCCAGATCCTAGAAAAGAGTTGGCAAAGTGTCAGAAATTTGTTAAAGACTTAGGAAATGCCCACGAACCAACCAATAAGGATTGGCGTGTAGTGTTGAGGGCGTGTCTTCCTCCCAATACTAACATACAAAAATTTATTGAAGATTGTTTGTTCGAGGAAGATGACACCTTGACTGATGAGATTAACCAAAAAAATATAGCACAAATTGTCAAACACTTAGCCATCTATTTTCCAGTAGTGGTAAATTGGAGTAAGATTTTCACCATTAAGCAAAAGGATAGTGAAACAGCAGCAGACTATTTTTCTAGGTCACTAGCATCAATGACACACTTTACCGGAGTAATTGACATAAGCGAGGATCCACATCACAGGGAAGTAGCTGTAGGAGTGTTAATGGATGGTCTTAGGGAAAATTTAAAAACCAGAGTACAAACCTCATTACCTAATTGGAGAGGTATCACAGTAGACTCTCTTAGGGAGTCTGCTGTGGAACATGACAAAAATATCTTTAGAAAGAAAGAAGAGATAGGTTGATGACGGTGAGTATTCAGGCTTTAGAAGGAATACACACACAACCACAAACATACCAAGCATACAACTCAAGTAAAAAGGTAATGGTATGTTTTCGCTGTAAGAAAGAGGGACACATAAGGAGATTCTGTCCAGAAGCAAGGAAAGAAACATCAAGGGGGGAATCATATAGGTATCCTCCACAGAGAAACACACATAGGCAAGAGAACACACAGCTACCCGCGCATATTATAGCAGCAAATGCTGCGCGAGAAAATGATAGTCAGTGCTATGGGTCAGGTCATACCTGTAGTCTACAGCCAGTGAGGTTAACTGAGAGTCAGAGTGAAGAACCAAAAATGATAGTTGACATAGCTGGTAGGAAACAAACCTTTCTTGTAGATACAGGGGCGGCCCGATCTGTGATAACCTCTCCTTTCAATCTACAGGTGACCAGTAAAACTATTCCAGCTATGGGGGTAACGGGAAGAGTGTTACATTATCCTCTAACTAAACCCGCTGAAGTTACTATCGGGCCTCTGCACACTAAGCATTCATTTCTCTTGGCTGCAGCGGCTCCTACTTACTTGCTAGGGAGAGACTTGCTATGTAAAATGGGATGTGTCATATACTGTACTTCAGATGGTGTGTTCCTAGATATACCCGAGGAGGTCGCTCATGAGGTACAGGACATATTGGACACCCCTCAAAGGTTAATGTTACACTCTCCTGTTATAGAACAAAGTCCATCTCAAGTAAAGGGGATGTTGCTGGAAATACCAGGTTCACTATGGAACAGAGATGGACAGGACACTGGACTGATGGCAAACGTAGCCCCTGTCATGCTCAATCTAAAAAGTGGTAGGATAGCTCCAAAAATCCCACAGTATCCATTAAAACCGGAGGTGGAACTAGGGGTATATCCTGTTATTGAGAGGCTGTTACAACAAGGGATTTTAATTCGTACGGCCAGTACAGCAAATAGTCCTATTTTCCCTGTGAAGAAGAATGGGGGGAGGGGCTATAGATTAGTCCAGGACTTAAGGGGAATTAATAAAGTTGTTGAGAGCCAATTCCCCATAGTGCCGAATCCAGCTGTCATCCTCATGCAGATTCCACCGTCTGCCAGTCATTTTACTGTCATTGATCTATGTTCTGCTTTCTTCTCAGTCCCTCTTCACCCTGACTGCCAATACCTTTTTGCATTCTCCTACCGGGGAGTGCAATACACATGGACCAGACTACCCCAGGGGTTCATTGACAGCCCCAGTATTTTCTCCCAAGCCTAACATGACTGTTTGCAATCCTTTCAACCCCACAATGGGTCTGTTCTAATTCAATATGTGGACGATTTGTTGTTGTGCTCTGATTCTTTTATGTCATGTTTACATGATACTAAATTGTTGTTGCTTCATCTTTCACAAACAGGGCACAAGGTGGCAAAGGATAAATTACAGCCATGTCAGACTAAGGTCAAATACTTAGGACACTGCCTCACTAAGGGGCTAAGACACCTGACAACCGACAGGATTGAGGCCATACAACACATGACTCTGCCGCAGAGCCAGAAGCAGATTCGTACTTTCCTGGGGATGTGTGGATACTGTAGATCCTGGATCCCAGGTTTTTCTATTCTGGCATTACCATTGAAGGAGCTAGTCTCTTCCTTAAAACCAGAACGTGTTGTACACACAGAAGAGTCAGAGCAAGCGTTCTTTAATCTTAAAGATAGTCTGACTAGAGCACCTGCATTGGGAATACCTGATTATGAAAAGCCTTTTGCGCTATTTTGTACAGAAGCTGATGGTTGTGCAGCAGGCGTCCTCGCACAGAAACATGGTGACGCTAGCAGACCGGTAGCATACTACTGTGCACAATTAGACAATGTGGCAAGATGACTCCCAACATGTCTCAGAAGTGTAGCAGCAACGGCTCTTCTGGTAAGTAAGAGCGAGGATGTAGTATTAGGACATAATTAAACTATCTATACACCCCATGCTGTATCAGCTCTGTTAAATTCAGCCCAAACCAGACATGTCTCTTCAGCTAGATTCACAAAGTGGGAACTAGCGCTGATGGCACCCTCAAACATCACCATCAAACGATGTAGCACCTTAAATCCAGCTACATACCTTCCGTATGTGTCTCAAGAGACACAAAGGGTGGGAGGTGAGGAGACCCTGGTTGATGATGAGTTAGGCAAGAATACTGACACGCATGACTGTATGGAACACCTGAATCAGACCTTTACTGCAAGGCCCGACATACGTGACACCCCCTTAAGAAAATGTAGATTTTACATTTTATACAGAAGGAAGTTGACATAGACAGACAGAGACGGGAGAGCTATGTACTGGTTACGCTGTTGTAGACGATCAGGATGTGGTAGAAGCTGAACCCCTTGGCCCACCTCACTCAGCCCAGGTGGCGGAACTAGTAGCACTAAGGAGAGTGTGTGAATTAGCAGAGGGTAAATCAGCCAATATATATACTGACTCTAGGTACGACTTTGGGGTAGTGCACAATTTTGGGGCCCTTTGGCGTCTTAGAAACTTTACGACAGCAGCAGGTACACCAGTGGCACACTCACAACATATAAAAGGACTTCTGACAGTGATACAGTTACCCAGAACAGTAGCCGTCATAAAGTGCAAAGTCCATACCTTTGAAGAAGACCCAGTGTCATTGGGCAACAACAGGGCAGACGAAGCTGCTAAATTGGCAGCAGGGCAACCTATGACTGTATCGACCGAGACTATGATGGTTTTTCAGACATTAGACATGCAGAAATTAATTGAAATGCAAGATTTGTGTTCCCTGCAGGAAAAGGAGAAAGGATGTGGTCAAGAGTCCTCAGGACTCTGGAGGGATGGACAAGGTAAGCCTGTAGCTCCCCGAACATACTATCCAAGCCTGGCTGAAGCAGCACACGGCCTGACTCACCTGGGTAAAAAAGGTATGTGCAAACTGGTGAGAGCATACTGGTGTGCTCCCGGATTTTCCTCTCAGGCTGGTAAGAAGGCAATGCCATGTCTTACTTGTTTGAGGAAAAATGTCGGGAAACCTATTCCAACTAAGCCATCCCACATCCCTCCTACAGACGGACCTTTTCAGGTAATACAAATTGACTATATCCAATTACCACCGTGCAGGAATCTAAAGTATGTGTTAGTGTGTATTGATGTGTTTTCCGGTTGGGTAGAAGCATATCCGGCAGCCACTAATACTGCTGTGTTCACTGCAAAGAAAATTGTACAAGACTTTGTATGTAGGTTCGGTATCCCTAGAATCATTGAAAGTGATAGGGGTACCCATTTTACTGGTGATATCTTCCAAAATATGTGTAAACTCATGGGAATCGGTAGCAGACTTCACACCCCTTACCGACCACAAGCCAGTGGTAAGGTGGAGAGAGTAAACGGTACTATAAAGAACAAGCTTGGTAAGATAATGGCTGAAACTGGGTTGGCATGGCCTGAGGCTTTGCCATTGGTCCTCCATAGCATTCGGACCACTCCTAGACCTCCTCTTAATCTGTCCCCCTTTGAGATACTGTTCGGACGACAACCTCATTTGATCGTGAGTCCACAAGACGACTTGAAGTGTAATAATGAAGTGACTGTACAATATCTTATAAGAATGAGTAGACAGCTAAAACAACAACAACAAAAACTAAAAATGCTGTCACCTGGTATGCCAGAAACGAACTGTCATGATGTTGAACCTGGAGACTATGTTATGATCCGCAATTTCTTACATTCAGGTTGTTTAACAGACCGTTGGGAAGGCCCGTACCAAGTGCTGCTGACCAGTACTACATCACTGAAGGTTGCAGAGAGAGACACTTGGGTCCATTCCACCCACTGCAGGAGAGTCCATAATCCGGAGAAAGTGCAAGATAAAACTAAGACCGACGACATAGATCTGTCACTTGTGAGTCTGTTCCGGGAGACCTAAAGCCTGCAGTCGAGACACCTGAACCAGAGACGTTGACCCAGAACTATATTTCCAGCGATGGAGTGGCGGTTTTTGTTTTTCTTTTGTTCCAGGATTTTCCTTGTTTTTACTTTTTCTAGGAAATTCTATTTTTGTGAAGGAGGATGGAGGACGGAGGAATGTTCTGGGAGTGATACGGATGAGATGGAGGCAGAAGAAAAGTTGTTAGGCTACTCAGAGCAGCCCATTATCAAACTTGGTCCGGGGGTTATGAAAAGGTCTGCTAGCTCAGGAACTCGGAGGCAGTGTGAGGGGCTATTGTCTGATGAGTATTGTATCTGCAAGTTCTGCGACTCCCTAGTTGAAGAGAGATGCATCCAACGATGCCAGTCCCCCAGTACTCTGAATATAGGCGTGCATCCTTTGGAGGATTATCACTCCCTGGTGGGTAAGGTACTAAACCAAACCGAGTGTTGGGTGTGCTCTCACGTGCCGCAAGGGCAGCATATTATAGGACTAGTGCCATTCCCTCTAAACATATCGGAAGTACTCGAATTGAGGGGTGGGAGGCCCATAGACGGAGGTAAAATAACACTAGGTCCGCTAGTCTGACGCTTCGACAATACTCCATAGGCAGATCTTTGCTCTGCCTAAATATATCTCATGCAAAGCGCCTGGAGAATTGGGAGGCTGACCTATCAGATCAGACAAGTGCTCGCCACACTCATTTTAGAGGGAGACTCACAAGGTCACTACTAGGCAGGAATGTTGATGGAAGTCACAAATTAGGGCGTATAACCAAACATAAGAAGGTATCCATTGGAAAAGTCTCTACAGATAAATGTAAAAATGTCATTAATGCCGACATGTGTCTAGAGCAAATGGAGACACTAGGCATGGGTAGTTTTATCAAAACTCTGTGTGATATAATTCATGGGCATACTGTTCCTTATGTTCTCCCTGATGATGTTTATTTTGTTTGTGGGAGGAAAGCTTATTCCTGGGTGACTCCGAGTTCCAAGGGCTTGTGTTTCTTAGCTAAACTAGTTCCTGAAATCATGACTATTACTCATGAAGAAATGGTTGGTATTCACAAGACTACATCACCACCATACATACACACAGTATGAACACTGTGGCGAGAGAAATATGATTCCTGGTGAGGAACTCATAGCTACAAAATTGATTAGTGAAACTGCTGGTTTCCAAGTTATGGTTGCTCTAGACCTCACCAGGACCGCTCGGGGAACATTAAACTTTAAATATATCCAAGACCTAGCTAAATTAATAGATAATATCACCGAGATGTATGATGACACTTTCAGGTATATTGGAAGGGAGCTACAAGCGTACAAGAAGGAGTTGGTGCAACATAGACTGGTACTAAATTATCTCACCTCTATTACTGGTGGGTACTGTGTGACACTGGCCACCCAGTTCGGTGTCAAATGTTGCACGTACATTACTAATAATACGGATGACCCTAAAGAGGTTATAGACCGGAAGATGGATGACATTTTGCAGCTGAAATGGGAATTTCGAAAGAGTCACAATTCTTCGTTATATGAGGTCGGGGAAAAGGTGGCGTGTTGGTTCTCGTGGTTTAACCCTGTGAAATGGTTCTCCGGTCTGGGGGAGTGGGTACAGGAAATGGTTTCTAGTGTAGGTAAGCTCCTTCTCCATATACTGGGTGTCATCTTAGCAATTGGTTTAGTTGTCAAATGTGTTCCTACTTTGTTGAAGTGTGGAAAACGGTCTCATAGGAGTAACACTGAGAAAGAGACTGAAAGGGTGGTAGCAGATACCGAGATCATGGTCTGTGAAGAAGTATTGTATAATCCTGAACTTGAAACGGTGATTGGGTGATAGTTTATTACACTATCAAAGGGTGGAGCTGTCGAAGTCAGCAAATTGGATAAAGTCATTTCAATTAAAGTTGAGCAAACTTGGTCGTCTTTGTCTGAAAAGATGGTACGGTACGCTACGACGTACAAGGGCACGCTACGGTGTGGAAAGGCGTACGAATCCACTACATGTGGCAGCAACAGTAATTGGTCTTTTACCATACATTCGCACAAACACGCATACTAATAAAATAATACACATTAATAATAGTTGCAACACATAGTCAGTTATGTCGAAATATAGTAGTATTTATATGTTATATTAAAGTTACATGCATATTAATGAAATATACGGAACAGGTTGAAGGAATCATAACATGAGTGGTATCATAATAAACCTCTTTAGATTTCCTACTGTTTGGTTCACTCTGCGAAGGAATCGCAGAGTGCATACACAAGTTATGAATGATAGGGAATTATGAACTACTTAAGACTAAGGAATCTTGGCGGGAAGAGCCGAGCATACCCCCTGGAGAGGTGACCCCCTCCTTTGGATTCCTTAGGATGACCTATAGCCAATGATTGACAACCCCTTGGACCTTCCTGAGACCTGGACCAATAGATGCAAGCTTTACCATCTTCATTGTGTTACTGTATTTTTGTGTGTATATAAGCAGCAGCTTCACATCTAGTGTTCAGACATCTTGTCCCCAGACTTCAGGATTGAATGACTGTACACAGGATCCAGAGCGCCTGCGATAAGTAACGGCTGTATTTATTATCACTTCGCTTGAGCATATTATTCTACTATTTGCGAAAAAATCTTTGTGCGTTGGAAACACAAATCGAGGTTCGACAATCGTTATTGGTTAGCGACAATACGCACATAACAACCCATTATCAAAGCTCATATATGTGTACGCCACCTGATTGTTATATATCCTATCTTTAAAGCGCTTTCCATGGATTTATTAATGTAAAAAGCAAAAGGGTGCAAGGTTAACACAATTTATGCAATAATATTTCTTCTATTCTAATGTAAATATATGTATTCAATCATGTTAGTTAATCTCTGCCCCAACTCTCATTAGGTGAGAAATATTGAGAATTGACTTCTGCATAACCTACTTTGTAAAATATTGATTTATAGCTTTTCATTAAGAAAAAATACACGAGGAAGCACCAGAGTAATTCCTGGACTCTCCTTTTACTTGCCTCATACACGGTAACTAGTGTGAGACACAACAGTTTATTGATGATGGCTGCATTGTTAGTGTGTATAGCTCTAAGTGTAAAGATACAAGTGTAAAACAAAAAATTTAAACAGCATAATTCGGAGTTATACCAGAGTTAAACAGGAGGAAACAGGATAAGAACAGTCTGCCTTTTATCACATCAACACAAGGACAACAGTCAGTATTCACTTGAAAAACCATATTCTACCCCTGATCTATCCATGTCTCTCTAGCTACAAGCTTCACAACATGAAGACTGTTATGGACTCTGATCTTATTGCTTTCTCAGCTCATGAACGTTTGTTTTATTTGTCAGTTTATTTTACCTGCAACATTGCCTCTATTTAATCCGCCTGCTGTACTACTTGTTCAGCCACTCCCCACCCATGATACAGCTATTTCAGTCCGCAATCTCATCACTGTGCTTTCAATTCTACTTAATGCTTTGTCTGCCATCACAAGTAGGAAGAAATTATACTGATTTTGAACCACTCTCCTCTTTCATGACTCTTCAGAAACTCAGCTACTCAATCACCTGCTTTTTATTTCTCTACATTCAACACTTCCACCCACTCCTCCACATGGGTCCCCATATCATTACTCTATACCAGGGGTCCTCAAACTTTTTAAACAGGGGGCCAGTTCACTGTCCCTCAGACCGTTGGAGGGCCGGACTATAGTAAAAAAAACTAGCAATGATACCGCACTTTAAAAATAAAATTTATAATGCACATTAAAACTAGCAATGATACCGCAAATTAAAATACCATTGATAATGCATCATGGGGCATGGCCAGGCCACCCTCCTACAGACAAAAAAACTGCATTGTTGTGTACACCATTGAACGGTCACCAAAAATTGGGATTATCCCACTAGAATCACAACATTTCACAGACTTTGCTGCTCTCTCCTACCTGTTCTTCTCACTTTCACCACCTGTGCTGCAGGTTTCTTTAGTTGCGGCTTGTCTGGATCCTGGAATGTTAGGGGCCCTATTTGGAAAAAAAAATGGGTACATTTAGAAAATTACAGCCACCCCCGGCGTTAAATCAGTACCACCCATGATTAATAATTAGGCCTTCCTCCAGCCCCAACATTAAAATAATAGTATTCACATTTAATAAATAAACCTATTTCCCTCCCTACAAACAGCCCCAGCAATAAATTAATAGTATTTACATTTCAGAAATATACCTATTTCCCGCAACCGTCACTGCCATTAAATAATTCATAGGCACATTTAATAAAGGGACCTCATTCTGCCCAAACCACCCCATCTTAAATTAATTAATTAATTGTCCCCACTATTGTGTCTCTCTCCCCCCTTTTTCCTCATGCCGTTTCTCTCACCCTTTTTTCTTATACTGTGCCTTTCTCCCCCCTTTTTTCCCATGCTGTGCCTCTCCCCGTTTTTCCTTACTGTGCCTCTCTTCTCCCCCTTTTTCCTCCATAGTGTGCCTTTCTTCTCCCCCTTTTTCCTCCATAGTATGCCTTTCTTCTCCCCCTTTTTCCTCCATAGTGTGCCTTTCTTCTCCCCCTTTTTCCTCCATAGTGTGCCTGTCTTCTCCCCCTTTTTCCTCCATAGTGTGCCTTTCTTTTCCCCCTTTTGACTCCAAACTGTGCCTCTTTTCTCCCCCTTTTTCCTCCATACTGTGCCTCTTCTGCCCCTTTTTCCTCCATACTGTGCCTCTTCTACCCCTTTTCCTCCATACTGTGCCTCTTCTACCCCTTTTTCTCCATACTGTGCCTCTTCTGCCCCGTTTTCCTCCATACTGTGCCTCTTCTACCCCTTTTCCTCCATACTGTGCCTCTTCTACCCTTTTTCCTCCATACTGTGCCTCTTCTACCCCTTTTCCTCCATACTGTGCCTCTTCTACCCTTTTTCCTCCATACTGTGCCTTTTTGCGTTATTCCCTTTTTTTTTTACTTACCTTTCTATTAGCTTTTCTTTTCTTCTCCTCTCTTCTGTCTTCTTGCTTCCTCTCCGCGCTGCTCCTCACTGAATGACAGGTGTGACTTGATGATGTCACGCCTGTCATTCAGTATCAACAGTGCAGAGAGGAAGGAGGAGGAGGGATACCAGCGCCGCGGTGAGTAGTGTATCTTTTTTTTTTCTTTTTTTTTCACTATCCAGCTCCCCCCACCAACGAAGGGAGCCCCGAACCCCCCCCCCCCCCCGCTGACGCCGCGGCGGGCGGGATAAATGGCCTCAGCGGGCTGTAGTTTGAGGACCCCTGCTCTATACTATCCAGACATCCATTAATAGGGTACATTTGCTGCAGCCTCACACTGCACCAATTCTCTGATTACACAGAACATTGCAATAAGATACTTCTTTTAATTCCCTAATTTTTGAAATTTTACTCATAAATCCCAATGCTTGCCAAAATATTTTTCTTTCTCTCTTTTCATGGCATTATATTTAGGACTATATCATCCCTCACCCATCCTGCAACACATACCTCTGTCCACATTGCCCCATCATTACTTCACTAACCTCTAGTGAACACTCATGAACTCTTTTCCTATTTAAATTCAATAACTATAACAGACTCACCCTGTTGCCAGAAACTAAAAAGACAAACATCTTACAATCATATTTCCTACCTTTCTTCCTCCCTGCTTCTATTAGCTGGTGATATATCACCTAATACAGGTCCTCCTCACTTCTCCCACATGCTTATATGTGAACACCACAGAAATCCAGCAAATCTCAAATGCATCTCCACTCTCTTCCAAAGTCCTTTAAATGTGCCCTTTAGAATGCACGCTCTGTTTGTAACAAACTTACCTCTGTACACGATCTCTTCCTCTCAAACAACCAAAAACCTTCTAGCAATAACAGAAACATGGCTCACGCAATCAGAAACTGCCTTACCTGCAGCCCTTTCACATGGTGGTCTCCATTTCACTCATACCCCCAGACTGGGAGGCAGACAAGGAGTTAGACTACTTCTCTCCCCACAGTGCACGTTCACAGTTCTACCAAATGTCCCATCACTCACATTCACATCTTTTGAAGTACATGTTGTTAGGATTTTTAACCCTTTCTCTATGCGTGTTGCTGTCATCTATCGCCCCCCTGGTCCACACCAACAATTTATTGAACACTTCTCTGCGTGGCTCCCTCACTTCTTATCCTCTGTCATCCCCACCATCATCATGGGTGATTTCAACATCCCTATTTCTAATCCATGTTCCAATGCTGCTTCCGAACTACTCTCTCTAACCTCCACACTTGACCTCTCCCAGTGGATTCAATCCGCTACTCATCAGGATGGCCACTGTCTTGATCTTGTTTTCTCTAGACTATGCTCAGTTTCTGATTTCCTTAACACTCCTTTCCCCCTTTCGGATCATCACCTTATTAGATACTCGCTCACCGCCAGTTCTTAACCGTCCCTAATGTCAAACTCTTCCAAGCCTCCTCACAACCATAGGAATATCAACTCTATTGATCTTCAACCGTTTTCCAACTCTCTCCAACACCTTCCCTCCCCAATTTCTACATTCTCCTCCCCTGATCTGGCAATACCCCATTTTCACCAAACCCTAGCAACTGCCCTTGATCACGTGGCTCCAGCGACACTACATACTCCGCATAGATTTCGTTTGCAACCGTGGCACAATAAAGTAATACGAACTCTACAAACACTTTCTCGTAAAGCAGAACGTTACTGGTGTAAATCTTGCACCTCTAATGATTTCATCACATATACTGGTATCTACCACTCCTATAGAAATGCTCTGGACACTGCAAAACAAACATACATCTCTCATCTATTCTCAGGCTTCTAACCACAAACGCCTTTTTAACACATTTAAATCTCTTCTGAATCCTCCCGCCCTAAATCCTACCTACCATCCGTGCTCAGGATCTTGCTTCCTATTTCAAGGACAAAATAGATAAGATCAGACTTGAAATGGTATCATCTCCCTCGACAAGCAATCAGCTCAATTCCTATGTAGCACCCTCTAACACTCTCTCTTCATTTGATCCCACAAATGAAGAGGAAGTTTCTACTCTGTTCTCATCTTCCTACTCTACCTCCTGTCCTCTTGATCCCATTCCCTCACAAATTAGTAGGTCCCTGTCTCCTGTGCTAATTCCCCCTCTAACTAAAATCTGTAATCTATCTCTTTCTACTGGTATTTTTCCATCACTATTCAAGAATGCAGTGATTACTCCCATTTTAAAAAAACAAAATTCTGACCCAAACTCTCTCGCAAATTACCGCCCCATCTCTCAGCTCCCGTGCCCCTCCAAGCTTCTCGATAGAATTGCCTACATTTGCCCCACACACTTTCTTACAGCAAACAACCTATTGGATCCTCTTCAGTCAGGCTTTCGCTCTCAACACTCCACAGAGACTGCGCTGACCAAGGTTGTCAATGATTTGATCACAGCAAAAAGTAATAACCATTACTCTCTTCTAATTCTCCTAGATCTCTCTGCTGCATTTGACACGGTTGACCACACTTTCCTCATACAAATGCTACAATCCCTCGGTCTTGAAGGCACTGTCCTATCCTGGTTCTCATCCTACCTATCTAATCGCTCTTTCAGTGTTAATTTCTCTGGATCCACCTCTGCTCCGCTTCCTTTATCAGTTGAAGTACCGCAAGGCTCAGTCCTAGGTCCTCTGATATTCTCTATCTACACCACTTCTCCTGGAAAACTAATAAGCTCCTTTGGATTTCAGTATCATCTCTATGTGGATGATACACAAATCTATCTATCCTCTCCTGATCTTTCACCATCTGTGTTGTCTCGCGTTACTGACTGTCTTTCTGCCATTTGATCTTGGATGTCTTCTCGCCAACTCAAACTCAATCTTTCAAAAACTGAATTAATAATATTCCCACCCAAGAACAGAAGCTTCCTGCCTGACATTTCTATTTCTGTTGATAACATGACCATAAATCCCACGACGCAAGCTCGCTGCCTAGGTGTTATCCTTGACTCACAACTATCATTTATTCCCCACATCAACTCCATATCTAAATCATGTTACATACATCTAAAGAACATTTCCAGAATACGCACATATCTCCCACAAGACACCGTAAAAACCTTAATTTAGGCACTCATCACCTCCCGCATCGACTATTGCAATTCCCTCCTTACTGGTATTCCCAAAGTCAGACTTGAACCCCTACAATCTATTATGCACGCAGCGGCTAGATTGATTTTCCTTGCAAAACGTTCTTTCTCTGCTGAGCCACTCTGTCAGTCTCTACATTGGTTGCCTGTATTTCAACGAATCCAATATAAAATTCTTCTACTAACATACAAGGCCGTCAACAAAATTGCACCGACATACATTTCTTCACTTGTCTCAAAATATATCCCTACTCGACACCTCCGTTCTGCACAAGATCTGCGTCTCTCTTCCACTCTCATCACATCCTCCCATGCCTTGGTACAGGACTTTTTTCGGCCTGCACCCACTTTGTGGAATTCTCTCCATCACACAGTAAGACTTTCCTCTAGTCTCCAAACCTTCAAGCATTCTCTGAAAACCCACCTCTTCAGACAAGCTTATGATATTCCTCAACCACCATCTTAATCTCCCCTATTACCACCCTCTACACAGCTAATACAAGACAACAACCCTCTGACCAACATTGGTACACACACAGCCCACTCAGTACTTTTACCTTTGCGTTCTAGCTGGTCCAGTGGGCAATATGATGTAGCACATGTCCTTGTGTTTCAAACTCCTATAGTCCCATAGATTGTAAGCTTGCGAGCAGGGTTCTCTTCTCTGTCTGTATGTATTACCCAGTATTGTTTTATTAATGTTTGTCCCCAATTGTAAAGTGCTACGGAATTTGCTGGCGCTATATTAATAAATGATGATGATGATGATTTGAATCCCACTACTGTGTGTGTATATATATATATCATCCATTTGCAAATATGAGTAACAGAATTCTTTCAGTAAAGTCTTAGCCACACCCACACATTATGGTGGCCACACCCACTTGGCAAATGCCACTCCCACTTAGATGGGAGTTTTCTATTCTGCACATAAGTTAAATACTGTCTGTTTTTTCATGTAGCACACAAATATCAACTTTAAATTTCAGTGTACAAATAAGCTGTCAAGTATTTGTGTGCTACATGAAAAAACAGACAGCATTTAACTTATGTGCAGAATAAAAAAACTCATTTTCACCACTTTCACTTTAACATGGTTTTGTCCAGGAGACTTAAGTAGGAAATTTCTTACTTAAGTTCCTTAATGAATCAGGCCCTTTGACGTTACGCACCTTCCCATCTTTGCTTGGGAATGTTTTGGTGAGAATACTTAAGGGACATTCATTGCGCTGTGATTGGCAATCTCTGACGAGCACAAAGTCACCTAGTTTTAAGTTAGGTTTGGCAACTATCCACTTGTTCCTTGGTTGCAAAGTAGAGATATACTGTCTCTCCCAACTGTCCCAGAAGGTATTTACAAGGCTTTGTACATGCCTCCACTGATGCTTGAATACGTCTTTGATGTTGAAGTCTCCAGAAGGATAGTCTTAGTTTTCTGGGTAAGAAGAGTGGCAGGAGTAAGCAGAAAAGGATCTTCCAGGTCATTAGAAACTGAAGTCAGAGGTCTAGCATTGACAATAGCTGAGACTTAAGCTACGAAGGTTGTTAAACACTCACGAGTGAATCTTGCAGTTCCTTCTTGTAGGAAGATGGAATCAAGAATTCAGCGAATTATGCTGATGGTTATTTCCCAGGTCCCCCCATATCAGAAGAATGAGGTGGGTTGAAGGTCCATACACAACCCTGTTCACTAAGGTATCTCTGCACACCTTTTGTCACGATTCAAGAGTATTTCTTACTGGTTTTGGCACTACTCACCAAAGAGGCGCGGAGTCTAACGTGTTACAAGTCTTCACCGGGAACCCCCGCAAGGAAGTATGGTCTTCGCTGCGAAGCACACAGGTCGCGGTCCTCAGAGGGAGCAACCAGTGAAGCAAGGATGGAAGCGGTGTCAGGCAGGCCGGGTCGGAACTGTTAAAGTAATTCTATCGTTTTAAAATAAGCATTGCCCAATCAATTGTATGTGTTTCCAAAGCACAAAGTGATTTATTTTAGCAGATGTAAATAGTCAACAATTTAATACATTATTATATTATGATACAGTACAGTACAGCACAGCCAATATCAAAAGATAAGTACAAACCAATGCAATCGCTTGCGCACGCTGCACACCCACGGGACCCGGTGGACAGTATATCTGTTTAGAATACTGTGTCAGAGTTGACTGAGGGCCAGGGAGTGTGCAGCTATGATTATATACAGTACAGTGTTACACTTGAACAATAGAGATGATGTAGATTGTTTCTATAGGTCCAGACGTTGGGTGGGTCCAGGCCAGACAGGTAATAGGTTGATTCAATCTAAGGAATCCAAAGGTGGGTGTCACGGGCACTAGGAGTCTTTACCCAGGGATCACCAGGTGGTAAGCTTACCAGAGCAATATAGATGGTAATAGTGTACTCTGGTAGCAGGGTGATCACGGAACAGGCAATAGTAGATGATGAGATGCTCAGGAAAGTCTATGACTAGCAGCACTGGTAATATGGAGGTGATAATACACGAGGAACTGTATGGACAAGGCAAGTGGAGGTAGTCAGTGGTCTGCGTTAGCAAGTTGTACCACTGCTATAGTGAGGAGGAATGTCCAACAGAAACGAGGAGGTGATGAGAATCAGCGGTCTGCGGATAGCAAGTGGTACCGCTGTCTGAGTGAAGGAATGGAATCCAAGTGGAGGTATCCGGGAGGTCAGTGGTCTGCGGTAGCAAGTTGTACCACTGCTATGTGAGAGGAATGGAACAGGTGATACTGGAACAGGAATCAGTGGTCTGCCTTCAGCAAGTTGTACCACTGAAAATATATGTGAGGAGGTGTACGGGGAGAGACTGCAACCCAGGATGTACACGGGCACATTAAACACGATCCACAGTAATATGCACAATATATATAAATGACTGAACAGGTTTGCAAATGTAGAAAGTCTCTGAAGTAATCCAGCACAAGGTAACACAGTCAATGATGGCAAAAGACTCAGCGGATTGCAAACTCCAGAGGAGAACCAACACAGTCCAGCAAGATATGCAATACACCAGCACAGTCAATGAGAAGTATGCATACCGTGGTTCAGAAGGCAGTCAGACAGGAGTGCAGTGATACCTGGGCGGCAGGAGGCCGACAGGATGAGAAGTCCCTGGATGTAAGAAGCAGGAGTCTAGTAGGTGCAGCGCACAGGTAAGTAGACCAACAGGGACACGAATCCAATGCTGACAGGAGGGTAGCGACCAGGGGAACCAGGAAGGCGTGGAGAGCGGATCAGCAGTAGATGGATGATAGGACTGGCAGCGGCAGCGGGACTCTGCGAACCCACGGGAGAGATGAGATGACGCTGAGGTGCACAGGAGCAGCGGGTAGAAATCAGTTAGCAGTCACGATGATGAACACAGGCGAGTTGCCAGCTGGAGGCTGTAGTGCACGGAGGCAGCGGATAGGAATCAGCTCACGGTCACGATGATGAACACAGGCGAGTTGCCGGCTGGAGGCTGTAGTGCACGGAGGCAGCGGATAGGAATCTGCTCACAGTCACGATAATGAACACAGGCGAGTTGCCAGCAGGAGACTGTAGTGCACGGAGGCAGCAGCTAGGAATCAGCTCACAGACTTGATGATGAACACAGGCGAGTTGTCAGCTGGAGGCTGTAGTGCACGGAGGCAGCAGCTAGGAATCAGCTCACAGACTTGATGATGAACAGGTGAGTGGATAAGGAGAGAAGGCTGTAGTGCACGGAGGCAGCGGATAGGAATCAGCAAACAGTCACTATGGAATATAATAGCGTTGGAGTGGTATAGGAGACTGTAGTGCACGGAGGCAGCGGATAGGAATCAGCAACAGTCACTATGGAATATAATAGCGTTGAAGTGGTATAGGAGACTGTAGTGCACGGAGGCAGCGGATAGGAATCAGCAAACAGTCACTATGGAATATAATAGCGTTGAAGTGGTATAGGAGACTGTAGTGCACGGAGGCAGCGGATAGGAATCAGCTCACAGTCACGATGACACAGTTGATGGTAGAAGTGGTATGGGAACCACAGTAGGAGAAGTGGTTAGGGAACCAAAGAGGTAGAAGTGGTTTGGAAACCACAGGAATCAGCAGCGCTGAATACACGAGGAAACACCTTCAGAGGCTCATGAGGAATGAGACTCCAAGATCAGGCCACGTGGTGTTGACCACAGGTGCTTAATATAGGGAGTGTTGCCTGATCTGCCAATTGAGTTAAAGGGACATACACTAAAGTATAGGAAAGGGCTGCGCATGCGCAGACCCTCATGATGGAGGACGACCACGGTTCCTAAATGTCCGGGAAGAGGCACTCACGGTCCGGTGAGTGACAGTGGGGGTCTTCTCTCCAGGGGGTCTGCTCCTTTCATAGCCAGTATCATACAAAGGTTTACTCTCTAATATCAATAACTAAAGTATGCAATTATACGACTTCAACAGTCCACCCTTTGATAGTATAATAAACTATCACCTTAAAGACGTTATATGCTGGATCTCAGTACCACGTTTCATTGTTATGTAATACAAATCCTCCTTGGTGTATGTCCACGCGGGTTGTAGATCTAAACAAGTTATCATAAGAGAAAGTCTTAATCCTCTAAACGACTTCTTCTTTTACTATAAACCGTACACTTCTGGAGCTTGGAGATACCCCTTTGTATGCCCTTCAAGGGTGCAATAAAACACTTAATACATTATTTGGAAAGGTACAAGGTACAGTAGAACATGTATCAGCTATACAGAATTCTCTACTACAGTTCTTCAAGTTTAACAGGTTCTTCTGTCCAACGCATGTCTTTAAGCTCAGAATACATTTAAACACTTCATGTTCATCAATAGCATCACCCTATGTCTATCAATAATGTCATATGCAATTTCCTTCAGCCTGCGTTAATATACACACTTCTAATAATGTCATCAGTTCTTTTCATCAACACTTGTGGGCGGGCTATTGTCTGTTTGTTCTTCCCAGTCTCCCAATACTCAGATTTAACAGTGATCGGCTTGAAAAGCATTGGGAGACTTCAGACTAAGGGACCTAGGTGTCCTACTTTTTCCCTTAGTGACCTCCCGCCTATAGTTCGGGTACCTCAAGAATACTTAGTCGAAAGAGAACTAATCCTACTTGATATAATCACTGAGGCACGTGTGAGCACGCCCAGCACTTTGTTTGGTCTAAAACCTTACCCTCCCAAGAATGATAATCATTCTCAAGGATGCCTGCTCAAGTCCGAATATTACTGGACTGGCATCGCTGGGTGTATCTCTTTTTTAACCATGGAGTCGCCGTACTTACGGACGTAATGCTACTCAGACAATAGCCCCTCGCACTTTCTCCAAGCTCCAGGGTTTCCAAATTTTCCTTTACCCCTGAATTGAATAAAGTAATTGGCTGGACTGATTATGCTACTAACTTCTTCCTCGCCAATACCTCCTTATCATTACCTGAACCAGTCTCTGTCACCTGCTAATAATCAAAAAAATTAACCGTCCTGAGAAGAGAAGGAAATGAAAGAACACAAAACAGGAAAAACTACAACTTCATGCTGGACAACAGTCTTAGCCTTTGGCTCAGGTGCTACTAACTGCATTCGAGGCCTTCCAGTACAGACTCATGAGTGCCCTTGGACCCTTCTCTGAGTGTTGGCCCCTCTGCAGTGGGTGGAATGGGCACCAGTGTGTCTCTGCTACCCTTGAAGCCGTGATGCTGGTAGCCTACACCTGGTACCTGTCTGTCAAATAACCTAAGCTTAAGAAATTTCTGCTCCACAACTTACTCTCCCGATCCAACATCCTGACAGTTAGTGTGACCTTTCAGGAAACAGTGTTTTGGAAGTTCTTGGTTGCTGTCTCACTATTTACCTTCTCTCAAGATCTAACCTAGCCTCCCAGTTACAATCTCATCTCACGAGGGGTCAAGAACATTTCAAAAACTGACAGGTTAGGAATCTGCCCAGGAGTGATCTTTTGGTAGCCCAGGAGTGATCTTTTGGTAGCGGGAAAGGACTAGTGGCCGAAGCTATTAGTCACTTCAATCAAGTTCCAACTCTTATTCTATTCAATTTGTTCTACCGAGTACCACTACTTTATGTTCACACTGGTTTATGATTAATTGAAAGTATGTGATTTGTTACCACTACTCATACATTATACCTCTATTATCAATAACATGAATACCCCTATCATATATTATAACTCTAGGACTATCCCATTGAATAACAAAAGCTTTGAGTATGATACAGTAATACATTAGACACATTTCAATACACCTCTACCCAGACATATTTCATTGGTACAGCAGTGTATACTTGAGGATCCTGCATGGTGGTAATTGGATGACGTGTATTTGTTTTACCTGGAGGAAAACCCATCAGCAGGAGGGATATGGGATGGCTCTATTGGTCTACCTTGTCCATCTCTCCAGAGTCCGCCAGACTCCTCACCACATCTCTTCACCTTCCAGACAGTTTATCCCTCAGGTAACACAAATCTTCCTATATTAACCAATATGTGTATGCGTGCATGTGTGTCTGTGTGTTCACATTTTAAAACTTAAAACAATACAATGAAAAACAAAACAAAACATAGATTTGTTAGCTGTCGCATAAAACCCTGCTGTCTATTTGACAGCTATGTTCGCCCTGGTGTGACAGCCATGTATGGTCGTGTGTGTAAGTGTGGAATTTACTAGCAGCTACTTCAGTTGGTAACTGTGTCACTGTATAAAGTCCTCTATGTAGTGTCCTAATCATGTGCTGGTATTGCTATAAAACGATTTCTCAGTCACCTCAACATTGCCCCCATGACTAGAAAAAATGCTGAAGACCAATGTATATCAATCGATTTTCCCTCTGCCAACTCACATGTCATTCTCAGTACCTCACATTCAGCTACTTGACTAAGTGGGAAAGGCAAAGGGGTCTATTTCTATAACACTTCCTTCAAATATAACAGTATCCAGTACATGCCTGTCTAGCAGTGAAAAAAATATAAAACATGAAAATTCTACATTTTCTAGGGTTTCACATTATGTCGTATCTTGTAGTAAAAATCCTACTCCAAAGTTCTATACAGAGATGCATATCTGTATGTCTAACCTCTAGCATTCTTCTGTCCTCCTGTCCTCCCCACCATTTGTGCATCCATATAAAGGCACATTTTTGTACAGGAGGCACGAACCAAACCAAAAAAAACCAAATAAAAACAGAACAGATATGCAATCTATAAAACATGAATCGTTTTTCCACAACAGAACCTTTCTGCTTAAAATCAGCAGTTTCTATACACATGAAAACAAAACCCCTGACTGTTTCTGTAACTCATGTCAATCTAGTGTGTGTATCTCTGAATTTGTCTTATGTAAAAAAATAAAAATATGTTTTAGCCCCATTGTTAAAACTGTGTCTGATTTTACCTCTTCCAGAGCAGAGAGAGAGAGAGAGAGAGAGAGAGGGAGAGAGGGGGAGAGAGAGAAAGAGAGGGAGAGAGAGAGAGAGGGAGAGAGACTAGCGTTTGTGTAAAAAAAATGAGAAATAGGAAAGCAATGAATGATGGGAATATAAAGATTTGAATACAAACATACATGCAGAAAGGGAGATTTTTTTTACAACAAAATGACAGCTGGATTGGACTCTGACTCTATGGGGAAATGGCTGTATTCATTTAACTATGATCCCTCCCAAGAATGACTAGGGGGTCTTAACTGTGCAATCCAGTGTCGTCCGTCATTTGTTCATTAAGAACTCGGTATCTCATTGACTACTTTTCAACGGACTTTCCTAACTTATAATAGAGAAATGTAAAATTTAACTGTTGATGACTCATCTGAGATACCTAAATGATATTTTGGAGCAAAGTATGTATATACTTCATTGTTGGATAATGATTCTCAGCCAAACAAATTATCATGAGACACTGCAGCATATAACAAAGAGTGTTCCATTTATCTATTGTTAATTAGTCTTTCAAGAGTAATTCTTCTATTTTTCTATCTCACCCCTTTTAAACACTAGTCTATACTTCTTTTGTCTGCCTTTATCTGTGAAGAAAAGACAAGATAGTTATCTTTAAACAACAAACAAACCAAGTATTCTCATTCTTTACCATCGGCCAGCGATTAGGAAAACAAGCATTTGACAACAAAAAACAAACAAACAAAATCAACAAAGATTACTTTTTAAACTCAGTTTCTTCCTAAATGTACACACTAATACTTACCAAAGATTAAACCCCCCCTGTTTGTAGGACTGCAATGTCTGACCTGAACTGTAGAGTTTGTTATAGTTCTCCCCCAAAGTATTAGTTGTTACAGAGTGTGCAATCAATTGTAGGGGAACCTCTGAGAGAAGTGTACGCCTCTTTTGTGGATGTCTATGTGATTTCCAACCCAGGTATCCTTTCTTCTCTCTACACAGTTCTTACTCATGTGTCCCTTCTTACGGCAGTAGAAACACGTCCCTGTCATGTCTGCACACTGTTTTGCTAGGTGTCCTATTTTATTGCATTGAAAACACTTCCTCAACTCTTGTTGTTTCTCTTTTTTTTACAATCTCTCCTAATGTGTCCTTCTTCTCTGCAATTGTAACATCTCACTATTCTGGGTTTCCTGTTATGTGGGTTGTATGCTGGTGGTCATGTGTGCAGTCCCTCTAGTGCTGGGATACTTACCATCATTACCCTATCACTTAGTGTCTCTTTCTGTTTATTCATACTTTTATCATGTCCTATAGCTGACTCCCTGAGAACACTTACAGTTCTTCCTCTCCAGTATGGTAATGAAGTTTGCACCCTTCTTTTCAAGTTTTCCCTGAGTCCATCCATTAGAACGTTAACAGCAACCTCTCTGTAATCTACATTATCTTTTATGTCTGATACCCCAGTATATTTGACCATCTCCATCAGAGCCCTGCAAAAATAGTCTGTTGCATTTCCACTATCCTCTTGCCTAATAGTAAAAACTTTACTCCAGTCCACTATCACTGGAAAATATATGGCCAACCGTGTGATTATTTGTCTGATATTGTCCTGATTATCATCCTCGGTTAAGGATTCATCCTCCTCCAACATACAATCCTTAATGAACTGTTGTATATCAGTATTGAGAGGAAGACAGGTCTTCAATAATACTCGCCAACCGTTATTAGTTGGCTCATACACATTACCATAATATCTAATAAACTGCTGACATTTGGTCAAATCTTTCCTAGGATCAGGGAAATCAGACAAAATTGAAAATGTTTCAGACCTAGTGCATGGATCCTGCTTTGCTACATGTTTTAAGGGAACATCACTATTCCTGTCTGCTTTCCCATTGGGAACTGCTGTTGTGCAGACAGGATGTAAGTCTACCAAATCATTGAAACTAGTTGCTGAAATTGCTGCTGCAGTACAATGGATGTCTCCCCCTGTGTTAACCTTTTCATTATTCTTACCACTTTCAGCTGCTGCCCCTGCTGGTGGGACTGTTCCTTTTCTTTGTCCTGAAACATTACTTTTAACATTACTTAAAACAACATACAAGTTACTAGTTACAGTTTTTACATTTTTGGTATTGACTGTACTTCCCGCCCCGACCGAATTTATCGGGGGCGTGTTTGCGCTCAGTTCGCCACGCTTTGCAACGCACACTTCCGGAATGCTTGTTTCCGGTACGCTTACTTCCGCTCAACACGTGTTTTTCCTTACACTCACTTCCGCTGTGCATTCGCTGCTCTGCCACGTGTTACCTTCCATTTGCCACAATTTTAAACAATCATTATGTGCATTTCTCACTTTCGTTGACTTAATCAACCGTACTTTATCTTTTACGGTATTTAGTACCTCTGCATTAAAACTCCCTGTTGTTGGGAAAGGCCTAATACAATCCTTGGTCATTTCGACCCACGTGTCACAATACACAGTTGCGTATGCACCATATTTTTCACACATGAGAAATCTCGCTGACTCAATAGGGCCTTCCTTAGGCAGTACACTGACTATCTCTAGCGTATGCTTAGCACCCATGTTGAACAATATACCAACTCTGTTGCTACAATCACAGCTAGAGATCTCTAATGCTTGGTGAACGTATTTCCTTTAGCCGCGTTCACTCGCTTTTCTCGCACCCGGCGAGGATCCCTAATACAGAAATATCACTGTGGGCCCCAAGGGCTATCAGCTCCTCGATACCCTGGCTCAACCACAAAATCTGCTGAGTTTATTATAACTGGGAGAACAAAGTCGATACAATCAACCAGCCTTTCCAATATAATTCCTCCTAGCTGCTTCACCAATTCGCACTAAAGATGCGGTTAGATCGCACTGCCTACCAATACTAATTATTAGCAAACCTTGCGATCTATTGGTAGCGCTTTTGCGAAAACCCGGTTTTCGCATTCGGTATACCTGCCCTGTATACCGTCCTTCAGTTGGGCAATCTACCTCGTCAGACAGCAACTGAGCACAATGAATAATGAACAGTGAATCTTCGTTACAACATCACACACTATACACCTTTTCTGCGCAGAAAATAAAAAGTTCCCAACAACAGTAGTAATATCTCAGAGGCTTTCACAAGTAATTATACTATACATGTACAATAACTATCAAAACGATTGTTTAACCATGTGGCAAGTCTACCGGAAGTTCGCGTACGCACAGCAGGAAATACACATACGCTAAGCAATGCAATACAGTTAAAACGCACAATGACAGAAAAAATAAACAGTTTTCTCTTTTGTCCCTAGGTTCTAGTTAGCGTGCCCTAGATAATGCAAAACGGACATTCGGTTTCACAACACAGAGTAAAATTCAGGTTTTGAACACCATGCGTTCTTACCCGTTTATGACGCGTCTCCACCCTTTGTTGCGGAACCGAAATCTGTTGGTCTTGCGTATCATCGGCAATGAAACCTCCAAAGCTCACGAGCCCCCAAATCGTTAAAGTAATTATATCGTTTTAAAATAAGCATTGCCCAATCAATTGTATGTGTTTCCAAAGCACAAAGTGATTTATTTTAGCAGATGTAAATAGTCAACAATTCAATACATTATTATATTATGATACAGTACAGTACAGCACAGCCAATACCAAAAGATAAGTACATACCAATGCAATCGCTTGCGCACGCTGCGCACCCACGGGACCCGGTGGACAGTATATCTGTTTAGAATACTGTGTCAGAGTTGACTGAGGGCCAGGGAGTGTGCAGCTATGATTATATACAGTACAGTGTTACACTTGAACAATAGAGATGACGTAGATTGTTTCTATAGGTCCAGACGTTGGGTGGGTCCAGGCCAGACAGGTAATAGGTTGATTCAATCTAAGGAATCCAAAGGTGGGGGTCTTCTCTCCAGGGGGTCTGCTCCTTTCATAGCCATACTCTCTAATATCAATAACTAAAGTATGCAATGTGCGATCTCTTCGCTCTTCGCTGACTGCACCGGACAGCTGCTGATGATTAGGGCTTCAATATGATATCAGGCATGACACCTTTCCTATAACCTAAACCTTTAATAACACTACAATGTACATATAATCACTATATATATATATATATATATATATATATGTATATATATATATAGACTAATAATAAACCGAATACTATCTGCTCCTGAATTACAGTGTAATAGAACCAATATGAGATTATATAAATAACTAAATGTTGTAATGAGAGTGTGTGCGTGCGTATTTTACCGTGCGAACGCACCACGCTATGTAACACGTGGCGTACGCTTCGCAATACGCACGGCAAACCAATATTAAACCAATATACTTTCGTTCATCCAATTATACGACTTCAACAGAACCAAGATATCAAATAGTTGCCACGGGGAGAGTCCAATATTCATAGTCAGGAGATAGCCGGGTCAGGTCTCAGAAGCGCAGGAGAATGGTCAATAACAATCCGAGGTCAATTCACAGGGAGCACAGAGAAGGAATGGTCAGGACAAGCCGGGTAATACACTGGAGAAACAAATAGCAGTCAACAGGAACTCTGGAGCAAGGATGGGACCTAATACTCTGGCACCCATCATGTGTCAGAGTCAGCCTTTTATAGGGGGAGACAGGGGGCAGGACTGCCTACGGCGGTGGTGACGCTGAACACTGTGGATCGCGTCCCGTTGCCAAGCAACGGGACGCGCGGCTGCCGGGACCCGGAAGTGACGACCGGTTGCCTAGCAACCGGCCGTCTGACATCGGAGGAGAGCGCCCGTCCCTGTGCGGAGGATGAGACAGAGGGACGGCGCGTGACAGTACCTCCTCTCTCTATTTGTCGGATAGATCTCCCTTTGAGGAATTGTTTCAATAGACGTGGGGCGTGGAGATCTTCTTTATTCACCCAGGATCTCTCCTCTGGCCCAAAACCTTTCAAGTGAACCAAGAATTGATGCCGTCCATGGAGGATACGGAAATCCACGATGCGGCTGACTTCAAATTCTTCACCCCCAGCAGTCCGAATAGGAGCAGGATGACGGGGCAAGCGATAAAACTTATTAAGAATTAATGGTTTGAGGAGGGAAACATGAAACACATTGTGAATCCTTAGAGAAGGAGGCAGCCCTGCCCCCTGTCTCCCCCTATAAAAGGCTGACTCTGACACATGATGGGTAATGGATAGCGATTCTTGGTGGTAATTTTGTTTAATTGTCGGTAATCGATACAGGGGCGAAGGCCCCCATCCTTCTTTTTAACGAAGAAGAATCCTGCGCCAGCTGGAGACGAGGATTTTGGGATGAATCCCCGGGATAAATTCTCGGAAATGTATTGTGACATTGCTTGACTTTCAGGTAACGATAAGAGATAAGTCCTGCCACGGGGAATCTGTTTGCCTGAAATCAGTTCAATCGGGCCATCCCATTGGCGATGAGGCGGCAGGATCTCAGATCTCTTCCTGGAAAAAACATCTTTGAAGGCCTGATAGGCCGATGGAAGGGTAATCTCTTCCGGAACAGTGCGAGTTAAACAGACTCGTGGACGAGGGGGGGGAGAAGCAATTGTTATGACAATGCGGACCCCAGGAGATAACTTCAGCATGGACCCAGTTAAATTGAAGAGAATGGGTTCGAAGCCAAGGAAGGCCCAGAATTAAAGGATTCACAGATTGTGGTAATACAAGGAATTGGATCCACTCTTGATGTAAGGCTCCTACCAATAGCTGAACCGCACTCGTGATGCTGGAGATGATCCCGTTGCTGACGCGGTTACCATCCACGGCTGTGAGTGTAAGCGGTTGAGGCAGATCTTGAATGGACAGTTGGAGCTGTGAGGCAAGAGATGCCGAGATGAAATTCCCTGCGGCACCGGAATCCACAAAGGCAAAGGTTCGCTGGGTTCCTTTAGTAGTCATAAGTTGGACGGGCATCAGGAACTCGGGATTAGAGGTAGAATAGGGAGTGGAAATGGCAAATCCTAGGGCGGCCTCCCTCTTACCGTCTAGGAGGAGGCGTTTCCCGGTCTCTAAGGGCAAAGACTTAATATATGACCAGCCTCTCCGTAGTATAAACATAATTTTTGCTTGAACCGTCTCTCGCGTTCTTCAGGCGTCAATCTTGAATGGCCAAGCTGCATAGGCTCTTCCATGGAAGATAGGGGATTTTGAAATTGGGGGCCAGTCGAGGGGTACGTCTCGCAGAGGATCTCTCTGAAGTTCTCTCCCTGAAGCGAAGATCGACCCTGATACATAGAGATATAAGAGAGTCCAGCTCCGAGGGAAGTTCTCTAGTGACTAGTTCATCTTTGATTCGGTCGGTAAGACCCTGCCAGAAGGTGGCAATGAGGGCCTCATTATTCCACCGAAGCTCAGAAGAGAGAGTGCGGAATTGTACCGCATACTGGCCGACAGACATGGAACCTTGCCGGAGATTTAGGAGACTGGCAGCCGCAGAGGAAACACAACCTGGTTCATCGAAAACTCTTCGGAACATGTCAATAAACGTAGTCGAACTCTCCAACGTAGGGTCATTGCGCTCCCATAACGGTGAGGCCAAGGCCAAGGCTTGCCCACTGAGAAGAGATATTATGAAAGCCACCTTGGTACGCTCAGAGGAGAAGGCTGAAGAGTTGCACTCAAAGTGGATGGTGCACTGGTTAAGGAACCCTCTGCACCTCTTTGGATCTCCGTCGTACTTCTCCGGAGCAGGGATTTTTAGCCCGGTAGACGAAGTCAGGGAAGGAGATGGAGCTACTGCGGCTGCAGCAGAGGGAGCAGCGGCGGGTTCAGCCGGGGGGGTTGGACCGCCTGTAAGGTGTCCAGCCGTGACATAATTCCTTGGACACACTGGAGTAAACGAGCTTGGTCCGCCTCCTGCTGTTCCACTCGGCGGCCCAAATGGATAAGGAGATCTCGAGCTGAGGGCTCACCCGCTCCATCTGACGTCATGGCCAGAGTATACTGTCACGATTCAAGAGTATTTCTTACTGGTTTTGGCACTACTCACCAAAGAGGCGTGGAGTCCCCGCAAGGAAGTATGGTCTTCGCTGCGGAAGCATGCAGGTTGCGGTCCTCAGAGGGAGCAACCAGTGAAGCAAGGATGGAAGCGGTGTCAGGCAGGCCGGGTTGGAACCAAGATATCAAATAGTTGCCACGGGGAGAGTCCAATATTTATAGTCAGGAGATAGCCGGGTCATGTCTCAGAAGCGCAGGAGAATGGTCAATAACAAGCCAAGGTCAATTCACAGGGAGCACAGAGAAGGAATGGTCAGGACAAGCCGGGTAATACACTGGAGAAACAGATAGCAGACAACAGGAACGCTGGAGCAAGGATGGGACCTAATACTCTGGCACCCATCATGTGTCAGAGTCAGCCTTTTATAGGGGGGGGCAGGGGGCAGGGCTGCCTACAGCGGTGGTGACGCTGAACACCACCGCCGAATACTGTGGATCGCGTCCCGTTGCTAAGCAACGGGACGCGCGGCTGCCGGGACCCGGAAGTTGCCTAGCAACCGGTCGTCTGACATCGGAGGAGAGCACCCGTCTCTGTGTGGAGGATGAGACACAGGGACGGTGCGTGACACCTTTAGTGTCGATGTTAGATCAAATATGTTGTTCTTTGACTGCTCCAACGAAGTTAGTGCCTCTGTCGGAGCGCATGTGTTTTGCACGACACGGATGGCAATGAAACGTCTAAGAGCATTAATAAGGCTTTAAGTGTTCATTGATTTTATAACTTCAATATGAACAGCCTTGATGGCCATACAGCCGAATACAATCACCCAGCGCTTATTGTTTGCATTTGCCCTTCTTGTATGTCGGGTGATGACAGTCCAGGGACCAAATATATCAAAACCAACGTTAGAAAAGTGAGGATCTGTACTAAGCCTGTCTGCTGAAAGATTGGCCATCTTCTGAGTTTGAGAAGTACCAGGAAGTTTGCTACAAGTGATATATTTGAAGATTATGTTACTTACACATCTTTTTGCTCCAATAATCCAGAAGCCAGCTGATTGTAGGGCCCCTTCGGTAAATAATTGTCCCTGATGTTTGACTTCATTGTGATAGTGTTGCATAATTGAAGAAGTAGCATGGTTACTTCCAGGAACAATTTAAGGATTTTTATCATTGAGTTCTAAGTTTGCTTCTTCAAGAGGACCTCCTACTCTCAGCAATTTATTCTTGTCGAGGAATGGGTCTAGCTTTTACAGGACGCTGTCTTTAAGAATAGATTTTCCACGGGTAATGCAGTCAATCTCTCTAGTATAGGCTTGACGTTGCACAACATGGATAATGAGGTTCTTGGATTGTTTTGTCTCTGCTACTATGTAAGTATTTTGACAGTGATGCCGACCCTTACATCCATTTGCATTTATAGGTATGGCGTTTTTAAATGACCGAGCTATGTGGGTTAGGCAAATAATGGCTCTGACAAGTGATTTACAGTTTGATTTACAGTTTGATAATCTTTGAAATCTGTAAGGCTCCAATTGACAATCTGAAATTGTAGTGTGGATTGTTATGTATTGTGTATGGGTTTTGACATCCGAGTCTGCATCTACTAGTTTAAAAGTGTCACTTTCTGGAATGTTCCAATCTGCTTTGCACAAGAATTCGGGTCCTGTGAGCCATGCAGTGTCTTTGAGGAGACTGGCTGTGACAGCTCTTGTAGCGTGATCTGCAGCATTGTGAACATTAGATACATAGTGCCACTGTTTTGGATTGGTGGATCTCCTGATCCCTAGCACCGGATTGTTGACGTAAACATGAAATCATCGCCTGGTCTCATTGTAAATGTCGCCTAACACTACTTTACTGTCTGTGTAGAATTCTGCTTCCGCAAGCTCGATGGGCAACTCTGAAGGAATACAGGTAGAGAAATCCAAGGGCGGCTGGCAGAGGCAACTTAACACATACTGGATTGATGACTCTGGAAACGGTATAAGGACCAATGAACCGGGGAGCTAGTTTCATACAAGGAGTTTTGAGGTGAATATTTTTTTAGAGAGTCATACTTTATCACCAACCTTGAAGGCAGGGGTAGCCCGGAGTTTCCTATCAGCCGCAAATTTATAACGTTTTGAAGATTTCCCAAGAAAATTCTTTACTTGGGTCCAAATGACTGAAGAGGAAGGAAGACCAATGAGTGGAATAAAATGGGCCATCTTCGAAAACCGATCTACCACAAACCAGATGATGTTATGCTTCCTACTAGATGGTAGGTCGGTAATAAAGTCCAAGCTATTTGTCTATGTTATGTCCAGAATTGGCAGAGGAATTAATTAATCTGCAGGAGACTGACGGGAGGACTTGTGTTGGCTACAAATATTACACGAAGAGACAAACTCCTTGACATCAAGGTGGAACTTAGGCCACCAATAGTTGCGAGAAATAAATTCAGTGGTTTTACGAACTCTGGTATGAGCAGCAAAACGAGTGGAATGGAACCATGTTAGAAGGCCAGGATTTAGGGTTGGCGCCCTTCCGTGTGAGAGATACGATGGGAGCCACGATGGCAGAATATCCCTTAATAAAACATCTATAATAATTTGAAAATCCCAGAAAACGCTGCACGGGTTTCAAACCAAGAGGAAGAGGCCACTCAATTATTGCTCGCACCTTTTCTGGGTCCAGCTCCAATCCCGTACCAGAGACTATATAGCCAAGAAATGACATCTGAGGTTGTTCAAACAAGACACTTTTTAAGTTTACAAAAAAGTTGATTCTTGCAGAGTCGTGACAGGACTTCTGCCACATGGGCATGATGTGATTGAATATTCTCGGAAAAAATCAAGATGTCATCTAGGTAGACTACAACATAATCATAGAGGAGATCCCTAAAAATCTCATTAACGAAACTTTGAAACACGGCCGGGGCGTCACACAAACCAAAGGGCATCACCAGATATTCATAGTGATCATCACGGGTGTTAAAGGCCGTTTTCCATTCATCTCCTAATTTGAGTCTGATGAGATTATAAATTCCTCTGAGATCCAATTTAGAAAATATCTTGGCTCCTTTGATGCAGTCAAAAAGTTCAGTAATGAGTGGGATGGGATATCGGTTGTTAATCGTTATAGCATTAAGACCCCAGTAATAAATACATGGTCGTATCGAACCATCCTTTTTTTTAACGAAAAAGAATCCAGCCCCAGCAGTAGAGGAAGAGGGTCTAATGAAACCACATTGAAGATTTTCTTGTACATAGTCAGACATAGCTAGGGTCTCTGGCAAAGATAGGGGATACACACGACCTCCAGGAGGGATTTGGCCAGGTTGAAGGTCGATAGGACAGTCCCAAGCTCGATGAGAAGGAAGGTGTTCCGATTTTGTTTTATCAAAGACATCCAAAAATTACGAATATTGCTTTGGGAGGAGATTACACTTGACTTCTGAAGAGATGCTAGTAGAGGCATGGGGTGAACTCGAGAAAGACAATCCCGAAAACAAGTTGGACTCCAGGATACAACTTGGGAGGTAGTCCAATCCATTTGAGGTGAATGTTGTTGGAGCCTGGGCAGCCCCAGGATGACAGGACTGGTGGAGTACGGTAAGACATGGAAAGAGATCATCTCTTTGTGTAGTGCTCCCACCTGAAGGATGATAGGCTTAATGCTGGCCTTGATTAGTCCGTTAGAGATACAGGAACCATCGATAGCAGTAATAGAAACAGGATGCTTCAATGGATGAGTAGACAAAGAACCTTGAGACACGAGAGAAAGTGAAATAAAGTTCCCAGCGGCTCCTAAATCCAACAAGGCGTAGGAATGGATAGGACCTAATGAACCATACAATGTAATGGGAAAAGAACAAATCTTAGGTAAGCTGGACTGAGGAGAGGATTTAATATTACCCAATCTAACCTCTCTGGAACAGATTAGGGCTTGGCGTTTCCCGACTTCTTGAGACAATTGCTAAGTATGTGGCCCGGGTCGGCACAGTAAATACACAATTTGTTCTTAAATCTTCGATCGCGCTCCTCCGGAATCAAGAGTGACCCTCCTAGTTGCATTGGTTTGTCCTCAGAAGTGGGAGAAAAGTAACGTGGTGTTGGCCTAGGCAAGAACTTCGAGAATTATCCCTCTCACAGCCCTTTCGCGGAAGTGAAGATCCACACAATTACATAAGGAAATCAGGGCATCCAAGGTAGTTGGTAGTTCCTGGGAGGCCAGAGCATCCTTGATTTTATCGGATAGTCCTTGCCAAAAGGTAGCCACCAAGGCATCATTATTCCAGTGCAACTCGGATGATAAAGTGCAAAAACTGATGACGTATTGAGCCACAGACCGTGAACCCTGGCGGAGTCTGAGGATACTAGTTGCAGCAGACGTAACCCGACCAGGCTCATCAAAAAAATTTCGGAAAGCCGCAACAAAGGCAGCGCTGTCTGAGAGGAGGGGATCATCACGCTCCCAGAGGGGAGAAGCCCAGGCCAGGGCTTGGTCAGAAAGCAACAAAATTAGATAAGCCACCTTGGCTTTTTGGGTAGGAAAATTTTGTGGTTGTAGTTCAAATGGAATAGAACACTGGTTGAGGAAGCCTCTACAAAGCTTAGGGTCCCCGTCGAACTTGGAAGGAGAAGGGATCCGAAGAGTAGAGGTGGAAGTATCTGGTACTTTGAGAGCAGGAGGTTCAGGAGCCGGAATGGCAGGAGGAGCTGTGGAGGCAGCAACCTGAATAGAATCCATCTGGAAGCCAGTGTTTGAATACATTGAAGAAGTTGCCGCTGTACCCCGTCCTGTTGTTCCACTCGATTAAGTAAATGCTGAAGCATATCTATAGCAGAAGGTTCCCCAGTAGAATTTGTCATGGCTCTTTGATACTGTCACGGTTTGGTAAATTGGATACTTTGATCTGCCCAACTTGACACTACTCCTAGCAAGGCGCGGAGTCTAACGAACGGACGGTTTTCACCAGGGAACACCGCAAAGTGGTTTGGACTTAGCTGCGTCCGTCTGCAGGTCGCTGCCCTTACCAGGAATGTCAAGCAAGACCCTTTAGGGGAGTAAGTTGAATAAGAGGAACAAGATGCTGCAGAGGAGATGAAGCATAAGGCCTGTAGCCAGTGGGACAGTGGAGTCAGATGGAGCTTAAGCTCTTGAGCCGGTGGCACAGTGGAGATAGATGGAGCGTAAGCTGTTTAGCCAGCGGCCCAGTAGAGACAGGTGGAACGTAAGCTCTTTAGCCAGTGGCAAAGTGGAGACAGATGGAGCGTAAGCTCTTAGCCAGCAGCATGGCGGAGACAGGTGAAGCGTGAGCTGTATAGCCAGCGGCACAACGGAGACAGGTGAAGCGTGAGCTGTATAGCCAGCCGCACAGCGGAGCCAGGTGAAGCGAGAGCTGTATAGCCAGCGGCACAGCGGAGACAGGTGTAGCGCTGAAGATCCAAAGTTGAACACACAGGAAACCAGACGGTACGTCTAACCAGGCAGGTAACTCGATCAACAGGCACTGAGGAGAAGGGGGAAGTGCCTTTTAAAGTTTGGAGCCAGACTGATTAGCCAATATGGAACATGCAGAGGACATAACAGATAGAATCCGCGCGTGCGCAGAACCAGAGTCAGGACGCCAGCAGCCGAAGCATGAATCAGTGAGGAACAGGTGAGCGTGTCGGTCTTCGGTTCTGGAAGCCGAAGGACCGCCATGTCACACAATCTTGGTCAGCGCAGTCTCTGTGGAGTGTTGAGAGTGAAAGCCTGATTGAAGAGGATTCAATAGGTTGTTTGCAGAAAGGGAACGTGTGAGGCCAGTGTAGGCAATGCTCTCAAGAAATTTGAAGGGGCATGGGAGCTGAGAGATGGGGCAGTAATTTGAGAGAGAGTTTGGGTCAGAATTTAGTGTTTTTTAGAATAGGAGTAATCACTGTGTGTTTGAATAGTGATGGAAAGATACCAGTAGAAACAGATAGATTACAGATTTTAGTTAGAGGTGGAATAAGCACATAAGACAAGGAACTACCAATTTGGGAGGGTATCTGATCAACAGGACAGGTGGTAGAGTAGGAAGATAAGAAGAGAGTAGAAACTTCCTCTTCATTATTGGAATCAAATGAAGAGAGGGTGTGAAAGAATTGAGCTGATTGCTAGGCGAGGGAGATGATACCATTTCAAGTCTGATCTTATCAATCTTGTCCTTGAAATAGGAAACAAGATCCTGGGCACTGATGGTAGTCGGGGGGTTGGGGAGTCTCTACGTGACTCAACATAAACACTTATCTGTGCTGTGACTAATTCATTGAATGTACCATGACCATGTTTCACTATGCACTATACTGAGGGCTGGGGCTAATTTATACATAGACCATTAATCAGAAACCTATCTGTCTATGGCAAGAGACAGCCTGATCTTTTTATCATGCCCATGTCATTCAGTCCAGGACTTCTGCTTTTCTTAAGACCTAGAAACAGTCTCAGTAATGTGCTCTGCTAAGTCTTTCTAATCACACACTAAGAGCGCCCCCTATGTGGTGTACACACTCAGACAGCGACCTCTAGACAGAGTGCAGTAAAGCAATGGAGACTGAATGCAAACCATTCTATGTCTACACTTTGTTACTCAAACCACTGAGCGGCGCTGTCATTGCAGTCGGGTACATTTTAAATATCTGATAATCATGTTTAAGTTTTACGAAAGTAAAGTAATTGATTAAACATGGAAGGAAAGCTTCTGAATGAATGCAGGTAATTCCGGAGCTGCATCTGATTTCATCAGTACCATGTACCATTTGTCTTGTAGAGTTAAAGAGCTTTTAGGCGAACAACATCATGTTCTTCGTAGCCAATTAGATCATCCACTATGGATGGAAAATTTGTTTATTGGGGGTTCCTTTACCTGTCATATGTTCCTCTTTCAATAAAAATTGTTTGGGTAAAAAAACAAAAAGAACAAATAAAACTAACAAACATCAACTCAAGCTTGAAAAACCGGTTGAAGGAACCATTGATCAAGGACGCTGGGGATGGTTTAATTAGAATAAGGTGATGAGTTGAGTGATGCGAGCATAGAAGAGGATGAAGGTCCTGAGATGTTAGATGATGGGGACCCTGATTTCAATTAGAGCAAGATGTCAAGTTGGGTGATATGGGTGGAGAAGAAGCTCCTAAAATATAAAGTAAGGAGGAACCTGAGCTTTAAGTAGATTAGGGTGATGAATTGGGTGATGTGTGTTACGTTCATAACTATTCTGTCACGGAATTCAAGGGTTATCTTAGGATTCCCTTAAACGGCCTGATTTGGCACAACTAGTCTCAACCCAATGATGCGGGGTCTAACGGAACAGGTGGCCTTCGCCAGGAGCCCCTGCAAGGAGGCAGCCCCTGTCCCGCAGGTCATGGCCCTTTGAGAGAGTACCAGGCAGATCGGTTTGGGTGGTAAGTGAGCAGGTAGCAGAGTCACTGGAAGAGTGTGGATGTCCAATATGTAGTATGCGGACATGAGGTACTGTACAATAGCTGTACACTAGAAGGTAACTCAGAGTACGTAACAACGGAGTCACTGGTAGCCGGTCTCTGAACCCTCTCTCTAGTTCTCTGATGTAGTCGGTCTCTGAATCCTCTCTCTAGTTCTCTGATGTAGTCGGTCTTTGAACCCTCTCTCGTTCTCTGATGTAGTCGATCTCTGAACCCTCTCTAGTTATCTGATGTAGTCGGTCTCTGAACCCTCTCTAGTTCTCTGATGTAGTCGGTCTCTGAACCCTGTCTAGTTGTCCTATGTAGCTGGTCTCTGAACCCTGTCTAGTTGTCCTATGTAGCGAGTCTCAGAATTCCAGATATGCCAATCATATCATGTTTTTCAAGAGTTTTTAGTACAGACAGCCATGATCATACTGAGGCTTGTGAGATTATTTTTTTAGCATTATTGTAAAAATGGATGTCCTGTATTCCTAAACTGTGAAATGAGTAAACTAGAGCAAGCCATTGCATCAAAATTGTTTGAGCTGGAGTCCTACAAAAATCTAGATTCAAAACTAATGAAGCAGAAATATTCAACAATAACTGAGCTCAAAAGATTCTTTTCCAAATTTACCAAATCTAGCTGCTATTGGGCGGACCATACCTGTAAGCTCAGCTGAATGGGAAAGAGGATTTTCTGCTCTAAAACAAATTAAAACCTGTTTAAGGAATCGCATGAAGCAGAGCACACTGAATAACCTAAGGCTGATTTCACTAGAGGGACCCGATCCTACAGATTTTGATTATGAAAAATCTGCATATGAATGAGCCTCTAAGAAGAGAAGAATTAATATTTAAAAATGTTAAACTTCGAGGTTAAATCAATATAAGGTCAGGATTGCAACATTTAGTTATTGCGAAGGCCCCACCCGGCTACTTCCTGATGACACCCTGCTGGCAAAATGTTCTGGGGAGAACATTACTTCAAAAAGTTCTATGACATCGACCCAACTTATGTAATAAACTGCCCTGAGGACGCAGACATCTGTGTATTTCAGTAATTCAAGAAGAAGAACATAACTTTATCTATGTTTTTCAGAAATTTCTTTTCAACCCCTCAAAGACCAGGAAGATTTTATATTGCAGAGACCAACTAGTGACTAATAAAACAAAATAAAAAAGCACTTTTCATTTTTCACTAGAGCTGGGTGAATGTCTGACAGTGTAATTGTTGTTATTACCAGGCTGGTCAGTAGGACGGAGTCACCACTGAACGAAGCAGCGAGGACCAGAGCAGATGTGATACCAGCTTTACAATGGGATCAAATTCAGAGTTGGGAATCTTTGTGAGTAACTTATCAGGGATTCTGAGGGATGTGATCCTGAAATATATTGTAGGAAATAATTTGATAAAACTGTCCACACGCTCTGATGGTGCTGAGCAAATGATCACTTTGCATGTGGATGTGTCATAGTGATGGGATAGATTTTGATTTTGTGACAGCATCAGACCCTGTTCCACATAATTGGCTGCTACATAAGATGAGAGGACCAGGGCAAGTATGTACACAGGAAGAGGAAGAATACATGATAAATGGAACTTATTCAGACGGGGATAAAGATTACAAGTGTATAACAGAGATCAATACTGGGCTCTGTCCTTCATAATCTTTTTAATACTGACTTTGTAAATAGAAAGTAAAGGTGTCCATAGTTACTTAGTTACATAGAGTTAATAACAAAGGACAGGAGGACGACCCGCGCAGGGGCAAGAGGGTGACCCACAGAGGCGCACGAGGGGTGGCCACGCAGGGGCACGAGGTTGGGCCACGCAGGGGCACGAGGGTAGGCCACACAGGGGCACAAGGATGGCCCACACAGGGGCATGAGGGCAGGCCATGCAGGGGCACAAGGATGGCCCACGCAGGGGCACGAGGGTGGGTCACGCAGGGGCACAAGGGTGAGTCACACAGGGGCACGAGGGTGTACCAAGCAGGGGCACAAGGATGGCCCACACAGGGCAAAACAGTAGCTTGTTACAGAGACAAATCAACAAAAATGGAAACTGAGCCGTGACAGGTAATTCCATGTAGCTAAATACATATTATGCACCTAGGCCTTGGTAATAACGGTGTTAAATACACATTATATGGAATTCTACTGGGGAAAAATGAGATGGAAAAGTACTTAGAGATACTTAGGGGTAGATTCAATCACAAATGATGTTGCGTCGGAACCTCACAAGGGGTTAATACGCATAGTACCGGCAATTACGGTACTGAAAGCTTCCCTTTTTTTGCTCACACCATTAAACGGTGCAAGCAAAGACTTTAACCCCAAACATCTCATGCAGGAACCTTGTGCGAGGTTCGGATGGGACATCACTCTGCCCCCTAGGAGACAGAAAGCGAGTAGTAGCACAGTGTCAGGCAGTGGCTGTAAAGGAGAGTACATTCTTGGAATTCATACAAAGAGGATAAATGCATGTGATATAAATATAGTATCACTGTTGTATAAGTCACCAGTTACAGCACATCATGAATATGGGGCACAGATTTGGCCACTGCACTGTAAGACGGACATAGGACAGACAGAGAGCGTTCAGAAGCCGGAAATCTCATTAGTAATGGAAAAAAAAAGGGTCAAACTATAAAGAGAGGTTATAAAACTAGGTTTGTTGCTTTGGAAAAAGGTGCCTTAAAGGTGATCTAATTAGTATTAGTATAAATATGTCAATTCAAAGATCTGTCTCATGAACTTTAATTATTTTAACCAAACACCATATAGAATATAGGGGGTTGTCAGATGTGAGCCGAAGAAAGATGGTTTCACCATCAGCTTAGGAAGAGGTTCTTTATTGTAAGAGCAGCTGTGCTGCAAAAATATCTTTCCACATAATGTGGTGATAGCAAATCCCTTAACATGTACAAATGTATTGCATGCCTTCTACCTGCAACTATAATTAGAGGAGGACGTAACGGGAGTAACTGAGGCCGGGAATCGATCATAATATGAACTTTTGTGTTCTTTTCACTATACTGAAACCCCCCCAGTTGTACATAGCTACAGGCGCAGGCTGGGTTGGGGGGCAGGCTGCCCTCCCCTGCATAGATATTACTTTAGCCGTGACACATGCAATGCACTAATCTAGTGACTACAAAAGGCACCGACATTGTAGTGTGACTTGATTAATAACCCTAAACTAACATGGTATTAGTAACAGTGTACTGATACATATTGACAGCTCAGAACATCATTTATGTGAGCTGTTCATAATATGTATACAATGTGTCCAGTGATATCTGTTTATTATGTTACATTCTGCATTCTTCTGACTTGTTAACACCCATATACTCAGTGTTTTAATTGTATGTATAAACCTATATTTTTGTATTATTTGGTGCTTTGGCTGGTTGTGTTTTCTATTCAACTGCTAGGAAGCACCCCCACCCCCAAACCTCCCCCTTCCCAAATAACATTTTGCAAAAAAAAGGGCTGTTAATAAAGGGGGATTTTTCAGTGAATCCCCTTAAGGGGTTTTTCCAACCTTTGATGTATTGAAACGCCCTCCTGCAACTTTTACTAAATATATTGATATATAGCATCAGCCACACCGCTCTGCTGAGCTCTCTGCATTGAATACAATTATATCCAGAGAGTGTCATATGTCACGGCAATGAAAATGAACAATTATGTTTCTATGTACAAATACACTGCTGGAAAATAAACCACGAAAAATATGGCAGATGTTTGTAATGACAATTAAAAGTGGCTGCTGAAAATTGTCTGACCCCGCCCCCTTTTTCCTCCTCCAATAATGTGACAACACAGGACAAGTGTCTCCTGAGACTGATTGACCCTGCCTCCTCCTTCCATCCAGTAACATGACTGACCCCGCTTCCCCCTTCCCTCCAAAGCATGCCTGACCCCGCCTCCCCCTTCCCAAGAGCATGCCTGACCCTGCCTCCCCCTTCCCTCCAATAACATGCCTGACAACGCCTCCCCTTCCCTCCAATAATATGCCTGCCCCCAACTCCCTCTCCCTCCAGTCATATGCCTGACCTCTCTATGCAGCAAAGTGTCTCCGGAGACTGCTTGATCCTGCCTCCCTCATTCCTTTCATACAATAACATGCCTGACCCCCCCTCCCCCTTCCAGGAGCGGGCTGGCAAGATGCAGCCCGGGGGGTGCACAGGCGGCCGCATCACATGACATGCAAAGCGGGCGCGTCATTGATGATGTGGTCTCACGCTGGATTCATGCAGCAGTCCCTGGATTGTGACAGACACAGAGCCCAAGGCAGCTTCTTATTCCTCCGAGCCCACCTTCCACGCAATAGTGGTTCACAGTGCATATCGGAACTGACAGCAGGGACATCATCCAGCGTCAGCGAACACACAGCCCGGTCAAAGCACAAATGTCCGTCTGATCCTACAGCCGCAATTGTCCACTTGCAGACCAGCTATACCAAAGTAAAGCGTATACTGGCCGCAGTCGAGACCTAGCATGGGATTCAGGGCGCCCCCATCCTGATGGTAGTTTGAGGCTCACTCACTACCATCTGAAGGTAATCACATACGACTGTCACACCTGGAAGAGAGATATTTATTCACCGCCTTCAATGAACAAAGCTACTACTGTGCATTCAAGGCTACTATATTAGAGACACTACAGATAGAAGCACTGCCTACATTTATCTACCAAATTGTGGGTTCAGTTGTATAACAAGAACATAACACTTTACAAAACAAAGTTGAATATTAAGTGAATATAAAATGAAATAATTATTACTAATGGAATAACTTCCTTACCAGGCTGTGGTGAACAATCCACCTCCATATTAGAAGAGAACCTCTTGCTCTGAGCCCCCAACACCCCCACTGGCAGTGACTGGGCCCAGGAGCCAGGTCTCCTTACAGCTCTTCACTGATGGGGAATGTTATATCCGTCCCTTCTTTAATCTTCACTAGCTTTGTGTCCTCACACACCTGCTCAGGGTGGACAATCTTCTCGTACTCCTCAGACAGCTGCTTGCTGACCTGTGATCAGAAAGAGGTTTATCCGGTATCTGTCCATCACTCTGCAAAGAGCTTCAATCTACTGCTAGGAGCAGCAAGCTCACCTCTACATTAGTACACACAATAAACACAGTTACATTACAAAAATTACTGTTTTTCGCATTTTCTCCAGTTGAGAAAGAGGTAGAAAGCTGAAAATTGTGGACAATGTTGGTAATGTCATCCTAGACAAAAATTATGTAAAAATGAATCATGTAAGTCATTGCTAAAAAGAGAGAGTAAGAAAAATGGATTGCTTTCTGTAGGAATTGAAAAATGACGGTTTTTTTGCAATTTCTCCTGTTGAGAAAGAGGCACAAAGCTGAAAATTGTGGACAATGTTGGTAATGTCATCCTAGACAAGAATTATATAAAATGATTCTTATAAGTCATTGCTTCCAAGAGAGAGTAAGAAGTTTAAGTTTAGGAGTGGAGAAATGCATTGTTTTCTATGGGAATTGAAAAATGACTGTTTTTCGCAAATTCTCCTACCGAGAAAGAGGTATAAAGCTGAAAATTGTGGACAATGATGGTATTGTCATCCTAGACATGAATTATGTCAAATGTTTCATGTAAGTCATTGGTTCCAAAAGAGAGTAAGAAGTTTAAGTTCAGGTGTGGAGAAATGTATTGCTTTCTATGGGAATTGAAAAATGACTGTTTTTCACATTTTCTCCTGTTGAGAAAGAGGTAAAAAGCTGAAAATTCTGGAAAATGTTGGTAATGTCATCCTAGACAAGAATTATGTAAAATTATTCACCTAAGTCATTGCTTCCAAGAGAGAGTAAGAAGTTTAAGTTCAGGTGTGGAGAAATGTATTGCTTTCTATGGGAATTGAAAAATGACTGTTTTTCGCAAATTCTCCTACCGAAAAAGAGGTAGAAAGCTGAAAATTGTGGACAATGCAGGTATTGTCATCCTAGACATGAATTATGTCAAATGTTTCATGTAAGTCATTGGTTCCAAAAGAGAGTAAGAAGTTTAAGTTCAGGTGTGGAGAAATGTATTGCTTTCTATGGGAATTGAAAAATGACTGTTTTTCACATTTTCTCCTGTTGAGAAAGAGGTAAAAAGCTGAAAATTCTGGAAAATGTTGGTAATGTCATCCTAGACAAGAATTATGTAAAATTATTCACGTAAGTCATTGCTTCCAAGAGAGAGTAAGTAGTTTAAGTTCAGGTGTGGAGAAATGTATTGCTTTCTATGGGAATTGAAAAATGACTGTTTTTCGCAAATTCTCCTACCGAAAAAGAGGTAGAAAGCTAAAAAATTGTGGACAATGCTGGTAATGTCATACTAGACAAGCATTATCTAAAATGATTCAGGTAAGTCATTGGTTCCAAGAAGAAGTAAGAAAAATGCATTGTTTTCTATATGAATTTAAAAATTACTGTTTTTCACGTTTACTCCTTTTGAGAAAGAGCTGAAAATTGTGGACAATATTGGTAATATCATCCTAGACAAGAAATATGTAAAATGATTCACGTAAGTCATTGCTTCCAAGAGAGAGTAAGAAGTTTAAGTTCAGGAGTGGAAAAATGCATTGCTTTCTAAGGGAATAGAAAAATGACTGTTTTTCACGTCTTCTCCTGTTGAGAAAGAGGCAGAAAGCTGAAAATTGTGGACAATGTTGGTAATGTCATCCTAGACAAGAATTATGTAAAATGATTCTTGTAAGTCATTGCTTCCAAGAGAGAGTAAGAAGTTTAAGTTCAGGAGTGTAAAAATGCATTGTTTTTCTATAGAAATTAAAAAATGACTGTTTTTCGCAATTTCTCCAGTTGAGAAAAAGGTAAAAAGCTGAAAATTGTGGACAATGTTGGTGATGTCATCCTAGACAAGAAATATGTAAAATGATTTATGTAAGTCATTGCTTCCAAGAGAAGGTAAGACGTTTAAGTTCAGGTGTGGAGAAATGTATTGCTTTCTATGGGAATTGAAAAATGACTGTTTTTCGCAAATTATCCTACCGAAAAAGAGGTAGAAAGCTAAAAATTGTGGACAATGCTGGTAATGTCATACTAGACAAGCATTATCTAAAATGATTCATGTAAGTCTTGGTTCCAAGAGGAAGTAAGAAAAATGCATTGTTTTCTATATGAATTTAAAAATTACTGTTTTTCACGTTTACTCCTTTTGAGAAAGAGCTGAAAATTGTGGACAATATTGGTAATATCATCCTAGACAAGAAATATGTAAAATGATTCACGTAAGTCATTGCTTCCAAGAGAGAGTAAGAAGTTTAAGTTCAGGAGTGGAAAAATGCATTGCTTTCTAAGGGAATAGAAAAATGACTGTTTTTCACGTCTTCTCCTGTTGAGAAAGAGGCAGAAAGCTGAAAATTGTGGACAATGTTGGTAATGTCATCCTAGACAAGAATTATGTAAAATGATTCATGTAAGCCATTGCTTCCAAGAGAGTGTAAGAAGTTTAAGTTAGGGAGTTGATAAATGCATTGTTTTCTAAGGGGATTGAAAAATGACTGTTTTTCGCGTTTTCTCCTCTTGAGAAAGAGGTAAAAAACTGAAAATTGTGAACAATGTTGGTAATGTCATCCTAGACAAGAATTATGTAAAATGATGCATGTAAGTCATTGCTACCAAAACCAAGTAAGAAAAATGCATTGCTTTCTATAGGAATTGAAAATGACTGTTTTTCGCAATTTCTCCAGTTGAGAAAAAGGTAAAAAGCTGAAAATTGTGGACAATGTTGGTGATGTCATCCTAGACAAGAAATATGTAAAATGATTTATGTAAGTCATTGCTTCCAAGAGAAGGTAAGACGTTTAAGTTCAGGTGTGGAGAAATGTATTGCTTTCTATGGGAATTGAAAAATGACTGTTTTTCGCAAATTCTCCTACCGAAAAAGAGGTAGAAAGCTGAAAATTGTGGACAATGCAGGTATTGTCATCCTAGACATGAATTATGTCAAATGTTTCATGTAAGTCATTGGTTCCAAAAGAGAGTAAGAAGTTTAAGTTCAGGTGTGGAGAAATGTATTGCTTTCTATGGGAATTGAAAAATGACTGTTTTTCGCAAATTCTCCTACCGAAAAAGAGGTAGAAAGCTAAAAAATTGTGGACAATGCTGGTAATGTCATACTAGACAAGCATTATCTAAAATGATTCAGGTAAGTCATTGGTTCCAAGAAGAAGTAAGAAAAATGCATTGTTTTCTATATGAATTTAAAAATTACTGTTTTTCACGTTTACTCCTTTTGAGAAAGAGCTGAAAATTGTGGACAATATTGGTAATATCATCCTAGACAAGAAATATGTAAAATGATTCACGTAAGTCATTGCTTCCAAGAGAGAGTAAGAAGTTTAAGTTCAGGAGTGGAAAAATGCATTGCTTTCTAAGGGAATAGAAAAATGACTGTTTTTCACGTCTTCTCCTGTTGAGAAAGAGGCAGAAAGCTGAAAATTGTGGACAATGTTGGTAATGTCATCCTAGACAAGAATTATGTAAAATGATTCAAGTAAGTCATTGCTTCCAAGAGAGTGTAAGAAGTTTAAGTTAGGGAGTGGATAAATGCATTGTTTTCTATGGGAATTGAAAAATGAATGTTTTACGTAATTTATCCTGTTGAGAAAGAGGTAGAAAACTGAAAATTGTGGACAATGTTGGTAATGTCATCCTAGACAAGAATTATGTAAAATGATTCTTGTAAGTCATTGCTTCCAAGAGAGAGTAAGAAGTTTAAGTTCAGGAGTGTAAAAATGCATTGTTTTTCTATAGAAATTAAAAAATGACTGTTTTTCGCAATTTCTCCAGTTGAGAAAAAGGTAAAAAGCTGAAAATTGTGGACAATGTTGGTGATGTCATCCTAGACAAGAAATATGTAAAATGATTTATGTAAGTCATTGCTTCCAAGAGAAGGTAAGACGTTTAAGTTCAGGTGTGGAGAAATGTATTGCTTTCTATGGGAATTGAAAAATGACTGTTTTTCGCAAATTATCCTACCGAAAAAGAGGTAGAAAGCTAAAAATTGTGGACAATGCTGGTAATGTCATACTAGACAAGCATTATCTAAAATGATTCATGTAAGTCTTGGTTCCAAGAGGAAGTAAGAAAAATGCATTGTTTTCTATATGAATTTAAAAATTACTGTTTTTCACGTTTACTCCTTTTGAGAAAGAGCTGAAAATTGTGGACAATATTGGTAATATCATCCTAGACAAGAAATATGTAAAATGATTCACGTAAGTCATTGCTTCCAAGAGAGAGTAAGAAGTTTAAGTTCAGGAGTGGAAAAATGCATTGCTTTCTAAGGGAATAGAAAAATGACTGTTTTTCACGTCTTCTCCTGTTGAGAAAGAGGCAGAAAGCTGAAAATTGTGGACAATGTTGGTAATGTCATCCTAGACAAGAATTATGTAAAATGATTCATGTAAGCCATTGCTTCCAAGAGAGTGTAAGAAGTTTAAGTTAGGGAGTGGATAAATGCATTGTTTTCTATGGGAATTGAAAAATGACTGTTTTTCGCGTTTTCTCCTGTTGAGAAAGAGGTAAAAAACTGAAAATTGTGAACAATGTTGGTAATGTCATCCTAGACAACAATCATGTAAAATGATTCATATAAGTCATTACTTCCAAGAGAGAGTAAGAAGTTTAAGTTCAGGAGTGGAGAAATGTATTGTTTTCTATGGGAATTGAAAAATGACTGTTTTTCGCAAATTCTCCTACCGAAAAAGAGGTAGAAAGCTGAAAATTGTGGACAATGCTGGTAATGTCATACTAGACAAGCATTATCTAAAATGATTCAGGTAAGTCATTGGTTCCAAGAGGAAGTAAGAAAAATGCATTGTTTTCTATATGAATTTAAAAATTACTGTTTTTCACGTTTACTCCTTTTGAGAAAGAGCTGAAAATTGTGGACAATATTGGTAATATCATCCTAGACAAGAAATATGTAAAATGATTCACGTAAGTCATTGCTTCCAAGAGAGAGTAAGAAGTTTAAGTTCAGGAGTGGAAAAATGCATTGCTTTCTAAGGGAATAGAAAAATGACTGTTTTTCACGTCTTCTCCTGTTGAGAAAGAGGCAGAAAGCTGAAAATTGTGGACAATGTTGGTAATGTCATCCTAGACAAGAATTATGTAAAATGATTCAAGTAAGTCATTGCTTCCAAGAGAGAGAAAGAAGTTTAAGTTCAGGAGTGTAAAAATGCATTGTTTTTCTATAGAAATTAAAAAATGACTGTTTTTCGCAATTTCTCCAGTTGAGAAAAAGGTAAAAAGCTGAAAATTGTGGACAATGTTGGTGATGTCATCCTAGACAAGAAATATGTAAAATGATTTATGTAAGTCATTGCTTCCAAGAGAAGGTAAGACGTTTAAGTTCAGGTGTGGAGAAATGTATTGCTTTCTATGGGAATTGAAAAATGACTGTTTTTCGCAAATTCTCCTACCGAAAAAGAGGTAGAAAGCTAAAAATTGTGGACAATGCTGGTAATTTCATACTAGACAAGCATTATCTAAAATGATTCATGTAAGTCATTGGTTCCAAGAGGCAGTAAGAAAAATGCATTGTTTTCTATATGAATTTAAAAATTACTGTTTTTCACGGTTACTTCTTTTGAGAAAGAGCTGAAAATTGTGGACAATATTGGTAATATCATCCTAGACAAGAAATATGTAAAATGATTCACGTAAGTCATTGCTTCCAAGAGAGAGTAAGAAGTTTAAGTTCAGGAGTGGAAAAATGCATTGCTTTCCAAGGGAATAGAAAAACGACTGTTTTTCCCGTCTTCTCCTGTTGAGAAAGAGGCAGAAAGCTGAAAATTGTGGACAATGTTGGTAATGTCATCCTAGACAAGAATTATGTAAAATGATGCATGTAAGTCATTGCTACCAAAACCAAGTAAGAAAAATGCATTGCTTTCTATAGGAATTGAAAATGACTGTTTTTCGCAATTTCTCCAGTTGAGAAAAAGGTAAAAAGCTGAAAATTGTGGACAATGTTGGTGATGTCATCCTAGACAAGAAATATGTAAAATGATTTATGTAAGTCATTGCTTCCAAGAGAAGGTAAGACGTTTAAGTTCAGGTGTGGAGAAATGTATTGCTTTCTATGGGAATTGAAAAATGACTGTTTTTCGCAAATTCTCCTACCGAAAAAGAGGTAGAAAGCTAAAAATTGTGGACAATGCTGGTAATTTCATACTAGACAAGCATTATCTAAAATGATTCATGTAAGTCATTGGTTCCAAGAGGCAGTAAGAAAAATGCATTGTTTTCTATATGAATTTAAAAATTACTGTTTTTCACGGTTACTTCTTTTGAGAAAGAGCTGAAAATTGTGGACAATATTGGTAATATCATCCTAGACAAGAAATATGTAAAATGATTCACGTAAGTCATTGCTTCCAAGAGAGAGTAAGAAGTTTAAGTTCAGGAGTGGAAAAATGCATTGCTTTCCAAGGGAATAGAAAAACGACTGTTTTTCCCGTCTTCTCCTGTTGAGAAAGAGGCAGAAAGCTGAAAATTGTGGACAATGTTGGTAATGTCATCCTAGACAAGAATTATGTAAAATGATGCATGTAAGTCATTGCTACCAAAACCAAGTAAGAAAAATGCATTGCTTTCTATAGGAATTGAAAATGACTATTTTTCGTGTTTTCTCATACTGAGAAAGAGGTAGAAAGCTGAAAATTGTGGACAATGTTGGTAATGTCATCGTAGGCAAGAATTATGTAAAATGATTTATGTAAGTCATTGCTTCCAAGAGAGAGTAAGAAGTTTAGGTTCAGGTATGGAGAAACGTATTGCCTTCTATGGGAATTGAAAAATGACTGTCTTTCGCAATTTCGCCTGGTAAGAGAGAGGTTGAAAACTGAAAATTCTGGAAAATGTTGGTAACGTCATCCTAGACAAGAATTATGTAAAATGATTCATGTAAGTCATTGCTTCCAAGAGAGAATAAGAAGTTAAAGTTCAGGAGTGGAGAAATGCATTGTTTTATATAGGAATTGAAAAATGTCTATTTTTCATGTTTTCTCATACTGAGAAAAAGGTAGAAAGCTGAAAATTGTGGACAATGTTGGTAATGTCATTCTAGACAAGAATTATGTAAAATTATTTATATAAGTCATTGCTTCCAAGAGAAATTAAGAAAAATGCATTGTTTTCTATTGGAATTGAAAAATGACTGGTTTTCGCAATTTCTCTTTTTTAGAAAGAGGTAGAAAGCTGAAAATTGTGGACAATGTTGGTAATGTCATTCTAGACAAGAATTATGTAAAATTATTCATGTAAGTCATTGCTTCCAAGAGAAAGTAAGAAAAATGCAGTTTCCTATTGGAATTGTAAAATGACTTTTTCGTGTTTTATCATACTGAAAAAGAGGTAGAAAACTTAAAATTGTGGACAATGTTGGTAATGTCATCCTAGACAACAATTATGTAAAATGATTCATGTAAGTCATTGCTTCCTGAAGAAGTTTAAGTTCAGGTGTGGAGAAATGCATTGCTTTCAAAGGGAATTGAAAAATGACTGTTTTTCACGTCTTCTCCTGTTGAGAAAGAGGCAGAAAGCTAAAAATTGTGGACAATGTTGGTAATGTCATCTTAGACAAGAATTATGTAAAATGATTCATGTAAGTCATTGCTTCCAAGAGAGAGTAAGAAGTTTAATTTCAGGAGTGGAAAAATGGATTGCTTTCTAAGTGAATAGAAAAATGACTGTTTTTTAGCGTGTTCTCCTGTTTAGAAAGATGCAGAAAGCTGAAAATTGTGGACATTGCTGGTAATGTCATCCTAGACAAGAATTATGTAAAATGATTTCTGTAAGTCATTGCCTCCAAGAGAGAATAAGAAGTTTAAGTTCAGGAGTGGAGAAATGCATTGTTTTCTATAGGAATTGAAAAATGACTATTTTTCGTGTTTTCTCATACTGCGAAAGAGGTAGAAAGCTAAAAATTGTGGACAATGTTGGTAATGTCATCCTAGACAAGAATTACGTAAAATGATTCATGTAAGTCATTGGTTCCAAGAGAAAGTAAGAAAAACGCATTGCTTTCTATGGGAATTGAAAAATGAGTGTTTTTTGCGTGTTCTCCTTTTGAGAAAGATGCAGAAAGCTGAAAATTGTGGACATTGTTGGTAATGTCATGCTAGACAAAAATTATGTAAAATGATTCATGTAAGTTATTGCTTCCAAGAGAGGGTAAGAAGTTTATGTTAAGGTGTGGAGAAATGTATTGCTTTCTATGGGGATTGAAAAATGACTATTTTTTGTGTTTTCTCATACTGAGAAAAAGGTAGAAAGCTGAAAATTGTGGACAATGTTGGTAATGTCATTCTAGACAAGAATTATATAAAATTATTTATGTTAGTCATTGCTTCCAAGAGAAATTAAGAAAAAATGCATTGTTTTCTATTGGAATTGAAAAATGACTGGTTTTCGCAATTTCTCCTTTTTAGAAAGAGGTAGAAAGCTGAAAATTGTGGACAATGTTGGTAATGTCATTCTAGACAAGAATTAAGTCATTGCTTCTAAGAGAAATTAAGAAAAAATGCATTGTTTTCTATTGGAATTGAAAAATTACTGGTTTTTGCAATTTCTCCTTTTTAGAAAGAGGTAGAAAGCTGAAAATTGTGGACAATGTTGGTAATGTCATTCTAGACAAGAATTATGTAAAATTATTCATGTAAGTCATTGCTTCAAAGAGAAAGTAAGAAAAATGCATTGTTTTCTATTGGAATTGAAAAATGACTGGTTTTCGCAATTTCTCTTTTTTAGAAAGAGGTAGAAAGCTAAAAATTGTGGACAATGTTGGTAATGTCTTCCTAGACAAGAATCATGTAAAATGATTTCTGTAAGTCATTGGTTCCAAGAGAGAGTAAGAAATTTAAGTTCAGGTTTGGAGAAATGCATTGCTTCTAAGGGAATTGAAAAATGACTGTTTTTCGCGTCTTCTCCTGTTGAGAAAGAGGCAGAAAGCTAAAAATTGTGGACAATGTTGGTAATGTCATCCTAGACAAGAATTATGTAAAATGATGCATGTAAGTCATTGCTACCAAAAGAAAGTAAGAAAAATGCATTGCTTTCTATAGGAATTGAAAATGACTATTTTTCGTGTTTTCCCATACTGAGAAAGAGGTAGAAAGCTCAAAATTGTGGACATTGCTGGTAATGTCATCCTAGACAAGAATAATGTAAAATGATTTCTGTAAGTCATTGCCTCCAAGAGAGAATAAGAAAAATGCATTGTTTTCTATTGGAATTGAAAAATTACTGGTTTTCGCAATTTCTCCTTTTTAGAAAGAGGTAGAAAGATGAAAATTGTGGACAATGTTGGTAATGTCATTCTAGACAAGAATTATGTAAAATTATTCATGTAAGTCATTGCTTCCAAGAGAAAGTAAGAAAAATGCATTGTTTTCTATTGGAATTGAAAAATGACTGGTTTTTGCAATTTCTCCTTTTTAGATAGAGGTAGAAGCTAAAAATTGTGGACAATGTTGGTAATGTCATCCTAGACAACAATTATGTAAAATGATTTTTGTAAGTCATTGCTACCAAGAGAAAGAAATAAAAATGCATTGTTTTCTATTAGAAGTGAAAAATTACTGTTTTTCACATTTTCTCCTGTTGAGAAAGAGGTAGAAAGCTGAAAAATTGTGGACAATGTTGGTAATGTCATTCTAGACAAGAATTATGTAAAATTATTCATGTAAGTCATTGCTTCCAAGAGAAAGTAAGAAAAATGCATTGTTTTCTATTGGAATTGAAAAATGACTGGTTTTTGCAATTTCTCCTTTTTAGATGGAGGTAGAAGCTAAAAATTGTGGACAATGTTGGTAATGTCATCCTAGACAACAATTATGTAAAATGATTTTTGTAAGTCATTGCTACCAAGAGAAAGAAATAAAAATGCATTGTTTTCTATTAGAAGTGAAAAATTACTGTTTTTCACATTTTCTCCTGTTGAGAAAGAGGTAGAAAGCTGAAAAATTGTGGACAATGTTGGTAATGTCATTCTAGACAAGAATTATGTAAAATTATTCATGTAAGTCATTGCTTCCAAGAGAGAGTAAGAAGTTTAAGTTCAGGAGTGGAAAAATGCATTGCTTTCTAAGTGAATAGAAAAATGACTATTTTTCGTGTTTTCTCATACTGAGAAAGAGGTAGAAAACTAAAAATTGTGGACAATGTTGGTAATGTCATCTTAGACAACAATTATGTAAAATGATTCATGTAAGTCATTACTTCCTGAAGAAGTTTAAGTTCAGGTGTGGAGAAATGCATTGCTTTCTAAGGGAATTGAAAAATGACTGTTTTTCGCGTCTTCTCCTGTTGAAAAAGAGGCAGAAAGCTAAAAATTGTGGACAATGTTGGTAATGTCATCCTAGACAAGAATTATGTAAAATGATTCATGTAAGTCATTGCTTCCAAGAGAAATTAAGAAAAAATGCATTGTTTTCTATTGGAATTGAAAAATGACTGGTTTTCGCAATTTCTCCTTTTACGAAAGAGGTAGAAAGCTGAAAATTGTGGACAATGTTGGTAATGTCATTCTAGACAAGAATTATGTAAAATTATTCATGTAAGTCATTGCTTCCAAGAGAAAGTAAGAAAAATGCATTGTTTTCTATTGGAATTGAAAAATGACTGGTTTTCGCAATTTCTATTTTTTTTTAAAGAGGTAGAAAGCTAAAAATTGTGGACAATGTTGGTAATGTCATGCTAGACAACAATTATGTAAAATGATTCATGTAAGTTATTGCTTCCAAGAGAGGGTAAGAAGTTTAAGTTATGGTGTGGAGAAATGTATTGCTTTCTATGGGGATTGAAAAATTACTATTTTTTGTGTATTCTCATACTGAGAAAGAGGTAGAAAGCTGAAAATTGTGGACAATGTTGGTAATGTTATTCTAGACAAGAATTATATAAAATTATTTATGTTAGTCATTGCTTCCAAGAGAAATTAAGAAAAAATGCATTGTTTTCTATTGGAATTGTAAAATGACTATTTTTCGTGTTTTCTCATACTGAGAAAGAGGTAGAAAACTAAAAATTGTGGACAATGTTGGTAATGTCATCCTAGACAACAATTATGTAAAATGATTCATGTAAGTCATTACTTCCTGAAGAAGTTTAAGTTCAGGTGTGGAGAAATGCATTGCTTTCTTAGGGAATTGAAAAATGACTGTTTTTCGCGTCTTCTCCTGTTGAGAAAGAGGCAGAAAGCTAAAAATTGTGGACAATGTTGGTAATGTCATCCTAGACAAGAATTATGTAAAATGATTCATGTAAGTCATTGCTTCCAAGAGAGAGTAAGAAGTTTAATTTCAGGAGTGGAAAAATGGATTGCTTTTTAAGTGAATAGAAAAATGACTGTTTTTTTAGCGTGTTCTCCTGTTTAGAAAGATGCAGAAAGCTGAAAATTGTGGACATTGCTGGTAATGTCATCCTAGACAAGAATTATGTAAAATGATTTATGTAAGTCATTGCCTCCAAGAGAGAATAAGAAGTTTAAGTTCAGGAGTGGAGAAATGCATTGTTTTCTATAGGAATTGAAAAATGACTATTTTTCGTGTTTTCTCATACTGAGAAAAAGGTAGAAAGCTGAAAATTGTGGACAATGTTGGTAATGTCACCCTAGACAAGAATTACGTAAAATGATTCATGTAAGTCATTGGTTCCAAGAGAAAGTAAGAAAAACGCATTGCTTTCTATGGGAATTGAAAAATGAGTGTTTTTTGCGTGTTCTCCTGTTGAGAAAGATGCAGAAAGCTGAAAATTGTGGACATTGTTGGTAATGTCATGCTAGACAAAAATTATGTAAAATGATTCATGTAAGTTATTGCTTCCAAGAGAGGGTAAGAAGTTTAAGTTAAGGTGTGGAGAAATGTATTGCTTTCTATGGGGATTGAAAAATGACTATTTTTTTTGTTTTCTCATACTGAGAAAGAGGTAGAAAGCTGAAAATTGTGGACAATGTTGGTAATGTCATTCTAGACAAGAATTATGTAAAATTATTTATGTAAGTCATTGCTTCCAAGAGAAATTAAGAAAAAATGCATTGTTTTCTATTGGAATTGAAAAATGACTGGTTTTCACAATTTCTCCTTTTTAGAAATAGGTAGAAAGCTGAAAATTGTGGACAATGTTGGTAATGTCATTCTAGACAAGAATTATGTAAAATTATTCATGTAAGTCATTGCTTCCAAGAGAAAGTAAGAAAAATACATTTTTTTATTGGAATTGTAAAATGACTATTTTTCGTGTTTTCTCATACTGAGAAAGAGGTAGAAAACTAAAAATTGTGGACAATGTTGGTAATGTCATCCTAGACAAGAATTATGTAAAATGATTCATGTAAGTCATTGCTTCCAAGAGAGAGTAAGAAGTTTAATTTCAGGAGTGGAAAAATGGATTGCTTTCTAAGTGAATAGAAAAATGACTGTTTTTTAGCGTGTTCTCCTGTTTAGAAAGATGCAGAAAGCTGAAAATTGTGGACATTGCTGGTAATGTCATCCTAGACAAGAATTATGTAAAATGATTTCTGTAAGTCATTGCCTCCAAGAGAGAATAAGAAGTTTAAGTTCAAGAGTGGTGAAATGCATTGTTTTCTATAGGAATTGAAAAATGACTATTTTTCGTGTTTTCTCATACTGAAAAAAAGTTAGAAAGCTAAAAATTGTGGACAATGTTGGTAATGTCATCCTAGACAAGAATTACGTAAAATGATTCATGTAAGTCCTTGGTTCCAAGAGAAAGTAAGAAAAACGCATTGCTTTCTATGGGAATTTAAAAATGAGTGTTTTTCGCGTGTTCTCCTGTTGAGAAAGATGCAGAAAGCTGAAAATTGTGGACATTCTTGGTAATGTCATGCTAGACAAGAATTATGTAAAATGATTCATGTAAGTTATTGCTTCCAAGAGAGGGTAAGAAGTTTAAGTTAAGGTGTGGGGAAATGTATTGCTTTCTATGGGGATTGAAAAATGACTATTTTTTATGTTTTCTCATACTGAGAAAAAGGTAGAAAGCTGAAAATTGTGGACAATTTTGGTAATGTCATTCTAGACAAGAATTATGTAAAATTATTCATGTAAGTCATTGCTTCCAAGAGAAAGTAAGAAAAATGCATTGTTTTCTACTGGAATTGAAAAATGACTGGTTTTCGCAATTTCACCTTTTTAAAAAGAGCTAGAAAGCTGGAAATTGTGGACAATGTTGGTAATGTCATCCTAGACAAGAATCATGTAAAATGATTCCTGTAAGCCATTGCTTTCAAGAGAAAGTAAGAAAAATGCAGTTTTCTATTGGAATTGTAAAATGACTATTTTTCGTGTTTTCTCATACTGAGAAAGAGGTAGAAAACTAAAAATTGTGGAAAATGTTGGTAATGTCATCCTAGACAACAATTATGTAAAATGATTCATGTAAGTCATTGCTTCCTGAAGAAGTTTAAGTTCAGGTGTGGAGAAATGCATTGCTTTCTAAGGGAATTGAAAAATGACTGTTTTTCGCGTCTTCTCCTGTTGAGAAAGAGGCAGAAAGCTAAAAATTGTGGACAATGTTGGTAATGTCATCCTAGACAAGAATTACGTAAAATGATTCATGTAAGTCATTGGTTCCAAGAGAAAGTAAGAAAAACGCATTGCTTTCTATGGGAATTTAAAAATGAGTGTTTTTCGCGTGTTCTCCTGTTGAGAAAGATGCAGAAAGCTGAAAATTGTGGACATTCTTTGTAATGTCATGCTAGACAAGAATTATGTAAAATGATTCATGTAAGTTATTGCTTCCAAGAGAGGGTAAGAAGTTTAAGTTCAGGAGTGGAGAAATACATTGTTTTCTATAGGATTTGAAAAATTACTATTTTTCGTGTTTTCTCATACTGAGAAAAAGGTAGAAAGCTGAAAATTGTGGACAATGTTGGTAATGTCATTCTAGACAAGAATTATGTAAAATTATTTATGTAAGTCATTGCTTCCAAGAGAAATTAGGAAAAAATGCATTGTTTTCTATTGGAATTAAAAAATAACTTGTTTTCGCAATTTCTCCTTTTACGAAAGAGGTAGAAAGCTGAAAATTGTGGACAATGTTGGTAATGTCATTCTAGACAAGAATTATGTAAAATTATTTATGTAAGTCATTGCTTCCAAGAGAAATTAAGAAAAAATGCATTGTTTTCTATTGGAATTGAAAAATGACTGGTTTTCGCAATTTCTCCTTTTACGAAAGAGGTAGAAAGCTGAAAATTGTGGACAATGTTGGTAATGTCATTCTAGACAAGAATTATGTAAAATTATTTATGTAAGTCATTGCTTCCAAGAGAAATTAAGAAAAAATGCATTGTTTTCTATTGGAATTGAAAAATGACTGGTTTTCGCAATTTCTCCTTTTACGAAAGAGGTAGAAAGCTGAAAATTGTGGACAATGTTGGTAATGTCATTCTAGACAAGAATTATGTAAAATTATTTATGTAAGTCATTGCTTCCAAGAGAAATTAAGAAAAAATGCAGTTTTCTATTGGAATTGAAAAATGACTGCTTTTCGCAATTTCTCCTTTTACGAAAGAGGTAGAAAGCTGAAAATTGTGGACAATGTTGGTAATGTCATTCTAGACAAGAATTATGTAAAATTATTCATGTAAGTCATTGCTTCCAAGAGAAAGTAAGAAAAATGCATTGTTTTCTATTGGAATTGTAAAATGACTATTTTTCATGTTTTTCATACTGAGAAAGAGGTAGAAAACTAAAAATTGTGGACAATGTTGGTAATGTCATCCTAGACAAGAATTATGTAAAATAATGCATGTAAGTCATTGCTTCCAAAAGAAAGTAAGAAAAATGCATTGCTTTCTATAGGAATTGAAAATGACTATTTTTCGTGTTTTCTCATACTGAGAAAGAGGTAGAAAACTGAAAATTGTGGACAATGTTGGTAATGTCATCCTAGACAACAATTATGTAAAATGATTTATATAAGTCATTGTTTCCAAGAGAAATTAAGAAAAAATGCATTGTTTTCTATTGGAATTGAAAAATGACTGGTTTTCGCAGTTTCTCCTTTTTAGAAAGAGGTACAAAGCTGAAAATTGTGGACAATGTTGGTAATGTCATTCTAGACAAGAATTATGTAAAATTATTCATGTAAGTCATTGCTTCCAAGAGAAAGTAAGAAAAATGCAGTTTTCTATTGGAATTGTAAAATGACTATTTTTCGTGTTTTCTCATACTGAGAAAGAGGTAGAAAACTAAAAATTGTGGACAGTGTTGGTAATGTCATCCTAGACAACAATTATGTAAAATGATTCATGTAAGTCATTACTTCCTGAAGAAGTTGAAGTTCAGGTGTGGAGAAATGCATTGCCTTCTATGGGAATTGAAAAATGACTGTTTTTCGCATCTTCTCCTGTTGAGAAAGAGGCAGAAAGCTAAAAATTGTGACAATTTTGGTAATGTCATCCTAGACAAGAATTATGTAAAATGATTCATGTAAGTCATTGGTTCCAAGAGAAAGTAAGAAAAATGCATTGTTTTCTATTGGAATTGAAAAATGACTGGTTTTCGCAATTTCTCCTTTTTAGAAAGAGGTAGAAAGCTAAAAATTGTGGACAATGTTGGTAATGTCTTCCTAGACAAGAATCATGTAAAATGATTTCTGTAAGCCATTGCTTCCAAGAGAAATTAAGAAAAACGCATTGCTTTCTATGGGAATTTAAAAATGAGTGTTTTTCGCGTGTTCTCCTGTTGAGAAAGATGCAGAAAGCTGAAAATTGTGGACATTCTTGGTAATGTCATGCTAGACAAGAATTATGTAAAATGATTCATGTAAGTTATTGCTTCCAAGAGAGGGTAAGAAGTTTAAGTCCAGGAGTGGAGGAATGCATTGTTTTCTATAGGAATTAAAAAAAATACTATTTTTCGTGTTTTCTCATACTGAGAAAAAGGTAGAAAGCTGAAAATTGTGGACAATGTTGGTAATGTCATGCTAGACAAAAATTATGTAAAATGATTCATGTAAGTTATTGCTTCCAAGAGAGGGTAAGAAGTTTATGTTAAGGTGTGGAGAAATGTATTGCTTTCTATGGGGATTGAAAAATGACTATTTTTTGTGTTTTCTCATACTGAGAAAAAGGTAGAAAGCTGAAAATTGTGGACAATGTTGGTAATGTCATTCTAGACAAGAATTATATAAAATTATTTATGTTAGTCATTGCTTCCAAGAGAAATTAAGAAAAAATGCATTGTTTTCTATTGGAATTGAAAAATGACTGGTTTTCGCAATTTCTCCTTTTTAGAAAGAGGTAGAAAGCTGAAAATTGTGGACAATGTTGGTAATGTCATTCTAGACAAGAATTATGTAAAATTATTCATGTAAGTCATTGCTTCAAAGAGAAAGTAAGAAAAATGCATTGTTTTCTATTGGAATTGAAAAATGACTGGTTTTCGCAATTTCTCTTTTTTAGAAAGAGGTAGAAAGCTAAAAATTGTGGACAATGTTGGTAATGTCTTCCTAGACAAGAATCATGTAAAATGATTTCTGTAAGTCATTGGTTCCAAGAGAGAGTAAGAAATTTAAGTTCAGGTTTGGAGAAATGCATTGCTTCTAAGGGAATTGAAAAATGACTGTTTTTCGCGTCTTCTCCTGTTGAGAAAGAGGCAGAAAGCTAAAAATTGTGGACAATGTTGGTAATGTCATCCTAGACAAGAATTATGTAAAATGATGCATGTAAGTCATTGCTACCAAAAGAAAGTAAGAAAAATGCATTGCTTTCTATAGGAATTGAAAATGACTATTTTTCGTGTTTTCCCATACTGAGAAAGAGGTAGAAAGCTCAAAATTGTGGACATTGCTGGTAATGTCATCCTAGACAAGAATAATGTAAAATGATTTCTGTAAGTCATTGCCTCCAAGAGAGAATAAGAAAAATGCATTGTTTTCTATTGGAATTGAAAAATTACTGGTTTTCGCAATTTCTCCTTTTTAGAAAGAGGTAGAAAGATGAAAATTGTGGACAATGTTGGTAATGTCATTCTAGACAAGAATTATGTAAAATTATTCATGTAAGTCATTGCTTCCAAGAGAAAGTAAGAAAAATGCATTGTTTTCTATTGGAATTGAAAAATGACTGGTTTTTGCAATTTCTCCTTTTTAGATAGAGGTAGAAGCTAAAAATTGTGGACAATGTTGGTAATGTCATCCTAGACAACAATTATGTAAAATGATTTTTGTAAGTCATTGCTACCAAGAGAAAGAAATAAAAATGCATTGTTTTCTATTAGAAGTGAAAAATTACTGTTTTTCACATTTTCTCCTGTTGAGAAAGAGGTAGAAAGCTGAAAAATTGTGGACAATGTTGGTAATGTCATTCTAGACAAGAATTATGTAAAATTATTCATGTAAGTCATTGCTTCCAAGAGAAAGTAAGAAAAATGCATTGTTTTCTATTGGAATTGAAAAATGACTGGTTTTTGCAATTTCTCCTTTTTAGATGGAGGTAGAAGCTAAAAATTGTGGACAATGTTGGTAATGTCATCCTAGACAACAATTATGTAAAATGATTTTTGTAAGTCATTGCTACCAAGAGAAAGAAATAAAAATGCATTGTTTTCTATTAGAAGTGAAAAATTACTGTTTTTCACATTTTCTCCTGTTGAGAAAGAGGTAGAAAGCTGAAAAATTGTGGACAATGTTGGTAATGTCATTCTAGACAAGAATTATGTAAAATTATTCATGTAAGTCATTGCTTCCAAGAGAGAGTAAGAAGTTTAAGTTCAGGAGTGGAAAAATGCATTGCTTTCTAAGTGAATAGAAAAATGACTATTTTTCGTGTTTTCTCATACTGAGAAAGAGGTAGAAAACTAAAAATTGTGGACAATGTTGGTAATGTCATCTTAGACAACAATTATGTAAAATGATTCATGTAAGTCATTACTTCCTGAAGAAGTTTAAGTTCAGGTGTGGAGAAATGCATTGCTTTCTAAGGGAATTGAAAAATGACTGTTTTTCGCGTCTTCTCCTGTTGAAAAAGAGGCAGAAAGCTAAAAATTGTGGACAATGTTGGTAATGTCATCCTAGACAAGAATTATGTAAAATGATTCATGTAAGTCATTGCTTCCAAGAGAAATTAAGAAAAAATGCATTGTTTTCTATTGGAATTGAAAAATGACTGGTTTTCGCAATTTCTCCTTTTACGAAAGAGGTAGAAAGCTGAAAATTGTGGACAATGTTGGTAATGTCATTCTAGACAAGAATTATGTAAAATTATTCATGTAAGTCATTGCTTCCAAGAGAAAGTAAGAAAAATGCATTGTTTTCTATTGGAATTGAAAAATGACTGGTTTTCGCAATTTCTATTTTTTTTTAAAGAGGTAGAAAGCTAAAAATTGTGGACAATGTTGGTAATGTCATGCTAGACAACAATTATGTAAAATGATTCATGTAAGTTATTGCTTCCAAGAGAGGGTAAGAAGTTTAAGTTATGGTGTGGAGAAATGTATTGCTTTCTATGGGGATTGAAAAATTACTATTTTTTGTGTATTCTCATACTGAGAAAGAGGTAGAAAGCTGAAAATTGTGGACAATGTTGGTAATGTTATTCTAGACAAGAATTATATAAAATTATTTATGTTAGTCATTGCTTCCAAGAGAAATTAAGAAAAAATGCATTGTTTTCTATTGGAATTGTAAAATGACTATTTTTCGTGTTTTCTCATACTGAGAAAGAGGTAGAAAACTAAAAATTGTGGACAATGTTGGTAATGTCATCCTAGACAACAATTATGTAAAATGATTCATGTAAGTCATTACTTCCTGAAGAAGTTTAAGTTCAGGTGTGGAGAAATGCATTGCTTTCTTAGGGAATTGAAAAATGACTGTTTTTCGCGTCTTCTCCTGTTGAGAAAGAGGCAGAAAGCTAAAAATTGTGGACAATGTTGGTAATGTCATCCTAGACAAGAATTATGTAAAATGATTCATGTAAGTCATTGCTTCCAAGAGAGAGTAAGAAGTTTAATTTCAGGAGTGGAAAAATGGATTGCTTTTTAAGTGAATAGAAAAATGACTGTTTTTTTAGCGTGTTCTCCTGTTTAGAAAGATGCAGAAAGCTGAAAATTGTGGACATTGCTGGTAATGTCATCCTAGACAAGAATTATGTAAAATGATTTATGTAAGTCATTGCCTCCAAGAGAGAATAAGAAGTTTAAGTTCAGGAGTGGAGAAATGCATTGTTTTCTATAGGAATTGAAAAATGACTATTTTTCGTGTTTTCTCATACTGAGAAAAAGGTAGAAAGCTGAAAATTGTGGACAATGTTGGTAATGTCACCCTAGACAAGAATTACGTAAAATGATTCATGTAAGTCATTGGTTCCAAGAGAAAGTAAGAAAAACGCATTGCTTTCTATGGGAATTGAAAAATGAGTGTTTTTTGCGTGTTCTCCTGTTGAGAAAGATGCAGAAAGCTGAAAATTGTGGACATTGTTGGTAATGTCATGCTAGACAAAAATTATGTAAAATGATTCATGTAAGTTATTGCTTCCAAGAGAGGGTAAGAAGTTTAAGTTAAGGTGTGGAGAAATGTATTGCTTTCTATGGGGATTGAAAAATGACTATTTTTTTTGTTTTCTCATACTGAGAAAGAGGTAGAAAGCTGAAAATTGTGGACAATGTTGGTAATGTCATTCTAGACAAGAATTATGTAAAATTATTTATGTAAGTCATTGCTTCCAAGAGAAATTAAGAAAAAATGCATTGTTTTCTATTGGAATTGAAAAATGACTGGTTTTCACAATTTCTCCTTTTTAGAAATAGGTAGAAAGCTGAAAATTGTTGACAATGTTGGTAATGTCATTCTAGACAAGAATTATGTAAAATTATTCATGTAAGTCATTGCTTCCAAGAGAAAGTAAGAAAAATACATTTTTTTATTGGAATTGTAAAATGACTATTTTTCGTGTTTTCTCATACTGAGAAAGAGGTAGAAAACTAAAAATTGTGGACAATGTTGGTAATGTCATCCTAGACAAGAATTATGTAAAATGATTCATGTAAGTCATTGCTTCCAAGAGAGAGTAAGAAGTTTAATTTCAGGAGTGGAAAAATGGATTGCTTTCTAAGTGAATAGAAAAATGACTGTTTTTTAGCGTGTTCTCCTGTTTAGAAAGATGCAGAAAGCTGAAAATTGTGGACATTGCTGGTAATGTCATCCTAGACAAGAATTATGTAAAATGATTTCTGTAAGTCATTGCCTCCAAGAGAGAATAAGAAGTTTAAGTTCAAGAGTGGTGAAATGCATTGTTTTCTATAGGAATTGAAAAATGACTATTTTTCGTGTTTTCTCATACTGAAAAAAAGTTAGAAAGCTAAAAATTGTGGACAATGTTGGTAATGTCATCCTAGACAAGAATTACGTAAAATGATTCATGTAAGTCCTTGGTTCCAAGAGAAAGTAAGAAAAACGCATTGCTTTCTATGGGAATTTAAAAATGAGTGTTTTTCGCGTGTTCTCCTGTTGAGAAAGATGCAGAAAGCTGAAAATTGTGGACATTCTTGGTAATGTCATGCTAGACAAGAATTATGTAAAATGATTCATGTAAGTTATTGCTTCCAAGAGAGGGTAAGAAGTTTAAGTTAAGGTGTGGGGAAATGTATTGCTTTCTATGGGGATTGAAAAATGACTATTTTTTATGTTTTCTCATACTGAGAAAAAGGTAGAAAGCTGAAAATTGTGGACAATTTTGGTAATGTCATTCTAGACAAGAATTATGTAAAATTATTCATGTAAGTCATTGCTTCCAAGAGAAAGTAAGAAAAATGCATTGTTTTCTACTGGAATTGAAAAATGACTGGTTTTCGCAATTTCACCTTTTTAAAAAGAGCTAGAAAGCTGGAAATTGTGGACAATGTTGGTAATGTCATCCTAGACAAGAATCATGTAAAATGATTCCTGTAAGCCATTGCTTTGAAGAGAAAGTAAGAAAAATGCAGTTTTCTATTGGAATTGTAAAATGACTATTTTTCGTGTTTTCTCATACTGAGAAAGAGGTAGAAAACTAAAAATTGTGGAAAATGTTGGTAATGTCATCCTAGACAACAATTATGTAAAATGATTCATGTAAGTCATTGCTTCCTGAAGAAGTTTAAGTTCAGGTGTGGAGAAATGCATTGCTTTCTAAGGGAATTGAAAAATGACTGTTTTTCGCGTCTTCTCCTGTTGAGAAAGAGGCAGAAAGCTAAAAATTGTGGACAATGTTGGTAATGTCATCCTAGACAAGAATTACGTAAAATGATTCATGTAAGTCATTGGTTCCAAGAGAAAGTAAGAAAAACGCATTGCTTTCTATGGGAATTTAAAAATGAGTGTTTTTCGCGTGTTCTCCTGTTGAGAAAGATGCAGAAAGCTGAAAATTGTGGACATTCTTTGTAATGTCATGCTAGACAAGAATTATGTAAAATGATTCATGTAAGTTATTGCTTCCAAGAGAGGGTAAGAAGTTTAAGTTCAGGAGTGGAGAAATACATTGTTTTCTATAGGATTTGAAAAATTACTATTTTTCGTGTTTTCTCATACTGAGAAAAAGGTAGAAAGCTGAAAATTGTGGACAATGTTGGTAATGTCATTCTAGACAAGAATTATGTAAAATTATTTATGTAAGTCATTGCTTCCAAGAGAAATTAGGAAAAAATGCATTGTTTTCTATTGGAATTAAAAAATAAATTGTTTTCGCAATTTCTCCTTTTACGAAAGAGGTAGAAAGCTGAAAATTGTGGACAATGTTGGTAATGTCATTCTAGACAAGAATTATGTAAAATTATTTATGTAAGTCATTGCTTCCAAGAGAAATTAAGAAAAAATGCATTGTTTTCTATTGGAATTGAAAAATGACTGGTTTTCGCAATTTCTCCTTTTACGAAAGAGGTAGAAAGCTGAAAATTGTGGACAATGTTGGTAATGTCATTCTAGACAAGAATTATTTAAAATTATTTATGTAAGTCATTGCTTCCAAGAGAAATTAAGAAAAAATGCAGTTTTCTATTGGAATTGAAAAATGACTGCTTTTCGCAATTTCTCCTTTTACGAAAGAGGTAGAAAGCTGAAAATTGTGGACAATGTTGGTAATGTCATTCTAGACAAGAATTATGTAAAATTATTCATGTAAGTCATTGCTTCCAAGAGAAAGTAAGAAAAATGCATTGTTTTCTATTGGAATTGTAAAATGACTATTTTTCATGTTTTTCATACTGAGAAAGAGGTAGAAAACTAAAAATTGTGGACAATGTTGGTAATGTCATCCTAGACAAGAATTATGTAAAATAATGCATGTAAGTCATTGCTTCCAAAAGAAAGTAAGAAAAATGCATTGCTTTCTATAGGAATTGAAAATGACTATTTTTCGTGTTTTCTCATACTGAGAAAGAGGTAGAAAACTGAAAATTGTGGACAATGTTGGTAATGTCATCCTAGACAACAATTATGTAAAATGATTTATATAAGTCATTGTTTCCAAGAGAAATTAAGAAAAAATGCATTGTTTTCTATTGGAATTGAAAAATGACTGGTTTTCGCAGTTTCTCCTTTTTAGAAAGAGGTACAAAGCTGAAAATTGTGGACAATGTTGGTAATGTCATTCTAGACAAGAATTATGTAAAATTATTCATGTAAGTCATTGCTTCCAAGAGAAAGTAAGAAAAATGCAGTTTTCTATTGGAATTGTAAAATGACTATTTTTCGTGTTTTCTCATACTGAGAAAGAGGTAGAAAACTAAAAATTGTGGACAGTGTTGGTAATGTCATCCTAGACAACAATTATGTAAAATGATTCATGTAAGTCATTACTTCCTGAAGAAGTTGAAGTTCAGGTGTGGAGAAATGCATTGCCTTCTATGGGAATTGAAAAATGACTGTTTTTCGCATCTTCTCCTGTTGAGAAAGAGGCAGAAAGCTAAAAATTGTGACAATTTTGGTAATGTCATCCTAGACAAGAATTATGTAAAATGATTCATGTAAGTCATTGGTTCCAAGAGAAAGTAAGAAAAATGCATTGTTTTCTATTGGAATTGAAAAATGACTGGTTTTCGCAATTTCTCCTTTTTAGAAAGAGGTAGAAAGCTAAAAATTGTGGACAATGTTGGTAATGTCTTCCTAGACAAGAATCATGTAAAATGATTTCTGTAAGCCATTGCTTCCAAGAGAAATTAAGAAAAACGCATTGCTTTCTATGGGAATTTAAAAATGAGTGTTTTTCGCGTGTTCTCCTGTTGAGAAAGATGCAGAAAGCTGAAAATTGTGGACATTCTTGGTAATGTCATGCTAGACAAGAATTATGTAAAATGATTCATGTAAGTTATTGCTTCCAAGAGAGGGTAAGAAGTTTAAGTCCAGGAGTGGAGGAATGCATTGTTTTCTATAGGAATTAAAAAAATTACTATTTTTCGTGTTTTCTCATACTGAGAAAAAGGTAGAAAGCTGAAAATTGTGGACAATGTTGGTAATGTCATTCTAGACAAGAATTATATAAAATTATTTATGTTAGTCATTGCTTCCAAGAGAAATTAAGAAAAAATGCATTGTTTTCTATTGGAATTGAAAAATGACTGGTTTTCGCAATTTCTCCTTTTTAGAAAGAGGTAGAAAGCTAAAAATTGTGGACAATGTTGGTAATGTCATACTAGACAACAATTATGTAAAATGATTCATGTAAGTTATTGCTTCCAAGAGAGGGTAAGAAGTTTAAGTTAAGGTGTGGAGAAATGTATTGCTTTCTATTGGAATTGAAAAATGACTGGTTTTCGCAATTTCTCCTTTTACGAAAGAGGTAGAAAGCTGAAAATTGTGGACAATGTTGGTAATGTCATTCTAGACAAGAATTATGTAAAATTATTTATGTAAGTCATTGCTTCCAAGAGAAATTAAGAAAAAATGCATTGTTTTCTATTGGAATTGAAAAATGATTGGTTTTCGCAATTTCTCCTTTTACGAAAGAGGTAGAAAGCTGAAAATTGTGGACAATGTTGGTAATGTCATTCTAGACAAGAATTATGTAAAATTATTTATGTGAGTCATTGCTTCCAAGAGAAATTAAGAAAAAATACAGTTTTCTATTGGAATTGAAAAATGACTGGTTTTCGCAATTTCTCCTTTTACGAAAGAGGTAGAAAGCTGAAAATTGTGGACAATGTTGGTAATGTCATTCTAGACAAGAATTATGTAAAATTATTCATGTAAGTCATTGCTTCCAAGAGAAAGTAAGAAAAATGCATTGTTTTCTATTGGAATTGAAAAATGACTGGTTTTCGCAATTTCTCCTTTTACGAAAGAGGTAGAAAGCTGAAAATTGTGGACAATGTTGGTAATGTCATTCTAGACAAGAATTATTTAAAATTATTTATGTAAGTCATTGCTTCCAAGAGAAATTAAGAAAAAATACAGTTTTCTATTGGAATTGAAAAATGACTGGTTTTCGCAATTTCTCCTTTTACGAAAGAGGTAGAAAGCTGAAAATTGTGGACAATGTTGGTAATGTCATTCTAGACAAGAATTATGTAAAATTATTCATGTAAGTCATTGCTTCCAAGAGAAAGTAAGAAAAATGCATTGTTTTCTATTGGAATTGAAAAATGACTGGTTTTCGCAATTTCTCCTTTTTAGAAAGAGGTAGAAAGCTAAAAATTGTGGACAATGTTGGTAATGTCATGCTAGACAACAATTATGTAAAATGATTCATGTAAGTTATTGCTTGCAAGAGAGGGTAAGAAGTTTAAGTTAAGGTGTGGAGAAATGTATTGCTTTCTATGGGGATTGAAAAATGACTATTTTTTATGTTTTCTCATACTGAGAAAAAGGTAGAAAGCTGAAAATTGTGGACAATGTTGGTAATGTCATTCTAGACAAGAATTATATAAAATTATTTATGTTAGTCATTGCTTCCAAGAGAAATTAAGAAAAAATGCATTGTTTTCTATTGGAATTGAAAAATGACTGGTTTTCACAATTTCTCCTTTTTAGAAAAAGAGGTAGAAAGCTGAAAATTGTGGACAATTTTGGTAATGTCATTCTAGACAAGAATTATGTAAAATTATTCATGTAAGTCATTGCTTCCAAGAGAAAGTAAGAAAAATGCATTGTTTTCTACTGGAATTGAAAAATGACTGGTTTTCGCAATTTCACCTTTTTAAAAAGAGGTAGAAAGCTGGAAATTTTGGACAATGTTGGTAATGTCATCCTAGACAAGAATCATGTAAAATGATTCCTGTAAGCCATTGCTTTCAAGAGAAAGTAAGAAAAATGCAGTTTTCTATTGGAATTGTAAAATGACTATTTTTCGTGTTTTCTCATACTGAGAAAGAGGTAGAAAACTAAAAATTGTGGAAAATGTTGGTAATGTCATCCTAGACAACAATTATGTAAAATGATTCATGTAAGTCATTGCTTCCTGAAGAAGTTTAAGTTCAGGTGTGGAGAAATGCATTGCTTTCTAAGGGAATTGAAAAATGACTGTTTTTCGCGTCTGCTCCTGTTGAGAAAGAGGCAGAAAGCTAAAAATTGTGGACAATGTTGGTAATGTCATCCTAGACAAGAATTACGTAAAATGATTCATGTAAGTCATTGGTTGCAAGAGAAAGTAAGAAAAACGCATTGCTTTCTATGGGAATTTAAAAATGAGTGTTTTTCGCGTGTTCTCCTGTTGAGAAAGATGCAGAAAGCTGAAAATTGTGGACATTCTTGGTAATGTCATGCTAGACAAGAATTATGTAAAATGATTCATGTAAGTTATTGCTTCCAAGAGAGGGTAAGAAGTTTAATTCAGGAGTGGAGAAATGCATTGTTTTCTATAGGAATTGAAAAATGACTATTTTTCGTGTTTTCTCATACTGAGAAAAAGGTAGAAAGCTGAAAATTGTGGACAATGTTGGTAATGTCATTCTAGACAAGAATTATGTAAAATTATTTATGTAAGTTATTGCTTCCAAGAGAAATTAAGAAAAAATGCATTGTTTTCTATTGGAATTAAAAAATGACTGGTTTTCGCAATTTCTCCTTTTTAGAAAGTGGTAGAAAGCTGAAAATTGTGGACAATGTTGGTAATGTCATTCTAGACAAGAATTATGTAAAATTATTTATGTAAGTCATTGCTTCCAAGAGAAATTAAGAAAAAATGCATTGTTTTCTATTGGAATTGAAAAATGACTGGTTTTCGCAAATTCTCCTTTTTAGAAAGAGGTAGAAAGCTAAAAATTGTGGACAATGTTGGTAATGTCATACTAGACAACAATTATGTAAAATGATTCATGTAAGTTATTGCTTCCAAGAGAGGGTAAGAAGTTTAAGTTAAGGTGTGGAGAAATGTATTGCTTTCTATGGGGATTGAAAAATGACTATTTTTTGTGTTTTCTCATACTGAGAAAGAGGTAGAAAGCTGACAATTGTGGACAATGTTGGTAATGTCATTCTAGACAAGAATTATATAAAATTATTTATGTTAGTCATTGCTTCCAAGAGAAATTAAGAAAAAATGCAGTTTTCTATTGAAATTGAAAAATGACTGGTTTTCGCAATTTCTCCTTTTACGAAAGAGGTAGAAAGCTGAAAATTGTGGACAATGTTGGTAATGTCATTCTAGACAAGAATTATGTAAAATTATTTATGTAAGTCATTGCTTCCAAGAGAAATTAAGAAAAAATGCAGTTTTCTATTGGAATTGAAAAATGACTGGTTTTCGCAATTTCTCCTTTTACGAAAGAGGTAGAAAGCTGAAAATTGTGGACAATGTTGGTAATGTCATTCTAGACAAGAATTATGTAAAATTATTTATGTAAGTCATTGCTTCCAAGAGAAATTAAGAAAAAATGCAGTTTTCTATTGGAATTGAAAAATGACTGGTTTTCGCAATTTCTCCTTTTACGAAAGAGGTAGAAAGCTGAAAATTGTGGACAATGTTGGTAATGTCATTCTAGACAAGAATTATGTAAATCTATTCATGTAAGTCATTGCTTCCAAGAGAAAGTAAGAAAAATGCATTGTTTTCTATTGGAATTGAAAAATGACTGGTTTTCGCAATTTCTCCTTTTTAGAAAGAGGTAGAAAGCTAAAAATTGTGGACAATGTTGGTAATGTCATGCTAGACAACAATTATGTAAAATGATTCATGTAAGTTATTGCTTCCAAGAGAGGGTAAGAAGTTTAAGTTAAGGTGTGGAGAAATGTATTGCTTTCTATGGGGATTGAAAAATGACTATTTTTTGTGTTTTCTCATACTGAGAAAGAGGTAGAAAGCTGAAAATTGTGGACAATGTTGGTAATGTCATTCTATACAAAAATTATGTAAAATTATTTATGTAAGTCATTGCTTCCAAGAGAAATTAAGAAAAAATGCAGTTTTCTATTGGAATTGAAAAATGACTGGTTTTCGCAATTTCTCCTTTTACGAAAGAGGTAGAAAGCTGAAAATTGTGGACAATGTTGGTAATGTCATTCTAGACAAGAATTATGTAAAATTATTCATGTAAGTCATTGCTTCCAAGAGAGGGTAAGAAGTTTAAGTTAAGGTGTGGAGAAATGTATTGCTTTCTATGGGGATTGAAAAATGACTATTTTTTGTGTTTTCTCATACTGAGAAAGAGGTAGAAAGCTGAAAATTGTGGACAATGTTGGTAATGTTATTCTAGACAAGAATTATATAAAATTATTTATGTTAGTCATTGCTTCCAAGAGAAATTAAGAAAAAATGCATTGTTTTCTATTGGAATTGTAAAATGACTATTTTTCGTGTTTTCTCATACTGAGAAAGAGGTAGAAAACTAAAAATTGTGGACAATGTTGGTAATGTCATCCTAGACAAGAATTATGTAAAATGATTCATGTAAGTCATTGCTTCCAAGAGAGAGTAAGAAGTTTAATTTCAGGAGTGGAAAAATGGATTGCTTTCTAAGTGAATAGAAAAATGACTGTTTTTTAGCGTGTTCTCCTGTTTAGAAAGATGCAGAAAGCTGAAAATTGTGGACATTGCTGGTAATGTCATCCTAGACAAGAATTATGTAAAATGATTTCTGTAAGTCATTGCCTCCAAGAGAGATTAAGAAGTTTAAGTTCAGGAGTGGTGAAATGCATTGTTTTCTATAGGAATTGAAAAATGACTATTTTTCGTGTTTTCTCATACTGAAAAAAAGGTAGAAAGCTAAAAATTGTGGACAATGTTGGTAATGTCATCCTAGACAAGAATTACGTAAAATGATTCATGTAAGTCATTGGTTCCAAGAGAAAGTAAGAAAAACGCATTGCTTTCTATGGGAATTGAAAAATGAGTGTTTTTTGCGTGTTCTCCTGTTGAGAAAGATGCAGAAAGCTGAAAATTGTGGACATTCTTGGTAATGTCATGCTAGACAAGAATTATGTAAAATGATTCATGTAAGTTATTGCTTCCAAGAGAGGGTAAGAAGTTTAAGTTCAGGAGTGGAGAAATGCATTGTTTTCTATAGGAATTGAAAAATTACTATTTTTCGTGTTTTCTCATACTGAGAAAAAGGTAGAAAGCTGAAAATTGTGGACAATGTTGGTAATGTTATTCTAGACAAGAATTATATAAAATTATTTATGTTAGTCATTGCTTCCAAGAGAAATTAAGAAAAAATGCATTGTTTTCTATTGGAATTGAAAAATGACTGGTTTTCGCAATTTCTCCGTTTTAGAAAAAGAGGTAGAAAGCTGAAAATTGTGGACAATTTTGGTAATGTCATTCTAGACAAGAATTATGTAAAATTATTCATGTAAGCCATTGCTTTCAAGAGAAAGTAAGAAAAATGCAGTTTTCTATTGGAATTGTAAAATGACTATTTTTCGTGTTTTCTCATACTGAGAAAGAGGTAGAAAACTAAAAATTGTGGAAAATGTTGGTAATGTCATCCTAGACAACAATTATGTAAAATGATTCATGTAAGTCATTGCTTCCTGAAGAAGTTTAAGTTCAGGTGTGGAGAAATGCATTGCTTTCTAAGGGAATTGAAAAATGACTGTTTTTCGCGTCTGCTCCTGTTGAGAAAGAGGCAGAAAGCTAAAAATTGTGGACAATGTTGGTAATGTCATCCTAGACAAGAATTACGTAAAATGATTCATGTAAGTCATTGATTCCAAGAGAAAGTAAGAAAAACGCATTGCTTTCTATGGGAATTTAAAAATGACTGTTTTTCGCGTGTTCCCCTGTTGAGAAAGATGCAGAAAGCTGAAAATTGTGGACATTCTTGGTAATGTCATGCTAGACAAGAATTATGTAAAATGATTCATGTAAGTTATTGCTTCCAAGAGAGGGTAAGAAGTTTAAGTTCAGGAGTGGAGAAATGCATTGTTTTCTATAGGAATTGAAAAATTACTATTTTTCGTGTTTTCTCATACTGAGAAAAAGGTAGAAATCTGAAAATTGTGGACAATGTTGGTAATGTTATTCTAGACAAGAATTATATAAAATTATTTATGTTAGTCATTGCTTCCAAGAGAAATTAAGAAAAAATGCATTGTTTTCTATTGGAATTGTAAAATGACTATTTTTCGTGTTTTCTCATACTGAGAAAGAGGTAGAAAACTAAAAATTGTGGACAATGTTGGTAATGTCATCCTAGACAACAATTATGTAAAATGATTCATGTAAGTCATTACTTCCTGAAGAAGTTTAAGTTCAGGTGTGGAGAAATGCATTGCTTTCTTAGGGTAATTGAAAAATGACTGTTTTTCGCGTCTTCTCCTGTTGAGAAAGTGGCAGAAAGCTAAAAATTGTGGACAATGTTGGTAATGTCATCCTAGACAAGAATTATGTAAAATGATTCATGTAAGTCATTGCTTCCAAGAGAGAGTAAGAAGTTTAATTTCAGGAGTGGAAAAATGGATTGCTTTCTAAGTGAATAGAAAAATGACTGTTTTTTAGCGTGTTCTCCTGTTTAGAAAGATGCAGAAAGCTGAAAATTGTGGACATTGCTGGTAATGTCATCCTAGACAAGAATTATGTAAAATGATTTCTGTAAGTCATTGCCTCCAAGAGAGATTAAGAAGTTTAAGTTCAGGAGTGGTGAAATGCATTGTTTTCTATAGGAATTGAAAAATGACTATTTTTCGTGTTTTCTCATACTGAAAAAAAGGTAGAAAGCTAAAAATTGTGGACAATGTTGGTAATGTCATCCTAGACAAGAATTACGTAAAATGATTCATGTAAGTCATTGGTTCCAAGAGAAAGTAAGAAAAACGCATTGCTTTCTATGGGAATTGAAAAATGAATATTTTTTGCGTGTTCTCCTGTTGAGAAAGATGCAGAAAGCTGAAAATTGTGGACATTGTTGGTAATGTCATGCTAGACAAAAATTATGTAAAATGATTCATGTAAGTTATTGCTTCCAAGAGAGGGTAAGAAGTTTAAGTTAAGGTGTGGGGAAATGTATTGCTTTCTATGGGGATTGAAAAATGACTATTTTTTATGTTTTCTCATACTGAGAAAAATGGTAGAAAGCTGAAAATTGTGGACAATGTTGGTAATGTCATTCTAGACAAGAATTATATAAAATTATTTATGTTAGTCATTGCTTCCAAGAGAAATTAAGAAAAAATGCATTGTTTTCTATTGGAATTGAAAAATGACTGGTTTTCGCAATTTCTCCTTTTTAAAAAGAGGTAGAAAGCTGGAAATTGTGGACAATTTTGGTAATGTCATTCTAGACAAGAATTATGTAAAATTATTCATGTAAGTCATTGCTTCCAAGAGAAAGCAAGAAAAATGCATTGTTTTCTACTGGAATTGAAAAATGACTGGTTTTCGCAATTTCTCCTTTTTAAAAAGAGGTAGAAAGCTGGAAATTGTGGACAATGTTGGTAATGTCATTCTAGACAAGAATTATGTAAAATTATTTATGTAAGTCATTGCTTCCAAGAGAAATTAAGAAAAAATGCAGTTTTCTATTGGAATTGAAAAATGACTGGTTTTCGCAATTTCTCCTTTTGCGAAAGAGGTAGAAAGCTGAAAATTGTGGACAATGTTGGTAATGTCATTCTAGACAAGAATTATGTAAAATTATTTATGTAAGTCATTGCTTCCAAGAGAAAGTAAGAAAAATGCATTGCTTTCTAAGGGAATTGAAAAATGACTGGTTTTCGCAATTTCTCCTTTTTAGAAAGAGGTAGAAAGCTAAAAATTGTGGACAATGTTGGTAATGTCATGCTAGACAACAATTATGTAAAATGATTCATGTAAGTTATTGCTTCCAAGAGAGGGTAAGAAGTTTAAGTTAAGGTGTGGAGAAATGTATTGCTTTCTATGGGGATTGAAAAATGACTATTTTTTATGTTTTCTCATACTGAGAAAAAGGTAGAAAGCTGAAAATTGTGGACAATGTTGGTAATGTCATTCTAGACAAGAATTATATAAAATTATTTATGTTAGTCATTGCTTCCAAGAGAAATTAAGAAAAAATGCATTGTTTTCTATTGGAATTGAAAAATGACTGGTTTTCGCAATTTCTCCTTTTTAGAAAAAGAGGTAGAAAGCTGAAAATTGTGGACAATTTTGGTAATGTCATTCTAGACAAGAATTATGTAAAATTATTCATGTAAGCCATTGCTTTCAAGAGAAAGTAAGAAAAATGCAGTTTTCTATTGGAATTGTAAAATGACTATTTTTCGTGTTTTCTCATACTGAGAAAGAGGTAGAAAACTAAAAATTGTGGAAAATGTTGGTAATGTCATCCTAGACAACAATTATGTAAAATGATTCATGTAAGTCATTGCTTCCTGAAGAAGTTTAAGTTCAGGTGTGGAGAAATGCATTGCTATCTAAGGGAATTGAAAAATGACTGTTTTTCGCGTCTGCTCATGTTGAGAAAGAGGCAGAAAGCTAAAAATTGTGGACAATGTTGGTAATGTCATCCTAGACAAGAATTACGTAAAATGATTCATGTAAGTCATTGGTTCCAAGAGAAAGTAAGAAAAACGCATTGCTTTCTATGGGAATTTAAAAATGACTGTTTTTCGCGTGTTCTCCTGTTGAGAAAGATGCAGAAAGCTGAAAATTGTGGACATTCTTGGTAATGTCATGCTAGACAAGAATTATGTAAAATGATTCATGTAAGTTATTGCTTCCAAGAGAGGGTAAGAAGTTTAAGTTCAGGAGTGGAGAAATGCATTGTTTTCTATAGGAATTGAAAAATTAATATTTTTCGTGTTTTCTCATACTGAGAAAAAGGTAGAAAGCTGAAAATTGTGGACAATGTTGGTAATGTCATTCTAGACAAGAATTATGTAAAATTATTTATGTAAGTTATTGCTTCCAAGAGAAATTAAGAAAAAATGCATTGTTTTCTATTGGAATTAAAAAATGACTGGTTTTCGCAATTTCTCCTTTTTAGAAAGTGGTAGAAAGCTGAAAATTGTGGACAATGTTGGTAATGTCATTCTAGACAAGAATTATGTAAAATTATTTATGTAAGTCATTGCTTCCAAGAGAAATTAAGAAAAAATGCATTGTTTTCTATTGGAATTGAAAAATGACTGGTTTTCGCAATTTCTCCTTTTTAGAAAGAGGTAGAAAGCTAAAAATTGTGGACAATGTTGGTAATGTCATACTAGACAACAATTATGTAAAATGATTCATGTAAGTTATTGCTTCCAAGAGAGGGTAAGAAGTTTAAGTTAAGGTGTGGAGAAATGTATTGCTTTCTATGGGGATTGAAATATGACTATTTTTTGTGTTTACTCATACTGAGAAAGAGGTAGAAAGCTGAAAATTGTGGACAATGTTGGTAATGTCATTCTAGACAAGAATTATATAAAATTATTTATGTTAGTCATTGCTTCCAAGAGAAATTAAGAAAAAATGCATTGTTTTCTATTGGAATTGAAAAATGACTGGTTTTCGCAATTTCTCCTTTTACGAAAGAGGTAGAAAGCTGAAAATTGTGGACAATGTTGGTAATGTCATTCTAGACAAGAATTATGTAAAATTATTTATGTAAGTCATTGCTTCCAAGAGAAATTAAGAAAAAATGCATTGTTTTCTATTGGAATTGAAAAATGACTGGTTTTCGCAATTTCTCCTTTTACGAAAGAGGTAGAAAGCTGAAAATTGTGGACAATGTTGGTAATGTCATTCTAGACAAGAATTATGTAAAATTATTTATGTAAGTCATTGCTTCCAAGAGAAATTAAGAAAAAATGCAGTTTTCTATTGGAATTGAAAAATGACTGGTTTTCGCAATTTCTCCTTTTACGAAAGAGGTAGAAAGCTGAAAATTGTGGACAATGTTGGTAATGTCATTCTAGACAAGAATTATGTAAAATTATTCATGTAAGTCATTGCTTCCAAGAGAAAGTAAGAAAAATGCATTGTTTTCTATTGGAATTGAAAAATGACTGGTTTTCGCAATTTCTCCTTTTTAGAAAGAGGCAGAAAGCTAAAAATTGTGGATAATGTTGGTAATGTCATGCTAGACAACAATTATGTAAAATGATTCATGTAAGTTATTGCTTCCAAGAGAGGGTAAGAAGTTTAAGTTAAGGTGTGGAGAAATGTATTGCTTTCTATGGGGATTGAAAAATGACTATTTTTTGTGTTTTCTCATACTGAGAAAGAGGTAGAAAGCTGAAAATTGTGGACAATGTTGGTAATGTTATTCTAGACAAGAATTATATAAAATTATTTATGTTAGTCATTGCTTCCAAAAGAAATTAAGAAAAAATCCATTGTTTTCTATTGGAATTGTAAAATGACTATTTTTTGTGTTTTCTCATACTGAGAAAGAGGTAGAAAACTAAAAATTGTGGACAATGTTGGTAATGTCATCCTAGACAACAATTATGTAAAATGATTCATGTAAGTCATTACTTCCTGAAGAAGTTTAAGTTCAGGTGTGGAGAAATGCATTGCTTTCTTAGGGTAATTGAAAAATGACTGTTTTTCGCGTCTTCTCCTGTTGAGAAAGTGGCAGAAAGCTAAAAATTGTGGACAATGTTGGTAATGTCATCCTAGACAAGAATTATGTAAAATGATTCATGTAAGTCATTGCTTCCAAGAGAGAGTAAGAAGTTTAATTTCAGGAGTGGAAAAATGGATTGCTTTCTAAGTGAATAGAAAAATGACTGTTTTTTAGCGTGTTCTCCTGTTTAGAAAGATGCAGAAAGCTGAAAATTGCGGACATTGCTGGTAATGTCATCCTAGACAAGAATTATGTAAAATGATTTCTGTAAGTCATTGCCTCCAAGAGAGATTAAGAAGTTTAAGTTCAGGAGTGGTGAAATGCATTGTTTTCTATAGGAATTGAAAAATGACTATTTTTCGTGTTTTCTCATACTGAAAAAAAGGTAGAAAGCTAAAAATTGTGGACAATGTTGGTAATGTCATCCTAGACAAGAATCATGTAAAATGATTCCTGTAAGCCATTGCTTTCAAGAGAAAGTAAGAAAAATGCAGTTTTCTATTGGAATTGTAAAATGACTATTTTTCGTGTTTTCTCATACTGAGAAAGAGGTAGAAAACTAAAAATTGTGGAAATTGTTGGTAATGTCATCCTAGACAACAATTATGTAAAATGATTCATGTAAGTCATTGCTTCCTGAAGAAGTTTAAGTTCAGGTGTGGAGAAATGCATTGCTTTCTAAGGGAATTGAAAAATGACTGTTTTTCGCGTCTTCTCCTGTTGAGAAAGAGGCAGAAAGCTAATAATTGTGGACAATGTTGGTAATGTCATCCTAGACAAGAATTACGTAAAATGATTCATGTAAGTCATTGGTTCCAAGAGAAAGTAAGAAAAACGCATTGCTTTCTATGGTAATTTAAAAATGAGTGTTTTTCGCGTGTTCTCCTGTTGAGAAAGATGCAGAAAGCTGAAAATTGTGGACATTCTTGGTAATGTCATGCTAGACAAGAATTATGTAAAATGATTCATGTAAGTTATTGCTTCCAAGAGAGGGTAAGAAGTTTAAGTTCAGGAGTGGAGAAATGTATTGCTTTCTATGGGGATTGAAAAATGACTATTTTTTGTGTTTTCTCATACTGAGAAAGAGGTAGAAAGCTGAAAATTGTGGACAATGTTGGTAATGTCATTCTAGACAAGAATTATGTAAAATTATTCATGTAAGTCATTGCTTCCAAGAGAAAGTAAGAAAAATGCATTGTTTTCTACTGGAATTGAAAAATGACTGGTTTTCGCAATTTCTCCTTTTTAAAAAGAGGTAGAAAGCTGGAAATTGTAGACAATGTTGGTAAGGTCATCCTAGACAAGAATCATGTAAAATGATTCCTGTAAGCCATTGCTTTCAAGAGAAAGTAAGAAAAATGCAGTTTTCTATTGGAATTGTAAAATGACTATTTTTCGTGTTTTCTCATACTGAGAAAGAGGTAGAAAACTAAAAATTGTGGAAAATGTTGGTAATGTCATCCTAGACAACAATTATGTAAAATGATTCATGTAAGTCATTGCTTCCTGAAGAAGTTTAAGTTCAGGTGTGGAGAAATGCATTGCTTTCTAAGGGAATTTAAAAATTACTGTTTTTCGCGTCTTCTCCTGTTGAGAAAGAGGCAGAAAGCTAAAAATTGTGGACAATGTTGGTAATGTCATTCTATACAAGAATTACGTAAAATGATTCATGTGAGTCATTGGTTCCAAGAGAAAGTAAGAAAAACGCATTGTTTTCTATTGGAATTGAAAAATGACTGGTTTTCGCAATCTCTCCTTTTTAGAAAGAGGTAGAAAGCTAAAAATTGTGGACAATGTTGGTAATGTCATGCTAGACAACAATTATGTAAAATGATTCATGTAAGTTATTGCTTCTAAGAGAGGGTAAGAAGTTTAAGTTAAGGTGTGGAGAAATGTATTGCTTTCTATGGGGATTAAAAAATGACTATTTTTTGTGTTTTCTCATACTGAGAAAGAGGTAGTAAGCTGAAAATTGTGGACAATGTTGGTAATGTCATTCTAGACAAGAATTATCTAACATTATTTATGTTAGTCATTGCTTCCAAGAGAAATTAAGAAAAAATGCATTGTTTTCTATTGGAATTGAAAAATGACTGGTTTTCGCAATTTCTCCTTTTACGAAAGAGGTAGAAAGCTGAAAATTGTGGACAATGTTGGTAATGTCATCCTAGACAAGAATTACGTAAAATGATTCATGTAAGTCATTGGTTCCAAGAGAAAGTAAGAAAAACGCATTGCTTTCTATGGGAATTGAAAAATGAGTGTTTTTTGCGTGTTCTCCTGTTGAGAAAGATGCAGAAAGCTGAAAATTGTGGACATTGTTGGTAATGTCATGCTAGATAAAAATTATGTAAAATGATTCATGTAAGTTATTGCTTCCAAGAGAGGGTAAGAAGTTTAAGTTAAGGTGTGGAGAAATGTATTGCTTTCTATGGGGATTGAAAAATGACTATTTTTTGTGTTTTCTCATACTGAGAAAGAGGTAGAAAGCTGAAAATTGTGGACAATGTTGGTAATGTCATTCTAGACAAGAATTATCTAACATTATTTATGTTAGTCATTGCTTCCAAGAGAAATTAAGAAAAAATGCATTGTTTTCTATTGGAATTGAAAAATGACTGGTTTTCGCAATTTCTCCTTTTACGAAAGAGGTAGAAAGCTGAAAATTGTGGACAATGTTGGTAATGTCATTCTAGACAAGAATTATGTAAAATTATTTATGTAAGTCATTGCTTCCAAGAGAAATTAAGAAAAAATGCATTGTTTTCTATTGGAATTGAAAAATGACTGGTTTTCGCAATTTCTCCTTTTACGAAAGAGGTAGAAAGCTGAAAATTCTGGACAATGTTGGTAATGTCATTCTAGACAAGAATTATGTAAAAATATTTATGTAAGTCATTGCTTCCAAGAGAAATTAAGAAAAAATGCAGTTTTCTATTGGAATTGAAAAATGACTGGTTTTCGCAATTTCTCCTTTTACGAAAGAGGTAGAAAGCTGAAAATTGTGGACAATGTTGGTAATGTCATTCTAGACAAGAATTATGTAAAATTATTCATGTAAGTCATTGCTTCCAAGAGAAAGTAAGAAAAATGCATTGTTTTCTATTGGAATTGAAAAATGACTGGTTTTTGCAATTTCTCCTTTTTAGAAAGAGGCAGAAAGCTAAAAATTGTGGACAATGTTGGTAATGTCATGCTAGACAACAATTATGTAAAATGATTCATGTAAGTTATTGCTTCCAAGAGAGGGTAAGAAGTTTAAGTTAAGGTGTGGAGAAATGTATTGCTTTCTATGGGGATTGAAAAATGACTATTTTTTGTGTTTTCTCATACTGAGAAAGAGGTAGAAAGCTGAAAATTGTGGACAATGTTGGTAATGTTATTCTAGACAAGAATTATATAAAATTATTTATGTTAGTCATTGCTTCCAAGAGAAATTAAGAAAAAATGCATTGTTTTCTACTGGAATTGTAAAATGACTATTTTTCGTGTTTTCTCATACTGAGAAAGAGGTAGAAAACTAAAAATTGTGGACAATGTTGGTAATGTCATCCTAGACAACAATTATGTAAAATGATTCATGTAAGTCATTACTTCCTGAAGAAGTTTAAGTTCAGGTGTGGAGAAATGCATTGCTTTCTTAGGGTAATTGAAAAATGACTGTTTATCGCGTCTTCTCCTGTTGAGAAAGTGGCAGAAAGCTGAAAATTGTGGACAATGTTGGTAATGTCATCCTAGACAAGATTTATGTAAAATGATTCATGTAAGTCATTGCTTCCAAGAGAGAGTAAGAAGTTTAATTTCAGGAGTGGAAAAATGGATTGCTTTCTAAGTGAATAGAAAAATGACTGTTTTTTAGCGTGTTCTCCTGTTTAGAAAGATGCAGAAAGCTGAAAATTGTGGACATTGCTGGTAATGTCATCCTAGACAAGAATTATGTAAAATGATTTCTGTAAGTCATTGCCTCCAAGAGAGATTAAGAAGTTTAAGTTCAGGAGTGGTGAAATGCATTGTTTCTATAGGAATTGAAAAATGACTATTTTTCGTGTTTTCTCATACTGAAAAAAAGGTAGAAAGCTAAAAATTGTGGACAATGTTGGTAATGTCATCCTAGACAAGAATCATGTAAAATGATTCCTGTAAGCCATTACTTTCAAGAGAAAGTAAGAAAAATGTAGTTTTCTATTGGAATTGTAAAATGACTATTTTTCGTGTTTTCTCATACTGAGAAAGAGGTAGAAAACTAAAAATTGTGGAAATTGTTGGTAATGTCATCCTAGACAACAATTATGTAAAATGATTCATGTAAGTCATTGCTTCCTGAAGAAGTTTAAGTTCAGGTGTGGAGAAATGCATTGCTTTCTAAGGGAATTGAAAAATGACTGTTTTTCGCGTCTTCTCCTGTTGAGAAAGAGGCAGAAAGCTAAAAATTTGTGGACAATGTTGGTAATGTCATCCTAGACAAGAATTACGTAAAATGATTCATGTAAGTCATTGGTTCCAAGAGAAAGTAAGAAAAACGCATTGCTTTCTATGGGAATTTAAAAATGAGTGTTTTTCGCGTGTTCTCCTGTTGAGAAAGATGCAGAAAGCTGAAAATTGTGGACATTCTTGGTAATGTCATGCTAGACAAGAATTATGTAAAATGATTCATGTAAGTTATTGCTTCCAAGAGAGGGTAAGAAGTTTAAGTTCAGGAGTGGAGAAATGTATTGCTTTCTATGGGGATTGAAAAATGACTATTTTTTGTGTTTTCTCATACTGAGAAAGAGGTAGAAAGCTGAAAATTGTGGACAATGTTGGTAATGTCATTCTAGACAAGAATTATGTAAAATTATTCATGTAAGTCATTGCTTCCAAGAGAAAGTAAGAAAAAATGCATTGTTTTCTATTGGAATTGAAAAATGACTGGTTTTCGCAATTTCTCCTTTTACAAAAGAGGTAGAAAGCTGAAAATTGTGGACAATGTTGGTAATGTCATCCTAGACAAGAATTACGTAAAATGATTCATGTAAGTCATTGGTTCAAAGAGAAAGTAAGAAAAACGCATTGCTTTCTATGGGAATTGAAAAATGAGTGTTTTTTGCGTGTTCTCCTGTTGAGAAAGATGCAGAAAGCTGAAAATTGTGGACATTGTTGGTAATGTTATGCTAGATTAAAATTATGTAAAATGATTCATGTAAGTTATTGCTTCCAAGAGAGGGTAAGAAGTTTAAGTTAAGGTGTGGAGAAATGTATTGCTTTCTATGGGGATTGAAAAATGACTATTTTTTGTGTTTTCTCATACTGAGAAAGAGGTAGAAAGCTGAAAATTGTGGACAATGTTGGTAATGTCATTCTAGACAAGAATTATATAAAATTATTTATGTAAGTCATTGCTTCCAAGAGAAATTAAGAAAAAATGCATTGTTTTCTATTGGAATTAAAAAATGACTGGTTTTCGCAATTTCTCCTTTTACGAAAGAGGTAGAAAGCTGAAAATTGTGGACAATGTTGGTAATGTCATTCTAGACAATAATTATGTAAAATTATTTATGTAAGTCATTGCTTCCAAGAGAAATTAAGAAAAAATGCATTGTTTTCTATTGGAATTGAAAAATGACTGGTTTTCGCAATTTCTCCTTTTACGAAAGAGGTAGAAAGCTGAAAATTCTGGACAATGTTGGTAATGTCATCCTAGACAAGAATTACGTAAAATGATTCATGTAAGTCATTGGTTCCAAGAGATAGTAAGAAAAACGCATTGCTTTCTATGGGAATTGAAAAATGAGTGTTTTTTGCGTGTTCTCCTGTTGAGAAAGATGCAGAAAGCTGAAAATTGTGGACATTGTTGGTAATGTTATGCTAGATAAAAATTATGTAAAATGATTCATGTAAGTTATTGCTTCCAAGAGAGGGTAAGAAGTTTAAGTTAAGGTGTGGAGAAATGTATTGCTTTCTATGGGGATTGAAAAATGACTATTTTTTGTGTTTTCTCATACTGAGAAAGAGGTAGAAAGCTGAAAATTGTGGACAATGTTGGTAATGTCATTCTAGACAAGAATTATATAAAATTATTTATGTAAGTCATTGCTTCCAAGAGAAATTAAGAAAAAATGCATTGTTTGCTATTGGAATTGAAAAATGACTGGTTTTCGCAATTTCTCCTTTTTAGAAAGAGGTAGAAAGCTGAAAATTGTGGACAATGTTGGTAATGTCATTCTAGACAAGAATTATGTTAAATTATTCATGTAAGTCATTGCTTCCAAGAGAAAGTAAGAAAAATACATTTTTTTATTGGAATTGTAAAATGACTATTTTTCGTGTTTTCTCATACTGAGAAAGAGGTAGAAAACTAAAAATTGTGGACAATGTTGGTAATGTCATCCTAGACAACAATTATGTAAAATGATTCATGTAAGTCATTACTTCCTGAAGAAGTTTAAGTTCAGGTGTGGAGAAATGCATTGCTTTCTAAGGGAATTGAAAAATGACTGTTTTTCGCGTCTTCTCCTGTTGAGAAAGAGGCAGAAAGCTAAAAATTGTGGACAATGTTGGTAATGTCATCCTAGACAAGAATTATTTAAAATGATTCATGTAAGTCATTGCTTCCAAGAGAGAGTAAGAAGTTTAATTTCAGGAGTGGAAAAATGGATTGCTTTCTAAGTGAATAGAAAAATGACTGTTTTTTAGCGTGTTCTCCTTTTTAGAAAGATGCAGAAAGCTGAAAATTGTGGACATTGCTGGTAATGTCATCCTAGACAAGAATTATGTAAAATGATTTCTGTAAGTCATTGCCTCCAAGAGAGAATAAGAAGTTTAAGTTCAGGAGTGGTGAAATGCATTGTTTTCTACAGGAATTGAAAAATGACTATTTTTCGTGTTTTCTCATACTGAAAAAAAGGTAGAAAGCTAAAAATTGTGGACAATGTTGGTAATGTCATCCTAGACAAGAATTACGTAAAATGATTCATGTAAGTCATTGGTTCCAAGAGAAAGTAAGAAAAACGCATTGCTTTCTATGGGAATTGAAAAATGAGTGTTTTTTGCGTGTTCTCCTGTTGAGAAAGATGCAGAAAGCTGAAAATTGTGGACAATGTTGGTAATGTCATTCTAGACAAGAATTATGTAAAATTATTTATGTAAGTCATTGCTTCCAAGAGAAATTAAGAAAAAATGCAGTTTTCTATTGGAATTGAAAAATGACTGGTTTTCGCAATTTCTCCTTTTACGAAAGAGGTAGAAAGCTGAAAATTGTGGACAATGTTGGTAATGTCATTCTAGACAAGAATTATGTAAAATTATTCATGTAAGTCATTGCTTCCAAGAGAAAGTAAGAAAAATGCATTGTTTTCTATTGGAATTGAAAAATGACTGGTTTTCGCAATTTCTCCTTTTTAAAAAGAGGTAGAAAGCTAAAAATTGTGGACAATGTTGGTAATGTCATGCTAGACAACAATTAGGGTAAAATGATTCATTTAAGTTATTGCTTCCAAGAGAGGGTAAGAAGTTTAAGTTAAGGTGTGGAGAAATGTATTGCTTTCTATGGGGATTGAAAAATGACTATTTTTTGTGTTTTCTCATACTGAGAAAGAGGTAGAAAGCTGAAAATTGTGGACAATGTTGGTAATGTTATTCTAGACAAGAATTATATAAAATTATTTATGTTAGTAATTGCTTCCAAGAGAAATTAAGAAAAAATGCATTGTTTTCTATTGGAATTGTAAAATGACTATTTTTCGTGTTTTCTCATACTGAGAAAGAGGTAGAAAGCTGAAAATTGTGGACAATGTTGGTAATGTTATTCTAGACAAGAATTATATAAAATTATTTATGTTAGTCATTGCTTCCAAGAGAAATTAAGAAAAAATGCATTGTTTTCTATTGGAATTGAAAAATGACTGGTTTTCGCAATTTCTCCTTTTTAGAAAAAGAGGTAGAAAGCTGAAAATTGTGGACAATTTTGCTAATGTCATTCTAGACAAGAATTATGTAAAATTATTCATGTAAGTCATTGCTTCCAAGAGAAAGTAAGAAAAATGCATTGTTTTCTACTGGAATTGAAAAATGACTGGTTTTCGCAATTTCTCCTTTTTAAAAAGAGGTAGAAAGCTGGAAATTGTGGAAAATGTTGGTAATGTCATCCTAGACAAGAATCATGTAAAATGATTCCTGTAAGCCATTGCTTTCAAGAGAAAGTAAGAAAAATGCAGTTTTCTATTGGAATTGTAAAATGACTATTTTTCGTGTTTTCTCATACTGAGAAAGAGGTAGAAAACTAAAATTTGTGGACAATGTTGGTAATGTCATCCTAGACAACAATTATGTAAATTTATTCATGTAAGTCATTACTTCCTGAAGAAGTTTAAGTTCAGGTGTGGAGAAATGCATTGCTTTCTAAGGAAATTGAAAAATGACTATTTTTTATGTTTTCTCATACTAAGAAAAAGGTAGAAAGCTGAAAATTGTGGACAATGTTGGTAATGTCATTCTAGACAAGAATTATATAAAATTATTTATGTTAGTCATTGCTTCCAAGAGAAATTAAGAAAAAATGCATTGTTTTCTATTGGAATTGAAAAATGACTGGTTTTCGCAATTTCTCCTTTTACGAAAGAGGTAGAAAGCTGAAAATTGTGGACAATGTTGGTAATGTCATCCTAGACAAGAATTATGTAAAATGATTCATGTAAGTCATTGCTTCCAAGAAAGAGTAAGAAGTTTAATTTCAGGAGTGGAAAAATGGATTGCTTTCTAAGTGAATAGAAAAATGACTGTTTTTTAGCGTGTTCTACTGTTTAGAAAGATGCAGAAAGCTGAAAATTGTGGACATTGCTGGTAATTTCATCCTAGACAAGAATTATGTAAAATGATTTCTGTAAGTCATTGCCTCCAAGAGAGAATAAGAAGTTTAAGTTCAGGAGTGGAGAAATGCATTGTTTTCTATAGGAATTGAAAAATGACTATTTTTCGTGTTTTCTCATACTGAGAAAAAGGTAGAAAGCTAAAAATTGTGGACAATGTTGGTAATGTCATCCTAGACAAGAATTACGTAAAATGATTCATGTAAGTCATTGGTTCCAAGAGAAAGTAAGAAAAACGCATTGCTTTCTATGGGAATTGAAAAATGAGTGTTTTTTGCGTGTTCTCCTGTTGAGAAAGATGCAGAAACCTGAGAATTGTGGACATTGTTGGTAATGTCATGCTAGACAAAAATTATGTAAAATGATTCATGTAAGTTATTGCTTCCAAGAGAGGGTAAGAAGTTTAAGTTAAGGTGTGGAGAAATGTATTGCTTTCTATGGGGATTGAAAAATGACTATTTTTTATGTTTTCTCATACTGAGAAAAAGGTAGAAAGCTGAAAATTGTGGACAATGTTGGTAATGTCATTCTAGACAAGAATTATATAAAATTATTTATGTTAGTCATTGCTTCCAAGAGAAATTAGGAAAAAATGCATTGTTTTCTATTGGAATTGAAAAATGACTGGTTTTCGCAATTTCTCCTTTTTAGAAAAAGAGGTAGAAAGCTGAAAATTGTGGACAATTTTGGTAATGTCATTCTAGACAAGAATTATGTACAATTATTCATGTAAGTCATTGCTTCCAAGAGAAAGTAAGAAAAATACATTGTTTTCTACTGGAATTGAAAAATGACTGGTTTTCGCAATTTCACCTTTTTAAAAAGAGGTAGAAAGCTGGAAATTGTGGACAATGTTGGTAATGTCATCCTAGACAAGAATCATGTAAAATGATTCCTGTAAGCCATTGCTTTCAAGAGAAAGTAAGAAAAATGCAGTTTTCTATTGGAATTGTAAAATGACTATTTTTCGTGTTTTCTCATACTGAGAAAGAGGTAGAAAACTAAAAATTGTGGAAAATGTTGGTAATGTCATCCTAGACAACAATTATGTAAAATGATTCATGTAAGTCATTGCTTCCTGAAGAAGTTTAAGTTCAGGTGTGGAGAAATGCATTGCTTTCTAAGGGAATTGAAAAATGACTGTTTTTCGCGTCTTCTCCTGTTGAGAAAGAGGCAGAAAGCTAAAAATTGTGGACAATGTTGGTAATGTCAACCTAGACAAGAATTACGTAAAATGATTCATGTAAGTCATTGGTTCCAAGAGAAAGTAAGAAAAACGCATTGCTTTCTATGGGAATTTAAAAATGAGTGTTTTTCGCGTGTTCTCCTGTTGAGAAAGATGCAGAAAGCTGAAAATTGTGGACATTCTTGGTAATGTCATGCTAGACAAGAATTATGTAAAATGATTCATGTAAGTTATTGCTTCCAAGAGAGGGTATGAAGTTTAAGTTCAGGAGTGGAGAAATGCATTGTTTTCTATAGGAATTGAAAAATTACTATTTTTTGTGTTTTCTCATACTGAGAAAGAGGTAGAAAGCTGAAAATTGTGGACAATGTTGGTAATGTCATTCTAGACAAGAATTATATAAAATTATTTATGTTAGTCATTGCTTCCAAGAGAAATTAGGAAAAAATGCATTGTTTTCTATTGGAATTGAAAAATGACTGGTTTTCGCAATTTCTCCTTTTTAGAAAAAGAGGTAGAAAGCTGAAAATTGTGGACAATTTTGGTAATGTCATTCTAGACAAGAATTATGTAAAATTATTCATGTAAGTCTCTGCTTCCAAGAGAAAGTAAGAAAAATGCATTGTTTTCTACTGGAATTGAAAAATGACTGGTTTTCGCAATTTCACCTTTTTAAAAAGAGGTAGAAAGCAGGAAATTGTGGACAATGTTGGTAATGTCATCCTAGACAAGAATCATGTAAAATTATTCCTGTAAGCCATTGCTTTCAAGAGAAAGTAAGAAAAATGCAGTTTTCTAATTGGAATTGTAAAATGACTATTTTTTCGTGTTTTCTCATACTGAGAAAGAGGTAGAAAACTAAAAATTGTGGAAAATGTTGGTAATGTCATCCTAGACAACAATTATGTAAAATGATTCATGTAAGTCATTGCTTCCTGAAGAAGTTTAAGTTCAGGTGTGGAGAAATGCATTGCTTTCTAAGGGAATTGAAAAATGACTGTTTTTCGCGTCTTCTCCTGTTGAGAAAGAGGCAGAAAGCTAAAAATTGTGGACAATGTTGGTAATGTCAACCTAGACAAGAATTACGTAAAATGATTCATGTAAGTCATTGGTTCCAAGAGAAAGTAAGAAAAACGCATTGCTTTCTATGGGAATTTAAAAATGAGTGTTTTTCGCGTGTTCTCCTGTTGAGAAAGATGCAGAAAGCTGAAAATTGTGGACATTCTTGGTAATGTCATGCTAGATAAAAATTATGTAAAATGATTCATGTAAGTTATTGCTTCCAAGAGAGGGTAAGAAGTTTAAGTTCAGGAGTGGAGAAATGCATTGTTTTCTATAGGAATTGAAAAATTACTATTTTTCGTGTTTTCTCATACTGAGAAAAAGGTAGAAAGCTGAAAATTGTGGACAATGTTGGTAATGTCATTCTAGACAAGAATTATGTAAAATTATTTATGTAAGTTATTGCTTCCAAGAGAAATTAAGAAAAAATGCATTGTTTTCTATTGGAATTAAAAAATGGCTGGTTTTCGCAATTTCTCTTTTTTAGAAAGAGGTAGAAAGCTGAAAATTGTGGACAATGTTGGTAATGTCATTCTAGACAAGAATTATGTAAAATTATTCATGTAAGTCATTGCTTCCAAGAGAAATTAAGAAAAAATGCATTGTTTTCTATTGGAATTGAAAAATGACTGGTTTTCGCAATTTCTCCTTTTTAGAAAGAGGTAGAAAGCTAAAAATTGTGGACAATGTTGGTAATGTCATCCTAGACAACAATTATGTAGAATGATTCATGTAAGTTATTGCTTCCAAGAGAGGGTAAGAAGTTTAAGTTAAGGTGTGGAGAAATGTATTGCTTTCTATGGGGATTGAAAAATGACTATTTTTTGTGTTTTCTCATACTGAGAAAGAGGTAGAAAGCTGAAAATTGTGGACAATGTTGGTAATGTCATTCTAGACAAGAATTATATAAAATTATTTATGTTAGTCATTGCTTCCAAGAGAAATTAAGAAAAAATGCATTGTTTTCTATTGGAATTGAAAAATGACTGGTTTTCGCAATTTCTCCTTTTACGAAAGAGGTAGAAAGCTGAAAATTGTGGACAATGTTGGTAATGTCATTCTAGACAAGAATTATGTAAAATTATTTATGTAAGTCATTGCTTCCAAGAGAAAGTAAGAAAAATGCATTGTTTTCTATTGGAATTGAAAAATGACTGGTTTTCGCAATTTCTCCTTTTTAGAAAGAGGTAGAAAGCTGAAAATTCTGGACAATGTTGGTAATGTCATCCTAGAAAAGAATTATGTAAAATGATTCATGTAAGTCATTGCTTCCAAGAGAGAGTAAGAAGTTTAATTTCAGGAGTGGAAAAATGGATTGCTTTCTAAGTGAATAGAAAAATGTCTGTTTTTAGCGTGTTCTCCTGTTTAGAAAGATGCAGAAAGCTGAAAATTGTGGACATTGCTGGTAATGTCATCCTAGACAAGAATTATGTAAAATGATTTCTGTAAGTCATTGCCTCCAAGAGAGAATAAGAAGTTTAAGTTCAAGAGTGGAGAAATGCATTGTTTTCTATAGGAATTGAAAAATTACTATTTTTCATGTTTTCTCATACTGAGAAAGAGGTAGAAAACTAAAAATTGTGGAAAATGTTGGTAATGTCATCCTAGACAACAATTATGTAAAATGATTCATGTAAGTCATTGCTTCCTGAAGAAGTTTAAGTTCAGGTGTGGAGAAATGCATTGCTTTCTAAGGGAATTGAAAAATGACTGTTTTTCGCGTCTTCTCCTGTTGAGAAAGAGGCAGAAAGCTAAAAATTGTGGACAATGTTGGTAATGTCATCCTAGACAAGAATTACGTAAAATGATTCATGTAAGTCATTGGTTCCAAGAGAAAGTAAGAAAAACGCATTGCTTTCTATGGGAATTTAAAAATGAGTGTTTTCGCGTGTTCTCCTGTTAAGAAAGATGCAGAAAGCTGAAAATTGTGGACATTCTTGGTAATGTCATGCTAGACAAGAATTATGTAAAATGATTCATGTAAGTTATTGCTTCCAAGAGAGGGTAAGAAGTTTAAGTTCAGGAGTGGAGAAATGCATTGTTTTCTATAGGAATTGAAAAATTACTATTTTTCGTGTTTTCTCATACTGAGAAAAAGGTAGAAAGCTGAAAATTGTGGACAATGTTGGTAATTGTGGACAATGTTGGTAATGCCATTCTAGACAAGAATTATGTAAAATTATTCATGTAAGTCATTGCTTCCATGAGAAAGTAAGAAAAATTGAGTTTTCTATTGGAATTGTAAAATGACTATTTTTCGTGTTTTCTCATACTGAGAAAGAGGTAGAAAACTAAAAATTGTGGACAATGTTGGTAATGTCATCCTACACAACAATTATGTAAAATGATTCATGTAAGTCATTGCTTCCTGAAGAAGTTTAAGTTCAGGTGTGAAGAAATGCATTGCTTTCTAAGGGAATTGAAAAATGACTGTTTTTCGCGTCTTCTCCTGTTGAGAAAGAGGCAGAAAGCTAAAAATTGTGGACAATGTTGGTAATGTCATTCTAGACAAGAATTATGTAAAATTATTCATGTAAGTCATTGCTTCCAAGAGAAAGTAAGAAAAATGCATTGTTTTCTATTGGAATTGAAAAATGACTGGTTTTCGCAATTTCTCCTTTTTAGAAAGAGGTAGAAAGCTAAAAATTGTGGACAATGTTGGTAATGTCATCCTAGACAACAATTATGTAAAATGATTCATGTAAGTTATTGCTTCCAAGAGAGGGTAAGAAGTTTAAGTTAAGGTGTGGAGAAATGTATTGCTTTCTATGGGGATTGAAAAATGACTAATTTTTGTGTTTTCTCATGCTGAGAAAGAGGTAGAAAGCTGAAAATTGTGGACAATGTTGGTAATGTCATTCTAGACAAGAATTATATAAAATTATTTATGTTAGTCATTGCTTCCAAGAGAAATTAAGAAAAAATGCATTGTTTTCTATTGGAATTGAAAAATGACTGGTTTTCGCAATTTCTCCTTTTTAGAAAGAGGTAGAAAGCTAAAAATTGTGGACAATGTTGGTAATGTCATTCTAGACAAGAATTATGTAAAATTATTCATGTAAGTCATTGCTTCCAAGAGAAAGTAAGAAAAATGCAATGTTTTCTATTGGAATTGAAAAATGACTGGTTTTCGCAATTTCTCCTTTTTAGAAAGAGGTAGAAAGCTAAAAATTGTGGACAATGTTGGTAATGTCATCCTAGACAACAATTATGTAAAATGATTCATGTAAGTTATTGCTTCCAAGAGAAGGTAAGAAGTTTAAGTTAAGGTGTGGAGAAATGTATTGCTTTCTATGGGGATTGAAAAATGACTAATTTTTGTGTTGTCTCATACTGAGAAAGAGGTAGAAAGCTGAAAATTGTGGACAATGTTGGTAATGTCATTCTAGACAAGAATTATATAAAATTATTTATGTTAGTCATTGCTTCCAAGAGAAATTAAGAAAAAATGCATTGTTTTCTATTGGAATTGAAAAATGACTGGTTTTCGCAATTTCTCCTTTTACGAAAGAGGTAGAAAGCTGAAAATTGTGGACAATGTTGGTAATGTCATTCTAGACAAGAATTATGTAAAATTATTTATGTAAGTCATTGCTTCCAAGAGAAATTAAGAAAAAATGCATTGTTTTCTATTGGAATTGAAAAATGACTGGTTTTCGCAATTTCTCCTTTTACGAAAGAGGTAGAAAGCTGAAAGTTGTGGACAATGTTGGTAATGTCATTCTAGACAAGAATTATGTAAAATTATTCATGTAAGTCATTGCTTCCAAGAGAAAGTAAGAAAAATGCATTGTTTTCTATTGGAATTGAAAAATGACTGGTTTTCGCAATTTCTCCTTTTTAGAAAGAGGTAGAAAGCTAAAAATTGTGGACAATGTTGGTAATGTCATCCTAGACAAGAATTATGTAAAATGATGCATGTCAGTCATTGCTACCAAAAGAAAGTAAGAAAAATGCATTGCTTTCTATAGGAATTGAAAATGACTATTTTTCGTGTTTTCTCATACTGAGAAAGAGGTAGAAAGCTTAAAATTGTGGACAATGTTGGTAATGTCATCCTAGACAACAATTATGTAAAATGATTCATGTAAGTCATTGGTTCCAAGAGAAAGTAAGAAAAACGCATTGCTTTCTATGGGAATTTAAAAATGAGTGTTTTTCGCGTGTTCTCCTGTTGAGAAAGATGCAGAAAGCTGAAAATTGTGGACATTGTTGGTAATGTCATACTAGACAAGAATTATGTAAAATGATTCATGTACGTTATTGCTTCCAAGAGAGGGTAAGAAGTTTAAGTTAAGGTGTGGAGAAATGTATTGCTTTCTATGGGGATTGAAAAATTACTTTTTTTTGTGTTTTCTCATACTGAGAAAAAGGTAGAAAGCTGAAAATTGTGGACAATGTTGGTAATGTCATTCTAGACATGAATTATATAAAATTATTTATGTTAGTCATTGCTTCCAAGAGAAATTAAGAAAAAATGCATTGTTTTCTATTGGAATTGAAAAATGACTGGTTTTCGCAATTTCTCCTTTTTAGAAAGAGGTAGAAAGCTGAAAATTGTGGACAATTTTGGTAATGTCATTCTAGACAAGAATTATGTAAAATTATTCATGTAAGTCATTGCTTCCAAGAGAAAGTAAGAAAAATGCATTGTTTTCTACTGGAATTGAAAAATGACTGGTTTTCGCAATTTCTCCTTTTTAAAAAGAGGTAGAAAGCTGGAAATTGTGGACAATGTTGGTAATGTCATCCTAGACAATAATCATGCAAAATGATTCCTGTAAGCCATTGCTTTCAAGAGAAAGTAAGAAAAATGCAGTTTTCTATTGGAATTGTAAAATGACTATTTTTTGTGTTTTCTCATACTGAGAAAGAGGTAGAAAACTAAAAATTGTGGAAAATGTTGGTAATGTCATCCTAGACAACAATTATGTAAAATCATTCATGTAAGTCATTGCTTCCTGAAGAAGTTTAAGTTCAGGTGTGGAGAAATGCATTGCTTTCTAAGGGAATTGAAAAATGACTGTTTTTCGCGTCTTCTCCTGTTGAGAAAGAGGCAGAAAGCTAAAAATTGTGGACAATGTTGGTAATGTCATCCTAGACAAGAATTACGTAAAATGATTCATGTAAGTCATTGGTTCCAAGAGAAAGTAAGAAAAACGCATTGCTTTCTATGGGAATTTAAAAATGAGTGTTTTTCGCGTGTTCTCCTGTTGAGAAAGATGCAGAAAGCTGAAAATTGTGGACATTCTTGGTAATGTCATGCTAGACAAGAATTATGTAAAATGATTCATGTAAGTTATTGCTTCCAAGAGAGGGTAAGAAGTTTAAGTTCAGGAGTGGAGAAATGCATTGTTTTCTATAGGAATTGAAAAATTACTATTTTTCGTGTTTTCTCATACTGAGAAAAAGGTAGAAAGCTGAAAATTGTGGACAATGTTGGTAATGTCATTCTAGACAAGAATTATGTAAAATTATTTATGTAAGTCATTGCTTCCAAGAGAAATTAAGAAAAATTGCATTGTTTTCTATTGGAATTAAAAAATGACTGGTTTTCGCAATTTCTCCTTTTTAGGAAGAGATAGAAAGCTGAAAATTGTGGACAATTTTGGTAATGTCATCCTAGACAAGAATCATGTAAAATGATTCCTATAAGCCATTGCTTCCAAGAGAGAGTAAGAAATTTAAGTTCAGGTGTGGAGAAATGTATTGCTTTCTATGCGAATTGAAAAATGACTGTTTTTCGCAATTTCTCCTGGGGAGAAAGAGGTTGAAAACTGAAAATTGTGTACAGTGTTGGTAATGTCATCCTAAACAGTTGAATTATGTCCTAATACTACGTCCTCACTCTTACTTACCAGAAGAGCAGTTGCTGCTACACTTCTGAGACATGTTGGGAGTGATCTTGCCACAGTGTCCAATTGTGCACTGTAGTATGCTACCGGTCTGCTAGCATCACCATGTTTCTGTGTGAGGACACCTGCTGCACAACCATCAGCTTCTGTACAGTATAGCTGAAAAGGCTTTTCATAATCAGGTATTCCCAATGCAGGTGCTCTAGTCAGACTATCTTTAAGATTAAAGAACACTTGCTCTGACTCTTCTGTGTGTACAACACGTTCTGGTTTTGACGAAGAGACTAGCTCCTGCAATGGTAATGCCAGAATAGAAAAACCTGGGATCCAGGATCTACAGTATCCACACATCCCCAGGAAAGTACGAATCTGCTTCTGGCTCTGCGGCAGAGTCATGTGTTGTATGGCCTCAATCCTGTCGGTTGTCAGGTGTCTTAGCCCCTTAGTGAGGCAGTGTCCTAAGTATTAGACCTTAGTCTGACATGGCTGTAATTTATCCTTTACCACCTTGTGCCCTGTTTGTGAAAGATGAAGCAACAACAATTTAGTATCATGTAAACATGACATAAAAGAATCAGAGCACAGCAACAAATCGTCCACATATTGAATTAGAACAGACCCATTGTGGGGTTGAAAGGATTACAAACAGTCATGTAAGGCTTGGGAGAAAATACTGGGGCTGTCAATGAACCCCTGGGGTAGTCTGGTCCATATGTATTGCACTCCCCGGTAGGAGAATGCAAAAAGGTATTGGCAGTCAGGGTGAAGAGGGACTGAGAAGAAAGCAGAACATAGATCAATGACAGTAAAATGACTAGCAGACGGTGGAATCTGCATGAGGATGACAGCTGGATTCGGCACTACGGGGAATTGGCTCTCAACAACTTTATTAATTCCCCTTAAGTCCTGGACTAATCTATAGCCCCTCCCCCCACTCTTCTTCACAGGGAAAATGGGACTATTTGCTGTACGAATTAAAATCTCTTGTTGTAACAGCCTCTCAATAACAGGATATACCCCTAGTTCCACCTCTGGTTTTAATGAATACTGTGGGATTTTTGAAGCTACCCTACCACTTTTTAGATTGACCATGACAGGGGCTACATTTGCCATCAGTCCAGTGTCCTGTCCATCTCTGGTCCATAGTGAACCTGGTATTTCCAGCAACATCCCCTTTACTTGAGATGGACTTTGTTCTATAATAGGAGAGTGTAACATTAACCTTTGCGGGGTGTCCAATATATCTTGTACTTTATGTGCGACCTTCTCCGGTATATCTAAGAACACACCATCAGAAGTACAGTATATGACACATCCCATTTTACAAAACAAGTCTCTTCCCAGCAAGTTAGTAGGAGCCGCCGCAGCCAAGAGAAACGAATGCTTGGTATGCAGGGGCCCGATAGTAACTTCAGCAGGTTTAGTTAGTTTATAATGCAACACTTTTCCCATTACCCCCATGGCTGGTATGGTTTTACTGGTCACCTGTAGATTGAAAGGAGAGGTTATCACAGATCGGCCCGCTCCCTGTATCTACAAGAAAGGTTTGTTTCCTACCAGCTATGTCAACTATCATTGTTGGTTCTTCTCTCTGACTCTCAGTTAACCTCACTGGCTGTAGATTACAGGTATGACCTGACCCCTAGCGCTGACTATCATTTTCCCATGCAGCATTTGCTGCTATAATATGCGCGGGTAGCTGTGTGTTCTCTTGCCTATGTGTGTTTCTCCGTGGAGGATACCTATATGATTCCCTCCTTGATGTTTCTTTCCTTGCTTCTGGACAGAATCTCCTTATTTGTCCCTCTTTCTGACAGCGAAAACATACCATTACCTTTTTCCTTGAGTTGTATGCTTGGTATGTTTGTGGTTGTGTGTATTCCTTCTAAAGCCTGAATACTCACCGTCATCAACCTATCACCTTTCTCGTCTTTCTTTCTAAAGATATTTTTGTCATGTTCCACAGCAGACTCCCTAAGAAAGTCTACTGTGATACCTCTCCAATTAGGTAATGAGGTTTGTACTCTGGTTTTTAAATTTTCCCTAAGACCATCCATTAACACTCCTACAGCTACTTCCCTGTGATGTGGATCCTCTCTTATGGTAGTTACTCCGGTAAAGTGTGTCATTGATGCTAGCGCCCTAGAAAAATAGTCCGCTGCTGTTTCACTATCCTTTTGCTTAATGGTGAAAATCTTACTCCAATTTACCACTACTGGAAAAGAGATGGCTAAATGTTTGACAATTTGTTCTATATTTTCTTGGTTAATCTCATCAGTCAAGGTGTCATCTTCATCCAACAAACAATCTTTTACAAATTTTTGTATGTCAGTATTGGGAGGAAGACACGCCCTCAACACTACACGCCAATCCTTATTGGTTGGTCCGTGGGCATTTCCTAAGTCCTTAACAAATTTCTGACATTTAGCCAACTCCTTTCTAGGATCTGGGAATTGAGTCATAATGGAACGTAACTCTGATCTAGTCCAAGGACAATGCATTGTAACATTTCGTAAAGGAACTACACCATCCTTATCCGGTTTCCCATTGGGAACTGATATTGTGCGGACTGGGTACGCACCCACTGGTTCACTGGTTTTAGAAGTCACTACAGGATTCGTTGTTTCAAGATTTAGGACGCTATCACTCCTAGTGATCACACTACTTTCACCTATCTCAGCCATTGCTCTTTTCCCATACTTGCGTTGAACCTCTAGCATATTAACAGCATGAGCAATGGCCGAAATCACAGTGGGTTCATCTTCTGATACACTTGTTTTAAACTGACTTAAAACAGGATACAACTTAGCAATTTCTCTTTTTTCAGTTTTAATAACGGCTGTACTTACCCCTCCCGCCACATAAGGTGGCGGGGGCGCGCTTGCGCTGAGTTCGCCACGCTTCTAAATGGCTACTTCCGCCGTGCGCACGCTTTTCGCCAAGGCTACTTCCGCTGTCCATTCACTGCTCTGCCACGTGTTACCTTCCATTTGCCACAATTTTAAACAATCATTATGTCTATTTCTCACTTTTGTTGATTTAATCAACCACACTTTATCTTTTACATTATTTAGTACCTCTGAATTAAAACTTCCTATTGTTGGGAAAGGCCTAACACACTCCTTGGTCATCTTGACCCACGTGTCGCAATACGCAGTTGCGTATGCACCATATTTCTTAAACATAAGGTACCTAGCTGACCCCAGTGGTCCTTCCTTAAGCAGCACAACATCAACCATCTCTAGAGTTTGCTTCGCACCCATTGTGAAAACAACCTATTTCTCAACGCTACGCAAAAAAACTTTTTACCTGTTCTCCTTTCAAACAGAACCTAATAGAGATTTTTTTTATCCGTGGACGGTTTCGAAGGCTACGCCCACACACCTCCTAACACAGAAATATCACTATGGACAACAGAAATATAAGCTCCTCGTTATCCTGGGTCTCCACAAAATCTATTGAGTATTACTGAACTGGTAGTACCAGAGTTTTTATACCCGTTTGTACCAGCGTAATTCCTCCAGCCGTTCAACCCAAGTCACAAGCACGGTTGCAAAACCATGCGGTCCGATCGCAACGCTTAGAAATACTAACTATCGCTAAACCTTGCGATTGCCCTTGGAGAGAAAGTTTCCAAAAGCTTTTTAACTGTTCTCTTTTCAAACAGGGCTTTTGCTGCCAGTATACCTGCCTTGTATACTACCTCGGTTGTCCAGCCCGCCTCGTTAAACGGCAACCGATATCCCTGTCTTTTTGACAGTAAATCAACTTTCACTTCAAAATCATACAATCACCAAACACATAAACCTTAGTTTTCTGCGCAGAAAATCAACAATGTTCCCAATAATAGTAATAATGTTTCAGACTTTCACAAGTGATTTATACTATGCATGTATAACTATCAAATCGATTGTTTACCACGTGGAAAATCTACGGGAAGTGCGCGTACGCACAGCAGGAAATACACATACGCTAAGCAATGCAATACAGTTAAAACGCACAATGACAGCAAAAAGAAACAGTTTTCTCTTTTGTCCCTAGGTTCTAGTTAGCGTGCCCTAGACAATGCAAAACGGACATTCGGTTTCACAACACAGAATACAATTCAGGTTTTGAACACATTGCATTCTTACCCGTTTATGACGCGTCTCCACCCTTTTTTGAGGAACCGAAATCCGTTGGTCTTGCGTATCATCGGCAACGAAACCTCCAAAGCTGACGAGCCCCCAAATTGTTAAATGCGTATTGTCGCTAACCAATAACGATTGTCGAACCTCGATTTGTGTTTCCAACACACAAAGATTTATTCGCAAAAAGTAGTATAATATATTCAAGCGAAGTGATAATAAGTACAGCCGTTACTTATCGCAGGCGCTCTGGATCCAGTGGGCAGTCATTCAATCATGAAGTCTGGGGGCAAGATGTCTGAACACTAGATGTGAAGCTGCTGCTTATATGCACACAGAAATACAGTAATACAATGAAGATGGTATAGCTTGCTTGTATTGGTCCAGGTTTCAGGAAGGTCCAAGGGGTTGTCAATCATTGGCTAGTTCGTCTTAAGGAATCCAAAGGAGGGGGTCATCTCTCCAGGGCGTATAATCTGCTCTTCCCGCCAAGATTCCTTAGTCTTAAGTATTTCATAATTCCCTATCATTCATAACTTGTGTATGCACTCTGCGATTCCTTCGCAGAGTGAACCAAACAGTAGCAAATGTTAAGAGGTTTATTATGATACCACACATGATATGATTCCTTCAACCTGTTCTATATATTTCACTAATGTGCATATAACTTATATTATAACATATAAATATTACTATATTTCGACATAACTGACTATGTGTTGCAACTACCATTGATGTGTACTATTTTACAAGTATGCGTGTTTGTGCAAATGTATGTTAAAAGACCAAATACTGTTGCTGCCACGTGTAGTAGCTGCGTACGCCCTTCCACGCCGTAGCGTGCCCTTGTACGTCGTAGCGTACCGTACGCATCTTTTCAGACAAAGACAACCAAGTTTGCGCGATTTTAATTGAAATGACTTTATCCAATTTGCTGACTTCGACATGTGCTTATGTTGACCCTGTTAATGCTGGAAAAATGCAGGAAACCAGCAAAGTTTAATATTAAGTATCTCAGTTAAGAGCCAAATATTCATAGTTTTTTTGAGTTACATGAGTTCTTTACCAAGATACTGCTGTCTGATCAAAGGCAAAACTATAGTAAAAAAAAGATCAGGTACGTTGAGAGGGCAGATTAAGAGACTGAGAGAGAGCGCCCGTGAGGGCAGAGAGAGAGCGCCCGTGAGGGCAGAGAGAGAGCGCCCGTGAGGGCAGAGAGAGAGCGCCCGTGAGGGCAGAGAGAGAGAGTGCATGTGCCTGGGAGGCAAACACGGAGAGAGTGCCTGAGGGAGCAGAGACAAAAAAAGACAGAGCTCGAGGCAGAGAGAGAGAGCAGACTTAAAGGGTCCGAAACAGAGAGAGAATGCCCGACAGGGCAGAAGCAGAGATGACTGTTAGAGACGGCAGAGAGAATAGGGATTAAAGGAGAGGCAACACCAGGGTGATTATTCACACCTGTTATGAATGAACTAATTGTAAGATATAACTTGGAGAAAACTGGACCATTGGAAGACAGAAGTGAATGAACAGACATTTTTGAATAAAAAAGGGGCAAAAATATAAAATTCATAAATATCAAGATATTTCAGTGCACACACAAAGGAATAGACCGTTTCTGAAAACTCTCAGAAAAGCCAATGATTAATCCAGAAAGTTTTCTGTCATAATCTCTCTCACTCCACACCCCCTTCATTATCTCTGTGCCTGTATTATTCCATTTTTAATGCACTGTGTGACAGGATGGACCACCTATGCCACCCTGTCTGTTGTTGCTGGGAACTGGCTGGGCTTACTTTGCCACCGTTCCCTTTCGTTATCCCAAATGCGCCCTTTTACCGCAGCAGGAAGGGCTTACAGATGCTGCCGCCACTGGACTCCTTACCAGCATCCAGAACCGGGTTTCTTCTGGATAACTGATGCTGCTAATGTACCCCTTTACTGGTGTGCCTGGGTTGGTACTCCTGACTTCTTCCTATAGATCAGGGTTGCTGTGGATGGATCCCCCCTGGCTTATCACACTGGCCAGAGCTCAGAAACAGCTGGGAACTGATTAGATATTGGGTTTAATCTGTAGGTCACAGGAATAGAGAAGTTTTCAAGCAGGTCTTTGAAGCAAGTGATGTTTATTTGCTCACCCTGGTTGAAGGTACCAGGCAGCAGGTCAGTTGGAACGAGAAGAACAATTTTCAATACAAGACGGTGCTTTTTATTCAGATTTGACCACAGCCTCACTGGAGGTCTGAGCTATTTTTAGAATCAGGATACAATATGTTTACCCAAACATGGATTTACATGCAATGCAAAGCTAACAATATTTACACTTATCTGTGATATCGTAAAACTTGCTGTGGTTTCCTGCATCTTATTTTGGACACAGAGGACATCTGACAGCAAGTCTAATTCCCCTTCATTTCCCTTAAGGGGTGTTGGACACTCCCATCAAAAGGTCTAATTAATATGAGATTAACATGGGTCCTTTCTTCCGACAGTTGCAGAATACACATTTCCTCCAAAGAAAAGAATTCCCCAAGAAAAGTTGCAAAACCCCAAACAAGGCATTTCCTTACACCAAGATACACAAAAGACTTCCTAAACAAAGGCTTATTGTATAAGATATATACCTTAGAATAATGCATTTCCTCTAGTCAAGTTAAAACAAAGCAAATTTCTTACCCTGGTCTCAGAAATAAAGATATTTCACTTACCAAAATACACACAATATCAAAAATAAGTGCACTTGCAATTATATTGTGAGGATACCACCCTTAGCTGGGATGGCAGTTACCCTCTGTGGGATTCAAATCACTTGGGTAGACCAGAATACAGCCAAAATAAGGCTTTATTGTGACAGCACAACACCACAAGACGTTCACAAGTTACAGGGTAAATGGTAGCATGTGTCCTCCAGCAGCCTCTTGCAGTCAGCACTCCAAAGTAATAATCTCAGTCTCTTTCAGTGTCTTATCCTCCCGCAATATTACCACTACCGATTAGCTAGACCGTTACGGTGTTGCCCAGCCTAGGTTACTGGCTCACACAGACCCTGTCCTGGCAGGGTTTCCTACAGCGGCACCAAGATGCCTGGCCCAGAGTACTTTTCCTGATGTCTGGTACACCAGGATCCTCCAAGCTAGAACAGCCCCCCTAGCATTCTCCTCTCATTCTTTGCCGTATACACAGGAAGTAGGGTCAAATGTCTCAAACCTCTCCCTTACAGCAGGGGTCTCTCAGTGGCCACTTTAGCTGTTAGACATACTGTCTTTGTTACCCTGATTATACAATGGAATTGCTGACTCAATTAGCTATTTTGGCTGTATACACTAAACATGGGGTTACAATATTACATCAGAGAATGACACTGCACGCTTACAATAAAACTTTTGACACATTGTATATGCCACATTACACAATCTGTGTCTGTGATGCAGTCCGAGTCTGTTATACATTTTGATACAAAAACATCTATATTGATACATTTCCCAATGCTATTTCAGCTAGTATATTACTGTGGAGGCACATTGCATATCATCTAGAAGTTCTAACCTAATTACCTCTCAGACTACCTGTTGACCTAGCTAATTAACATGGGCTGCCAGCTAGCTAACTCAGACATTGTTCTGATTACAAACCAAATCTAAGCTGCACCTCATAACAATGGACTTTTTAGACAAATGGTAATTACATTAGTTAACACAAGCAAAATGACTTCTGCTGTTTTGTTATTTTCACACAGTATGGCAATATTCTTTACATTTCTACTACATACAATAATGCAGGTAATAGCAAGGGCAACATGTACCTAATAACATGAAATAATAATACACTGATGCTGCGGTGTATATACTTAGACTGGGCCAAGGATTAAAAAGTACATTAAACCGTGAGAGAAGGGTGATGAATAAAATGTTCTCAGTCCAGTAGCACCCCGTTTCCTCACATATATAAATAAGCGCCCTGCGCTATTTTCTTTAAATAAACTTATAACATAAAGTTACTTTTAAGTGATTCAGTTATACAATGTATGAAATCAGTTGCCTGGATGAATCATTAGAGATCAGGTGGCAAGCTGGCACTGATGGAGAATATTCACATATTGGTATTCTGTTCTTCAGATATGCTACACATATTACTATCATCATTGATCCACACACTCTGCATCCCAGTAAACCTCAAAATAGCACCAATAACTCATATTGTGCATCATTTATTCCTTTTAGTAGACAAGCAAAATGAAAAAAAAGGCTATTTATTGACTACATCTGGCATAGTGCAGAGAGAGAGAACACATGTCTAAATACTAGGGAGAACACTTACTTCCATGCACATTGCCCTTAATTTTAAGAATAAAAAATACCCCAGAACAACCTCAGTTCCTACACATCACTCATCCCAAAATTCCCCACATGCCCCTCCTTTAAAATGCCTCACATGTCCTCAAACCCCCATTTGCCACAAAATGCACCCATATACACTGAGACACCCACTTGCCATAAAATGTCAATGTACTTCAAAATTCCAAATCAAACCTCCCCACATGCCCCTCACACCCATCCCCATGCCCCATTCACTTGCTAATCAGCAGTATAAAAATACTTACCTTTACAGCCGGAGCACACAGATAAATGATGGAATGTACATTGTGCATAATACACTGCACCTCATCCTCCTCCTCCGACTCAGTGTGCTGCATGATCTTCCTGCATTGTGCAGCCAGGGTTACATGACTTGACAGTCTTATCTGCTTTATAAGAATATGTTAGAGCTGGGCACAGAGCAAAGAGCCGCAGGTGAAGGTTTACCAGGTCACCTGTTGCCCACCACTGGTTTAGTGTCCTATGCTAGATATTTTTATTCCAGACACATATAACGTACCAACATATTCTACACATTGTGATTTGTCATTACAGATCACAAAGATAGCCTTTTGTGTATGTTAAAATTTTAAGCAGGAATGGTATAATAAAAATGTTATGAAGGAATACATGTACAATGAAAACGACAGGCAACACCTTTTCTTTGATTTGTAGCCATTGCTGTACAAGTAAAAGAAGAACAGATAGACCATTTTGAGCATGAAGAAACGAACGTGCAGGTTGTGGGCATGGAAATCAAGGAGGAGAAGAAAAAGTAAACTTTGATAGTTTCTTGCTGTACAAGTCTAATACCTTCATTAAACATCCAAACATCAATCAACATTTGCCAGAAAAAAAACTGTTTAGAAAACATTGGATTTGTTAAATGCTATCTCCTTTTGTGTAGAAATTTGAATGTATGTTCTGTAAGCTACCCCATATTTTTGCTAAGGGAAGCCCCATACCTCTTTGTTATAGTTTTCAAGTTAGCTACCAATACCTGTAACACCTTACCCAATTTTTAAATACCTAGCTGGTAGCCCCAAACAACATATGAAGATCATATACCTTAGTTGCATACAATTGTTTTCCCCCACAACAGCACCATCCCCTGGCATCAGGGGATTCTAATTGCCAGCGCGAATCATTATTTTATTTTGAGCTGCCTATCTTTGTAGTATGATTACAGTGATGTTGGGAAAATCAAACTCAAAAGAGAAAAGCAAAAAGATTCTGTTTTGGAGGCACTCTTGAAATCCACATTGTTATCAATTAAAAATGAATTGTTTATTACTAGTAATCAAAATAGTTGCTACAGACAAATGTTTTCCGAAGCAAAATATTAAGTTAAAGTTGGATTGAAGGGATAAGAAAAAAAATGGACATAAGGGGGCGGGGGGGGGGTTAATACAATTAAGGGTCCTATGATATTGCTTTAATGTTATGGGGACTTCAGATTACTATCAGCATGATACATCAGAAAAGCCTGAAACTGTCGTCCAAACCATTAATTGCAATTCTCCCTGGGTACCTGGTAAATGTGTAAACTATCGCATCTTGGACTATTACATATTAGCTTATGAGACAAGAACTTAATAATGCAGTGTCATTTTTGTTTCTTATATTTTTATATTTCATTTAAAAAAATCAAACTGTAATTACAGAATTTTCTCTGTATAATATTACTTTGTTATTTTTTTTTCCAATAAAAAAAACGTAATTGTCACTCTGACTGCTTTGTTTTTACTGACATAACACCATGGCGCCTCTACATTATATCTAATAAAGGTAGATTTATTTTTATTATTCTACAATAAATTTGTAGTTTCCACTTAATACTTAAAAATTATCTTAGAAATCTCCCTAACTCTGCCATAACACTTCATGTAAGCAAATATAATAAGGACTGTATTTCTTGTATGGGTCTCAGGAATATTACCATGCAGCCTCGGACTGGCCTGCCGGCCAGCCGGGCTATACACCGATAGGCCCGGGCGCGATTAAGCCCCGCCCCCTCCGACGTTGGGGCGGAGCTTGCAGGGAGCACCTAATTGATGGTCCCGGACGTCTGCGGCGGCAGTGTAACAAACACACTACCGCGCAGGTGCAGAGAGCTGTGTCTGGACTCTCTGCACCTGCGCGGTAGTGTGTTTTACACTTCAGCAGGGGAGGAGGAGTTGTTTGCCTGTCGCTGCCGTCCAGAGGAGCAGCATGCCGGAGTATCTCACAGGTAAGAGACTCATTGCCAGACAGCCTGGTTTTTGTTTTTGTTTTTAAAACACAAAACGGCAGAGAAGTCCCATATATAATGTGTGTGTGTGTGTGTGTGTGTGTGAGAATTGGGGACACTTACCATTGGGGCACTACTGTGTGGCATAATATTGGGGCATTACTATGTGGCATAATATTGGGGAATTACTGTGTGGCATAATATTGGGGCACTACTGTGTGGCATAATATTGGGGCACTACTGTGTGGCATAATATTGGGGCATTACTGTGTGGCATAATATTGGGGCACTACTGTGTGGCATAATATTGGGGCATTACTGTGTGGCATAATATTGGGGGACTACTGTGTGGCATAATATTTGGGCACTACTGTGTGGCATAATATTGGGGCACTACTGTGTGGCATAATATTGGGGCACTACTGTGTGGCATAATATTGGGGCATTACTGTGTGGCAGAGTGTGAGGAGGAGGGCTATTAAATGTGAATATTAATTATTTAATGCTATGAATGGTCGTGGGAAATGGATGTTTTAAACTAAAATGCTGTTAATTTATTGCTGGGGCTGTTTGGAGGAAGGGGAATAGGTTTATTTATCACATGTGAGCACTATTACTTTAATGTTGAGGCTGGAGAGAGGCTTAATTATTAAATGTGGGTGCTGTTGATTTAATGGCAGGGATGGTTGGCGTTTCTAAATGTCCCCTTTATTTTTTCCAAATAGAACCCTCAACATTGCAGGATCCAGACAAGCCGCAACTAAAGAAACCAGCAGCCACAGGTGGTAAAAGTGACAACAACAGGTAGGACAGTCTGTCAAATGTTCTGAGTCTAGTGCAGGCTTGGCTAACCTGTGGTACTCCAGATGTTGTGAAACTACAAGTCCCAGCATACCCTTACAGCAATAAGCTGCCATATATTGGCAAAGCATGCTGGGGCTTGTAGTTTCACAACACCTGGAGTTTCACAGGTTAGCCAACCCTGATCTAGTGGGACAATCCTGATTTTTGGGGACTGTTCTGCCCAAACTAAGGGGCAGGTCAACACTGTGTATTCTTTATACATACACTGCATTTTTTATATACTACATTAGGGTGCTAGCTGTCCTTCGTGGATTGACCACTCCCCCTCTGTCTGGTCCCGCCTCTATGATGACTGACCACACCCCCTCTGGTGGGCCCCTAGTGTTGCAGTCCCCCGGTGGGCCCTTCATGCCCAAGTCCGACACTGTTACCATGAATAGAAAACCCTTCCAGTTTAGGTAGAGACAGGTTAGATAATGCCCCCAGATGGTATTTTTTCAGGTGTCTAATAATAGGTAGGTCAGGTAGTGTTTTATTATTTTCTGTACTGCCTTCTTTTGGACCCGGAAATGCACCATGCAATGGTGTAAACCAAGGACTGTGCTGGCTACCCGGGGAACATTAGTTTGCTACCTCCAGGAGAAGATGTGGTATAGGAAATTCTAATTTTGCACTGAATTTTGGACTTCGGCAATCTGCACATGTGTTGCATAATAGGTCACGGTGCCACGAGGCAGACCAAGCTAGGGGAAGGCTCAGAACTGCTCTCAATTGTTCCTTTCCTGTGAAACATTTTCCACAGTTATTTGGTGTACAGTAACCAGAGCTTGCAGCAGAACCAGAATTAAACCCCAAACAGCTGAAAGACACCCGAACTCATAAAGTCGTTCAGTTATGGGTGCTTGATTCTTTATCCAGGCGCGCACGCAGGGGGGGTTTCCAGTTCTCCAGAAACGCCTCCCTGTACTCGGATCACCACTGCCTCATCACACTCCACCTGATTGCCCATCAAAGAAAAACGATTCTGCCTGTAAACACCCAGCCTGTTGTGCGAGGGCATCTTGTAGACTTTATCCGGTCTTCCTTGATGTTTGGAATGCACTGTGCATTCCAAAAGCCGAACTTCCTGTTTTGACTCAACGTGTGGACTGCATACTCGAAGATGCGTTCCACACACTGAGCTGAAACAGGAAGTTCGGCTTTTGGAATGCACAGTGCATTCCAAACAACAAGGAAGACCAGATAAAGTCTACAAGACGTCCTTGTGCCCAACAACGATGCAGCACAGGTAAGAAAAAGGGCTGTCAAACCTTGGCTCAAGTACTTTTCTGACATGTTTCTTTTTGCATACTCAGTCCCCTGGCTCGAGACAGTGAGTTCCACTGATCTGATTAGGATCTGGAATCGAAGCAGAAACCTGATGGTGGATTTTGGTTAGTTCTTTCTGCAAATTTATCATAGAGTCAGTCAAGTCTCCATGTTTATGCTGTAACTGTTGAGGAAAATAACATCCTAACTAAGTGGGGGCACCAAACAATATCTCATAAGAGGTAGTTTGGTTTTGGTATTTGGGATATTCCTTACAGAGATCAAAGCTAATGGTAGACATTCCAGCCAAGTTTTGTTCGTTTCAGCAATCGTTTTCTGTCATTTCAATTTATTAGTCCCATTTAGCCTTTCAGCTTTCCTGCTACTTTGCAGATGGTATGATGTGTGGTGGGCCTGTGTGATGCCCACATCAGCTAAGATGTGGGCTAAAATCTGTACCTCTGACACTTTCAATGACTTTGGGGATCACATATCTGCAGACCACTTCCGCCAGAATTTTCTTTGTTACAGTTTTTGTGTTCGCTTACCTACAAGGCCACGTCTCCAGCCAACCTGAGGAAATGTCCATACAGACCAGGACATACTCATAGCCCAAGACTTTTGGCAGCTTAATAAAATCTACCTGTAATCTTTCGAATGGGTAATAAGTCTTGACAGTGTATCTTTTAGCACATGCACCGCTTTACCTGGGTTGTGAAGGGCACATATAGTGCATCCTGACACATAGGCCTAAGCTGCCTGAAAGAATTCAGATGCAAACCGATTTTTCTCCAATTTATTAATAATCAAGTGATATGTGAGCCTCTCTGTGTAATGTTGTAGGGTAGAATTGAGCCATGTGTGATAGTGACTGGGCCAGGTAATATCGATGCCCTGCCAACCATACCTCTTGGTCCTCAACTGCTTTTTCTGCTTTCCATTCCCCTAGTACCTTCAGGGAGATTTGGCTCTGCATGGTTTTAAAAGTTTCAAAGTCAAATGATTCAATGCTCACTGTCATAACTGGGTTAGAAAGGGTCTTAAGAGCTGCCTCTTTTGCTGCTTGGTCTGCCAGGGCATTTCCCCTAGTCTGCATGTTATCTTCCCTAGTGGTGCCTTTGACTACTGTTACTTTTCTGGGGAACTGTAGTGCCGTGAAGAGTTACCGTATGAAGTATGCATTCTTTATGGGTTTACCTGCAGATCCTATAAACTCTCTACTTCTTCATTTTGGGCCATAGTCGTGAGTTACCCCAAAAGCATAAAGTGAGTCAGTGTATAAATCAGTATATCTGTTTCTGTTATGACTGCACAACCTTTGTGTAGGGTGCATTCTGAGTAATACCGTGAACTATCCACAAAAGGGTGCAGTTCAGCCTCAGGTATTGAAACATCTCATATGTGGGGAGTACTGGCTGTTTCTTGATTCATTCATTCAAGGCAATCATGACTGTCACAAAAAAAAAAAGGTTATATTCTGTATCTCCTCCTGTGACTTCTGTCTCATTCTCAATTTTCTCCCCATCATATGTACACCCTGTCTGTATCCTCCCCTATTCTAAACTCAGCAATAATAATGTAGCTGGCTTCAAAGTAGTACGTCTTTCGATTATGACATTGGAAGGTGTTAACAAGACTACCTTATACTTAGTTAGCCTGGCAGCAGGCAGGTGCTGTGTTTGTGCTTGGTTGAGAATTTCATTGACTGCATTTGGAACTTTGTATTGCCAACAAATGTCCTGGCACAATGTCTGCAACTCTTTCTAAAAGCCATGCAGTAGCGGCTACTGCTCTAACACATGAGGGTGCCCCTCTTATTATATCATCACCTTGTACAGCCCCTTTATAAGACTCTCAATTTTATTTCCTATTTCCAAATCATTTATTCATGAACAATTTCCTATACACTTCTCAAGCATTAAATCTTGAAAGCAACACTACTCCTTTCATATAGCAGAATACCTTCGGTAGACACCTCATCCTATGTCAACATTATATCACACAGAATGGTTCACTTAACATTTTCCCAACTGAATCTACTTTCAACAGGCATACATTTATCCATAGAAGCAACATTTTTACTCAGATTCACCAAAAAATAAATCATTTACATCTACCATAGAACTAAGCGACCTAGCTGGATTCCCAACACTGTATTATGAGTTGAATTACTAACAAAAATGCCTTCAAATTGATATCCAAAAATGTAGTAAAATTAAAAAATGGAAAAAGAGAAAACAAAGATTATTCTTCCAGTAATCCACAAAAACACTCACTCTCTTACTAATAGAGGGGAAAAAAAGATTAATGGACAGCCTATAGTTGTGAAACTACAAGTCCCAGCAGTCAATTAAATACTAATCCGCTTCAATGTGTTAATCCCATTCTGGAGACATTTTAATTACTCTTGAATTATTGAAGCATACTCTAAAAAACCTTTTATCAACCACACATGCATTGTTAAACAAAGTAAATGTAGTTCTTTTTCCAAGATCTCTTTCACACTGATCGATAGATGGAGAGAATCTGCAGCTTCATTTCTTTTCTGCTGATAGCCACTTTTCCTCTTTTCAACAAGCTGAGAAATCACACAGAAACAGGGAGGAGTACATTCTATTCTCTCTCTGTTGCGCTCATCCTCACACACACATAGTAAGACAGGAACAGAAAAACATATAAGTGATCCACAAATCACAGTTCTTTTTTCACACGACTGCAGCAAGACACGTAATGTACTCTCATGTACTTGTATACATAAATCTGTAGACCATTCATTTACTTGCTTTCTACCTTCAACATCAAAGGTACCTGTTACATGGAGGATTAGTTTGTCAGAAGTAGGCCCATACAAACTCTTAACAGCAATTAAACCATTCTACCTCTATATGTGACTAGCAACTGATCCTTCAGTAAAGCTTGTTTTTAACTGATTTTTATGACAGATTCACAACACAACATAATGTTTGTCTCATTATTTAAACCCTCTGCTTGGGTCCTGTGAACCACAACACCACAGACAAAACAAATCACCCCTGACTTAGCAAGACCCAATCACTGCGTAAAGAATTAATTAACCTCAGAAGTTTATGCAGTGACATAACTACAACAGCAAAGAAACCCACGCCATATTATTGAATCAATACAGGTTAATATTGTCTGCAATATCTCCATGCAAGGATTCAAACATATAGATCACAAATCCTTATTGTATAATATGCTTTGTCCTAGCATATATACAATGTCCTAGGAATTGCACTAGGATCGCTGGATTAACTGCAATTTGTCTTTGAATACTTTTGCACCAATTTTTATAGAACTGTGCATACATAAACATATAACATTGTTCACATTTTCTAACATTTGGGGGTTACAGAATCCACAAATAGGACACTCCCGATTTGTTCCCTTAGTATCTGTTTTTATTCTTTCTCTGCCTTAGCGGGTTATCAACAAACTGCAAATCAGTCATCATTTCAAACATATCATCACATTATTTTTCATATTCCAATAACTCATTCATCTCCAATTAACAGTCTATTATTTTTCACGTATATACTGGTTATGTGTCTTCCTGTAATTTACCCGGGACCAAATGTCCCCTGGGTCCAAACCACCCCTCTAAAATAATTTCCTCATACCCTTCAGGGCTACCTCGTCATGTATCATTCTTATGATACCCATGGCAATCCGAGGTCCCTTATCCAAAAAAGTACTTTCTGGGGATACATATCTATCCGGGAATAGTATCCTCTCCGGGGCTTACCCGTCCCTTACAAATAAAATTAAATTACAAAAGTAATAAGAAACTTTAATCAAATATATACAAGTTGTTTCTATTATCACTTACTTTTCCCAAATATGAAAATTGCTCCTCCAAGAACTTCACATGGTATATCCCTCCAGAGCCTTCTTATAAAAACTGGATCAATGACCTTTGTATAACCAACAGGCAGAAAAATTGAGTCTCTGAATATGAATGGCTCTGCTGGATGACAACCTGAATAAACGCTGTTTCCTAGAATTTCAGTAATATTGTACAGCCTACTCCAATGTAAGACATTTTAAACAGTCAAGGGTGAGTATACTCAAGCCCTTGCATCAGACTGACAGGCATTTAGGAGATGCAGAAGTAACAATGACTTTTTCAGAGCAGAATAAGACTTCTACTCACGGCTCAGTTTTGTCATTCCTAGTCTGTCTCTCTGGACCCCTCGCAGTCCTCCGAAAAGGCTTCGAGAATCTCAGGTGGTACCTCCAATTACTGTTAATGGAACCAGACTTTGTCACCTGTTAAGTGCGTATTGTCGCTAACCAATAACGATTGTCGAACCTCGATTTGTGTTTCCAAAGCACAAAGATTCATTCTCAAAAAGTAGCAGAATAATTCAAGCGAAATAATAATAAGTACAGCCGTTACTTATCGCAGGCGCTCTGGATCCAGTGTGCAGTCATTCAATCCTGAAGTCTGGGGACAAGATGTCTGAACACTAGATGTGAAGCTGCTGCTTATATGCACACAGAAATACAGTAATACAATGAAGATGGTATAGCTTGCTTGTATTGGTCCAGGTTTCAGGAAGGTCCAAGGGGTTGTCAGTCATTGTCTAGTTCATCCTAAGGAATCCAAAGGAGGGGGTCATCTCTCCAGGGGGTATGCTCTGCTCTTCCCGCCAAGATTCCTTAGTCTTAAGTAGTTCATAATTCTATAATACTATGCATGTATAACTATCAAATCGATTGTTTACCACGTGGAAAATCTACGGGAAGTGCGCGTACGCGCAGCAGGAAATACACATACGCTAAGCAATGCAATACAGTTAAAACGCACAATGACAGTAAAAAGAAACAGTTTTCTCTTTTGTCCCTAGGTTCTAGTTAGCGTGCCCTAGACAATGCAAAACGGACATTCGGTTTCACAACACAGAGTACAATTCAGGTTTTGAACACATTGCGTTCTTACCCGTTTATGACGCGTCTCCACCCTTTGTTGAGGAACCGAAATCCGTTGGTCTTGCGTATCATCGGCAACGAAACCTCCAAAGCTGACGAGCCCCCAAATTGTTAAATGCGTATTGTCGCTAACCAATAACGATTGTTGAACCTCGATTTGTGTTTCCAACACACAAAGATTTATTCGCAAAAAGTAGTATAATATATTCAAGCGAAGTGATAATAAGTACAGCCGTTACTTATCGCAGGCGCTCTGGATCCAGTGGGCAGTCATTCAATCCTGAAGTCTGGGGACAAGATGTCTGAACACTAGATGTGAAGCTGCTGCTTATATGCACACAGAAATACAGTAATACAATGAAGATGGTATAGCTTGCTTGTATTGGTCCAGGTTTCAGGAAGGTCCAAGGGGTTGTCAATCATTAGCTAGTTCGTCTTAAGGAATCCAAAGGAGGGGGTCATCTCTCCAGGGGGTATGCTCTGCTCTTCCCGCCAAGATTCCTTAGTCTTAAGTAGTTCATAATTCCCTATCATTCATAACTTGTGTATGCACTCTGCGATTCCTTCGCAGAGTGAACCAAACAGTAGCAAATGTTAAGAGGTTTATTATGATACCACACATGATATGATTCCTTCAACCTGTTCCATATATTTCACTAATGTGCATATAACTTATATTATAACATATAAATACTACTATATTTCGACATAACTGACTATGTGTTGCAACTACCATTAATGTGTACTATTTTACAAGTATGCGTGTTTGTGCGAATGTATGGTAAAAGACCAATTACTGTTGCTGCCACGTGTAGTAGCTGCGTACGCCCTTCCACGCCGTAGCGTACCGTACGCATCTTTTTAGACAAAGACAACCAAGTTTGCTCGATTTTAATTGAAATGACTTTATCCAATTTGCTGACTTCGACAGCTCCACCCTTTGATAGTGTAACAAACTATCACCCAATCACCGTTTCAAGTTCAGGATTATACAATACTTCTTCACAGACCATGATCTCGGTATCTGGTACCACCCTTTCAGTCTCTTTCTCAGTGTTACTCCTAGGAGACCATTTTCCACATTTCAACACCGTAGGAACACATTTGACACATAAACCAATAGCTAAGATGACACCCAGTATAAGGAGAAGGAGCTTACCTACACTAGCAACCATTTCCTGTACCCACTCCCCCAGACCGGAGAACCATTTCACAGGGTTCAACCACGAGAACCAACCTGCCACCTTTTCCCCGACCTCATATAACGAAGAATTATGGTTCTTTCCAAATTTCCATTTTAGTTGCAAAATTTCATCCATCTTCCGGTCTATAACCTCTTTCGGGTCATCCGTATTATTGGTGATGTACGTGCAACATTTGACACCGAACTGGGTGGCCAGTGTCACACAGTACCCACCAGTAATAGAGGTGAGATAATTTAGTACCTGTCTATGTTGCACCAACTCCTTCTTGTACGCTTGTAGCTCCCTTCCAGTATACCTAAAAGTGCCATCATACATCTCGGTGATATTATCTATTAATTTAGCTAGCTCTTGGATATATTTAAAGTATAATGTTCCCCGAGCGGTCCTGGTGAGATCTAGGGCTACCATAACTTGAAAACCAGCAGTTTCGCTAATCAATTTTGTAGCTATGGGTTCCTCACCAGGAATCATATTTCTCTTGCCACGGTGTTCATACTGTGTGTGTATGTATGGTGGTGATGTAGTCTTGTGAATACCAACCATTTCTTCATGAGTAATAGTCATGATTTCAGGAACCAGTTTAGCTAAGAAACACAAGCCCTTTGAACTCGGAGTCACCCAGGAATAAGCTTTCCTTCCACAAACAAAATACACATCATCAGGGAGAACATAAGAAACAGTATGCCCATTAATTATATCACACAGAGTTTTGATAAAACTACCCATGCCTAGTGTCTCCATTTGCTCCAGACACGTGTCAGCATGGATGACATTCTTACAATTATCTATAGAGACTTTTCCAATGGCTACTTTCTTATGTTTGGTTATACGCCCTAGTTTGTGACTTCCATCAACATTCCTGCCTATTGGTGACCTTGTGAGTCTCCCTCTAAAATGAGTGTGGCGAGCCATTGTCTGATCTGATGGGTCAGCTTCCCAATTCTCCAGACATTTTGCATGAGAGATATTTAGGCACAGCAAAGATCTGTCTATGGAGTATTGTCGAAGAGTCAGACTAGGGGAGCTAGTGTTATTGTACCTCCCATCTATGGGCCTCCCACCCCTCAATTCGAGTACTTCGGATATGTTTAGAGGGAATTGCACTAGTCCTATATTATACTGCCCTTGCGGCACATGAGAGAACACCCAACACTCGGTTTGGTTTAGCACCTTACCCACCAGGGAGTGATAATCCTCCAAAGGATGCCCGCCTATATTCAGAGTACTGGGGGACTGGCATCGTTGGATGCATCTCTCTTCAACTAGGGAGTCACAAAACTTGCAGATACAATACTCATCAGACAATAGCCCCTCACACTGCCTCCGAGTTCCTGAGCTAGCAGACCTTTTCATAACCCCCGGGCCAAGCTTGATAATGGGCTGCTCTGAGTATTCTAATAACTTTTCCTCTGCCTCCATTTCATCCGTATCACTACCAGAACTCTCCTCCGTCCTCCATCCTCCTTCACAAAAATAGAATGTCTTAGAAAGAGTAAAAACAAGGAAAATCCTGTAACAAAAGAAAAACAAAAACCGCCACTCCATCGCTGGAAAGATAGTTCTGGGGCAACGTCTCTGGTTCAGGTGTCTCGACTGCAGGCTTTAGGTCTCCCGGAACAGACTCACAAGTGACAGATCTATGTCGTCGGTCTCAGTTTTATCTTGCACTTTCTCCGGATTATGGACTCTCCTGCAGTGGGTGGAATGAACCCAAGTGTCTCTCTCTGCAACCTTCAGTGATGTAGTACTGGTCAGCAGCACTTGGTACGGGCCTTCCCAACGGTCTGTTAAACAACCTGAATATAAGAAATTGCGGATCATAACATAGTCTCCAGGTTCAACATCATGACAGTTCGTTTCTGGCATACCAGGTGACAGCATTTTTAGTTTTTGTTGTTGTTGCTTTAGCTGTCTACTCATTCTTATAAGATATTGTACAGTCACTTCATTATTACACTTCAAGTCGTCTTGTGGACTCACGATCAAATGAGGTTGTCGTCCTCACAGTATCTCAAAGGGGGACAGATTAAGAGGAGGTCTAGGAGTGGTCCGAATGCTATGGAGGACCAATGGCAAAGCCTCAGGCCATGCCAACCCAGTTTCAGCCATTACCTTACCAAGCTTGTTCTTTATAGTACCATTTACTCTCTCCACCTTACCACTGGTTTGTGGTCAGTAAGGGGTGTGAAGTCTGCTACCGATTCCCATGAGTTTACACATATTTTGGAAGATATCACCAGTAAAGTGGGTACCCCTATCACTTTCAATGATTCTAGGGATACCGAACCTACATACAAAGTCTTGTACAATTTTCTTTGCAGTGAACACAGCAGTATTAGTGGCTGCCGGATATGCTTCTACCCAACCGGAAAACACATCAATACAAACTAACACATACTTTAGATTCCTGCACGGTGGTAATTGGATATAGTCAATTTGCATTACCTGAAAAGGTCCGTCTGTAGGAGGGATGTGGGATGGCTCAGTTGGAATAGTTTTCCCGACATTTTTCCTCAAACAAGTAAGACATGACATTGCTTTCTTACCAGCCTGAGAGGAAAATCCGGGAGCACACCAGTATGCTCTCACCAGTTTGCACATACCTTCTTTACCCAGGTGAGTCAGGCCGTGTGCTGCTTCAGCCAGGCTTGGATAGTACGTTCGGGGAGCTACAGGCTTACCTTGTCCATCCCTCCAGAGTCCTGAGGACTCTTGACCACATCCCTTCGCCTTCCAGACCGCCTTTTCCTGCAGGGAACACAAATCTTGCATTTCAATTAGTTTCTGCATGTCTAATGTCTGAAAAACCATCATAGTCTTGGTCGATACAGTCATAGGTTGCCCTGCTGCCCATTTAGCAGCTTCGTCTGCCCTGTTGTTGCCCAATGACACTGGGTCTTTTTCAAAGCTATGGGCTTTGCACTTTATGACGGCTACTGCTCTGGGTAACTGTATTGCTGTCAGAAGTCCTTTTATGTGTTGTGAGTGTGCCACCGGCGTACCTGCTGCTGTCGTAAAGTTTGTAAGACGCCAAAGGGCCCCAAAATCGTGCACTACCCCGAAGGCGTACCTAGAGTCAGTATATATATTGGCTGATTTACCCTCTGCCAACTCTCACGCTCTCCTTAGTGCTACTAGTTCCGCCACCTGGGCTGAGTGAGGTGGACCAAGGGGTTCAGCTTCTACCACATCCTGATCGTCTACAACAGCGTAACCAGTACATAGCTCTCCCGTCTCTGTCTGTCTATGACAACTCCCGTCTGTATAAAACATAAAATCTACATTTTCTAAGGAGGTGTTACGTATGTCGGGCCTTGCAGTAAAAGTCTGATTCAGGTGTTCCATACAGTCATGCGTGTCAGTATTCGTGCCTAACTCATCATCAACCAGGGTCTCCTCACCTCCCACCCTTTGTGTCTCTAGAGACACATATGGAAGGTATATAGCTGGATTTAAGGTGCTACATCGTTTGATGGTGATGTTTGAGGGTGCCATCAGGGCTAGTTCCCACTTTGTGAATCTAGCTGAAGAAACATGTCTGGTTTGGGCTGAATTTAACAGAGCTGATACAGCATGGGTTGTATAGACAGTTGAATTATGTCCTAATACTACGTCCTCACTCTTACCAGAAGAGCAGTTGCTGCTACACTTCTGAGACATGTTGGGAGTGATCTTGCCACAGTGTCCAATTGTGCACTTTAGTATGCTACCGGTCTGCTAGCATCACCATGTTTCTGTGTGAGGACACCTGCTGCACAACCATCAGCTTCCGTACAGTATAGCTCAAAAGGCTTTTCATAATCAGGTATTCCCAATGCAGGTGCTCTAGTCAGACTATCTTTAAGATTAAAGAACGCTTGCTCTGACTCTTCTGTGTGTACAACACGTTCTGGTTTTGACGAAGAGACTAGCTCCTGCAATGGTAATGCCAGAACAGAAAAACCTGGGATCCAGGATCTACAGTATCCACACATCCCCAGGAAAGTACGAATCTGCTTCTGGCTCTGCGGCAGAGTCATGTGTTGTATGGCCTCAATCCTGTCGGTTGTCAGGTGTCTTAGCCCCTTAGTGAGGCAGTGTCCTAAGTATTTGACCTTAGTCTGACATGGCTGTAATTTATCCTTTGCCACCTTATGCCCTGTTTCTGAAAGATGAAGCAACAACAATTTAGTATCATGTAAACATAACATAAAAGAATCAGAGCACAGCAACAAATCGTCCACATATTGAATTAGAACAGACCCATTATGGGGTTGAAAGTATTGCAAACAGTCATGTAAGGCTTGGGAGAAAATACTGGGGCTGTCAATGAACCCCTGGGGTAGTCTGGTCCATGTGTATTGCACTCCCCGGTAGGAGAATGCACAAAGGTATTGGCAGTCAGGGTGAAGAGGGACTGAGAAGAAAGCAGAACATAGGTCAATGACAGTAAAATGACTAGCAGACGGTGGAATCTGCATGAGGATGACAGCTGGATTCGGCACTACGGGGAATTGGCTCTCAACAACTTTATTAATTCCCCTTAAGTCCTGGACTAATCTATAGCCCCTCCCCCCACTCTACTTCACAGGGAAAATGGGACTATTTGCTGTACTGGTGTCACGAGCCGCGGCGGTACTCACAGCCGTCGCGGCTCGCTTCCCGTGCGCCCTGGCATCCCGGCCGTCACCATGACGACCGGGACGTCATTTCCTCTTCCTGCCCGGCCGTTACCAAGTCAACGACCGGACGCCTCTACAATAGCGCTGAGTCCCGGCGGTAGGCGGGCGCATGCGCATGACAGGCAGACTATGGGCTGATTTAACTAGTGGGCTGATATTACAGGCATTAGCCTGCATCTGTGTATTTCAGGGACAAGCCCTGATTGGCCCTGCTCTGTATGAGTAATTAGCCTGCAGCAGTGTATCCAACTACTGATTGGTCTGTATTGGTATTTAAGGCAATGAGGTCTGCTGCCTCATTACCGGTTATAGCGTTCTGTCCTCAGTTCTGTTGCCTGCTTGTGCTATCCATTTTGGTTCCTGCTACCTTGGATTTGACTACCCGTGTTTTGACCCCTGCTTGTTATTGGACCTGTGACCCTTCTCTTCTGACCTTGACCTTTTGCCTGGAATTCGGATTTTGCTTCTCTGCCTGTGAGTTTGACCCTTCGCTTGCCCTTGGATATTGCATCTGTGCCTGTGACCTTTTGACCTAGGATTCTTCTTATACTACAGTCCACCAATCACTCCACTTCTGGGAACTCCTTTACTCCGTTACTCGACCCTCGGTCGGCCCGCAGCCCAGTCTGTCCCCACCACTAGGGGCTCCAGCGAACACCTGGCCTTCAGAGTAGTTCCCGAGTTTCACTGTACTTACTTGGGAGTTCCTAACATTATAACCGGCCAAGGAAGATTGGTATCATACGGCCATGGACGGAGAAGAGTCGAATCTGTCCCCAGCCCAGATTCTGGCCAACAAGATACAGGCAGTTTCCCAAGTGGTGCAGACTTTATCCCAGCATCTGGCAGTCCAAGAAGGGGTTTCCAGAGACCGGCAGCTCCAGCAAGTTCCCGCTGGTGACACCCCGGAGCCTAAGATGAATTTGCCTGACCGATTCTCTGGAAGCAGGCCAGCCTTCCGTAATTTCAAAGAGAGCTGCAAGTTGTACTTTCGTCTGAAACCACGTTCCTCTGGTTCCGAACAGCAGAGGGTAGGGATCATCATCTCATTACTCCAGGGCGACCCTCAGTCTTGGGCCTTCTCCTTGCCTTCCACAAGTCCAGCCTTACAGTCTGTGGATGCCTTTTTTCAAGCTCTGGGGTTATTGTACGATGACCCGGACATGGTAGCCTCAGCTGAGGCTCATCTCCGTATGCTAAGGCAAGGACGTCGCTCAGTGGAAGAGTATTGTGCGGAATTTCGGCGATGGTCCACTGATAGCGCCTGGAACGACCCAGCATTGCGAAGCCAATTTCGCTTAGGACTTACTGAGCAGATTAAGGATTCCTTAGTTCAGTATCCGATATTCGACACGCTGGAGAACTTGATGCAACTTGTCCTAAAAATTGATCGTCGGATCAGAGAGAGAAAGGCTGAACGGGAGTCCGCTGCTCCGATGGACGTTTTCACAAGCTCCGATAACACTTTGCCAGATTCCTCTGAACCTATGCAATTGGGCGCTTATCGCTTGCCTCCGGAGGAACACTCCAGAAGACGCTCACTAGGTTTGTGTATGTATTGTGGTCAACCAGGCCACTTAGTCCATTCATGTCCCAGCAAGCCGGGAAACTCCAAAGCCTAAGTGCAGGTGAAGAGGTGCGCTTGGGTCTTCAGATTACCTCTTCAGACAATTCCTTATTAGGCCCTGGACGTCTAACTTTCCGTGAGAGATCCATGGACCTGAAAGCTTTTCTTGACAGTGGTGCGGCTGGTAATTTTCTGGATATACATTTGGCTCAGACACTTGATATTCCACATATCAGGTTAGGATCAAGCATCACCACATGTGGTTTGGATGGTAACCCCTTGCCTGGGGGAAGGATTCTCGCCAGGACTCCAATGGTTCGGTTGTCTGTAGGAGTCCTCCATACGGAGGAGCTCTCCTTTTATCTTATCTCTTGTCCCTCTGCTTCTTTGATATTGGGGTATCCATGGCTTCGCAGTCATAATCCCCTTATTGATTGGAAAACAGGGGAGACTGTCCGTTGGAGTCCCGGGTGCTCTACGTCCTGCTTGACCTTGCCTCTTAGAATTATACAGCCTAGTCCAGAATTGTTGCCGGTACCCTACCAGGACTTCAGTGATGTCTTTTGCAAGAAGAAAGCTGATTCACTTCCACCACACCGGGAATACGACTGCGCCATTGAATTGGTACCCGGTTCTAAGTTGCCCAAAGGGCGTTTATATTCACTATCCTTTCCTGAAACACAGGCCATGGAATTATACGTAAAAGAAAACCTGGAGAAAGGGTTCATCCGCCCTTCTAAGTCCCCGGTTGGAGCAGGTTGTTTTTTCGTTTCTAAAAAAGATGGCAGCCTGAGGCCTTGCATCGATTTCCGTGGACTAAATAGCATCAAGATTAAGAACATGTATCCGTTACCCTTGATCTCTGTTCTGTTCGATCAATTAAAAACAGCTACTGTATTCTCTAAAATTGACCTCCGAGGGGCCTACAATCTTATCCGAATCAAGAAGGGGGTTGAGTGGAAGACTGCCTTTAATACCCACTTGGGACATTACAAATATCTCGTAATGCCATTGGGTTTGTGCAACGCTCCGGCAGTCTTTCAGGATCTGATTAACGATGTATTATGTGAGTTCTTGGGAAAAACAGTGGTTGTTTATTTGGATGACATCTTAATTTATTCTGAATCCCTATCTCAGCATTGTCAGCACATCCGCCAGGTTTTATTGAGATTGCGTGAACATCATCTGTACGCAAAACGGGAGAAATGCGAATTCGAGGTGTCCACAGTGGCATTCCTGGGTTATATCATCTCCTCATCAGGATTCGCTATGGATCCCGCCAAGGTGCAGGCAATTCAGGATTGGGTCCTACCTACTAACTTGAAGGCGATCCAAAGATTCCTTGGCTTCGCCAATTATTACCGAAGGTTTATTGGCTCATTCTCCTCGTTAGTGGCTCCTATCACTGCCCTCACTCGAAAAGGAGCAAACCCAGCGGAGTGGTCCGCAGAAGCACTGGCGAGTTTTTCAGCTCTCAAAGCTGTATTCATTTCCGCCCCAGTCCTTAGACACCCTGACCCAGGACTTCCGTTTATTGTGGAGGTGGATGCTTCGGATGTCGGTGCTGGTGCCATTCTCTCTCAGAAAGACTCACAGAGTAAAAAGCTACATCCTTGTACCTTGTACAATAGCGCTGCGTCCCGGCGGTAGGCGGGTGCATGCGCATGACAGGCAAGCTATGCGCTGATTTAACTAGTTGGCTGATATTACAGGCATTAGCCTGCATCTGTGTATTTCAGGGACAAGCCCTGATTGGCCCTGCTCTGTATGAGTAATTAGCCTGCAGCAGTGTATCCAACTACTGATTGGTCTGTATTGGTATTTAAGGCAATGAGGTCTGCTGCCTCATTGCCGGTTATAGCGTTCTGTCCTCAGTTCTGTTGCCTGCTTGTGCTATCCATTTTGGTTCCTGCTACCTTGGATTTGACTACCCGTGTTTTGACCCCTGCTTGTTATTGGACCTGTGACCCTTCTCTTCTGACCTTGACCTTTTGCCTGGAATTCGGATTTTGCTTCTCTGCCTGTGAGTTTGACCCTTCGCTTGCCCTTGGATATTGCATCTGTGCCTGTGACCTTTTGACCTAGGATTCTTCTTATACTACAGTCCACCAATCACTCCACTTCTGGGAACTCCTTTAAGTCAGTATACGTTACTCGACCCTCGGTCGGCCCGCAGCCCAGTCTGTCCCCACCACTAGGGGCTCCAGCGAACACCTGGCCTTCAGAGTAGTTCCCGAGTTTCACTGTACTGACTTGGGAGTTCCTAACAACTGGCTGTTCGAATTAAAATCCCTTGTTGTAACAGCCTTTCAATAACAGGATATACCCCTAGTTCCACCTCCGGTTTTAATGGATACTGTGGGATTTTTGGAGCTATCCTACCACTTTTTAGATTGACCATGACAGGGTCTACGTTTGCCATCAGTCCAGTGTCCTGTCCATCTTTGGTCCATAGTGAACCTGGTATTTCCAGCAACATCCCCTTTACTTGAGATGGACTGTGTTCTATAACAGTAGAGTGTAACATTAACCTTTGAGGGGTGTCCAATATGTCCTGTACCTCATGCGCGACCTTCTCGGGTACATCCCATTTTACATAACAAGTCTCTCCCTAGCAAGTTAGTAGGAGCCAACGCAGCCAAGAGAAACGAATGCTTGGTATGCAGGGGCCCGATAGTAACTTCAACAGGTTTAGTTAGTTTATAATGCAACACTCTTCCCGTTACCCCCATAGCTGGAATAGTTTTACTGGTCACCTGTAGATTAAAAGGAGAGGTTATCACAGATCT